>NC_137604.1:46128444-46353444 GCF_963280865.1 Gymnoscopelus braueri | reverse complement strand
TGGATCCTTGTTCTTCTTGCACTCAGGGAATAGTGTTGTTTCCGCCTGATCAATGGGACTATATACGACACTGCGTTTTTCTATTTGCTCTTACTCTGTCCCCTCCCCCCTTCCTGAAAACTACAAATGATGGAGCTTGCACCTGTGATGTGACGATACAGTTTGTTTCATCTGGATTCAATCATGACCAATACAATTATCACTTTTCATTACTGTTAAAAGCAGTGCACTGCACTCAGACCATCAGCATACTGGTACTTTGCCACACTAGTGTCATGGAAGAAAAGCCTCCCAAACATAATTTAATCAGAGCAAATTGATGTCCTTGGGCAGGAACACAGTGCACAGTCGTCAACAACAGATCTTCAGCAACTCAGACAGGCAGCCAACAGACAACGAAGATTGACAGCTGTAAAATGAATGAAGGCGAATGAATGAAGTAATTGTTTGTGTGAATTGTGTCCATGTCTGTGTGACCTGTCCATGAGAAACGTTGTTTATATAACATGCGGTTGGGTATGGAGTGGGGATCTGTTCCTCTATGCAGACTTTACTTTCCCTGTGGACCTGTCATGTGGAATTTTTACAGTGGTGTAAAGTAACTAAGTGCATTTACTCAAATACTGTACTTGAGGTACAATATTGTGGTACTTTTACTTTGCTGGAGTATTTCCAAATATACTTTGGGAAATAAATATACTTTTACTTTTACTCCGCTACATCTCAGAGGCAAATATTGTACTTCTACTCCACTACAATTATCTGGAAACTTTAGTTACTAGTTACTTTGTAGATTTTGATTATAATTCCAAAACATACATTTACCGCCGTATTTAAACTTTTAAAATAGCGACATTGCCTTCCATTGTTACGCTGACGACATCCACATGCCACTTACATTAACAGTAATAATTTAATAATTTCCAGCCCCTGATCAATTGCTTAGATGACATTAAAACCTGGATGGATGCACATTTCCTACATCTTAACGATAACAAAACTGAAATCATTATCTTTGGACATCACCCCACCTCTCCTGTCAACACCCATGGGCACTCTCACTTCCAATATCCACACCAGTGCAAAGAACCTTGGCGTTATTTTTGACAGCAATTACAAATTTGACAAACAGATTATCTCTGTCGTCAAAACAAGCTTTTTTCACTTACGGCTATTCGCCAAAATAGAACGTTTACAGACAGTCCGTTTTCATCCGTGTACTGTACATTTCTGCTCGCTGTATTAAACACTACATAAGCACCATAAGAAGCAGTTCAATGATGTCTGATGATGAGCCAAACAGAACATGGTAGTATAATCTAAATTTAGTTGTCCAGACATTAAGCCATTTTATAAAGGATAAACCTGTCCTATAGGCCTATGGATATTCTCTGTGTGTCATGGTGAGCAACAGTTTTGTTGGGTGTAGAGCTATAAGTATGCAGATGGTTATGTACTGTATTAGACAGGGCTTAGGCTACTGTGATAGGATAAACTGAAGATAGGTCATCATGGCATTCAACCATACGACAGGGGTTTACATACAGACTGACTAGGGCCAGGCAATTAACTGAAAATATATCAAAACTGACTTAATATATATTTTTTATCATCAATGAAGATCTTTTATAATCTACTAAATCGAGGAGTCTGATTAACCTCCTAACCCTGTATTATACTTCATTGTACAATGGTGGTGTACAAAAGTCACAAAGCGACGGGTTGGGAGCTTGTTGCTCTGCTATTTTCACTATTTATTTTTGTAAAAGAAAATCATTCATTCATAATCAAATATTGATTTGAAGTCATATTGCCTTCAGACGGACAGCACAGAGTAAGGGAAAGCTATAAAATGAGTTCATGAGTTTATAGTGTTACTACTACACTACTGTAGGCTACCGTACATTTGGGTCAAACTGGTTTGAGTAAAACCCAGTGAGTAAAACCCCAGAGTAAACCTCTGAGAAAAGGTGCAGTGATGATTTCCCCACAGCTGTCGGAGCTTACCTCCCCATTGTTCCCAGCTGCTCTTAACAATCTGTTCTTAAACCCCCTCCCTCTAGTGGAGGGTTTAA
Source organism: Gymnoscopelus braueri (assembly GCF_963280865.1). Classification (NCBI taxonomy): domain Eukaryota; kingdom Metazoa; phylum Chordata; class Actinopteri; order Myctophiformes; family Myctophidae; genus Gymnoscopelus; species Gymnoscopelus braueri. The sequence continues at coordinate 46,351,369 of NC_137604.1, read as the reverse complement.
AATGTCCAGGGATTTAATAAAACCACTACTTCACCAAAACCCTTCTATTCCTCCGCACAGCCAGTAGGAAAACTGACTGTGGGGGTGGGTTACCCTATCTAAACAGTGTGTTCATGTCATTTTTGGATCCCTATAGACTCGTCCTTCTTTCTGTTCACTTTCCATTCCCCAGGAGCGCCACCACCAGACTGTGTCTCCCTCCATATGTCTCTCACTCTCTTGTGTGGTTTCTGTAATTCTTGTGTAAAAGCCATCTTCGCCTTTTCACCCTCTCAACTTAATCAATAATTTATGAATATTAACTACGCTCTTCACATGGCGTTTAAATTTTCATGTGCAATGCTATTATGAAGCGGGACGCACATCGTCCTGCGTCCCAAGAGAGTTACCACACAGTGTTTGTCTGGGGACTTTGATCATAATTATTGCTGTATTTTATCATTCAACTATATGTCAGACATACAGAACATGTCTGCATTTGCCTGTGTGCAGTGTGCGTGTGTGAGCTTGTGTGTCTACGTCAGTGTTACTGTCTGTGTGTGTTAGGTATGTATGTGCGTAGTCTTCATGCTATGCTAATTTGCGTCTTGATTTACATTATGTGGACGCTGAACATCTTCCATATCCTATCAAAGCCCCACAGGACCCAGAGGGCTGAAGTCTCGGCTACATCGTCCTCTTTTAACGGCGCCTCCGTGAAATGTCTGGCTCACACACAGACACTGCGGTCCGTTCCCAGCAAGACATCTAGCACTTCAGACAGTCCTCCTGACAAGGAAATCATTGCAAATATCAATCTGTGTCTCGGCGGCAACTTCACCGTCTTGCCAAAGAAGGCTATTACCTTGTAACAAAGAGCTCAAGCCTTGAGCGTCATCATCATCAAGGCTTGACGGCGCATTGCACCGCTCCTGTCAGCCAAGGCCAAAGTGTTGTATCTGATGTAAAGCCGTGCAACATGACTGTAGCGTTAAATCAAGCTTTGATTCTAACAGGAACTAATGGCGGAGATCTGAAACTGGGATAGCAGCCGGTCACGGCCTGGATGTGTGAAATCATAGTCGATTCTTCTGCATGATGACGCCGTGTGAATTATTCACGACATGTTTTTCTGAATTAGCCCTGGCTCATCGTATGACAGGTTGTCTTTTCAGCATGGCAACAAACCCCTGCTTGCTAATTACAGCATAGCTTGAAAGCTCCTCATTTTAATTACTTCTGCTAATTTACTTCATTTATCAGTTAACACCACTGACACTTTGACATTAATGCAAATGCTGACAACATATTTTAAAAGTGTGCTGTAAAAGTTAAATAATGCAGCACATGCACAGAGGCGATGAAAAAATTGAAGAAACAAAGTTTGAAAACAGATAATTGGTTTGCTGATGCATGATGTAAAATGGTAATTATTTTGTTCATTCCATAATATATAATTACTGGCTGTTGCAGGGACGTGCAGAAGGATTTGGAGAGGCAGGGGCTGGAGTTTCAAAAGGGCACCTATTGGATTTCTTTTTTTTACGAACAATTACCATACTTTTAGGCCTGAAACCCCCCAAAATCCGAAAAGGTATCATTGCGTGCTTAATGTCCTCAAAGTCAGCACCCAATAAGCTTTGAACTGAGCAGATTGGCCGGTTTTCGATTGAGTTTTGGCCATTGTCGCCCGTTTTTCTTTAATACCACGGGCTAGATACCTGAGGAAAGTTCGTTTTGAGCTGCATCCAACACATCCACTGCCATTTTCGTCGGCCTTACCGTTAGGCCGCTAGGGGCAGTTGATTTTTTTTATTTTTTCAGACTGGAGAGGGCACTTTTTTAGCCACGGGTATAAGGGCAGGGGCTCAAGCCACCTTTCATGTCTATGTGTGCACGTGCATGGACTGTTGGGTAAAGAAATGAAGCAATTTAAAGATGTTGGCATCAAAATGTACTTACAGTACCAAAGTAAAAGTATTAAAATGTGTCAAAAGCTATTTTCAAATAGCTGAAGTATAACATACAGCTTAATGTATGTGTTGTAATAATAATATAAATCTACAAAGTAAAGTGTACAACTAAAGCTGTCAAATAATTGTAGTGGACTGAAAAGTATTATATGCCTCTGAGATGTGCGTATATATAGGATATACAGTATAGAATAAAAAAAGTAATAGCGCCTTAAAAGTACAGTACTTGAGTAAATATACTTAGTTACCTTCCACCGCCGTTAATCACTGTCTCACCGCTCCTCTATTCATGAGGATGAGACAAATATAGCAAGAGTGCATATGTTTATTTCAAACTGCCTCCAGCTAAATGCACATTAGCAGTGCTGCTGACTGCATCATGATGGGAAAGGTTAATGGGACAAGGCCTGTGGGACTACTGTAGCTCACACACAGGATGCCCATATTCTTTGCATACAGTAGGAGCACATCACATGAAAGCTAACTGACAGGGTTCCCAATCTCTCTCCGTCCGTATGGGTATTTTGGTAGCAGTTTAGGTCACTGGTGCTGTTTAGAGCAGAACAACAAGTGTAGAATTAATAACAGCGTGATTGTTTGTTGTTGCTGCACTGTAGTGTAATTCTGTCTGTGAGAAAGATGCCATGTTATTATAACCGCAATTTTAAGACCAAAGCAAAACCTTGTTTTTTCAAGGCCTGTTATTTTGTTAGTACTTAGCAGTGGTGGAAAGTAACTAAGTAAATTTACTTAGGTACTGTACTTAAGTAAAAAAAATTAGGTACTGATGTATATTTGTGGTCGAAAGAGTGGCTGAATTAGTCTCCTGGTGAAAGGTTCAAGAAGGGAAGTCCAGTCCAAGGATTTCAGTTAGGTATCATCTTTATTCCACCCAACAGGCAGACTGCCGGGTTTAAGGTCTGATTCAGCAGCGCACAGTCATTACATACAAACACACTAATTATACTGTCCCAAATCTGGCTCACATGGGAGGGTCAAAGAGTTAAGTCCCGCCCTTACTCCCTTTGTCAGCCAATCTCAACACAATACATGATACTGGGGAGTCGTGGCTCGAGTCCCCGCCCACAGCCTGGTATAACATTAGCATTGTCCTTACAGTGTAACAAACTTGTCTTATTTCCAATTATCAAGCTTTACTATTACACAAAACCTTGTTTAGTAATCCTTGTTCAACATCTCTTAAGCTTTATATTAAGACCACACACATTATACATTCACCTTGTATGAGTGATTTAGACAGAAAGAGATGATTAAATAGCTTGACCTTATTCCTTAGATTCAAGAAGAGAAGTTACGTACAGTTAGCTGGTTTCTCCTCCAACCACTTTTCACCAAGGTTCACTCTGGTGTATTTACTACAAAATAAGCATTCAGTGTGAAATCAGAATATTTACAAGACTTCAATCTGAGTCTGCATGTCTTTCTAGAGACAGAGATCTTCTGGAGAGAGAGATAGAAAGAACAGCTGCATTCACCTTAGCCCTCTCCCTTGCATAAAGACAATAGTATTGAAATCAGCCTGCTAACTAACAAAGACTTGGCTCTGTGACTTGTTTTGGTTCACACTTAAAGCTGGGAGCTTCTGCTCCAGGACAAAGACCAGGATCTTAAAGTGTTGACTGATCAACACATCAATAGCAGGGACATGCATCTCGTACTCAAATCTAGGGGGTTTCCTATGTAACTGCATTATGATCAGGGGAACAAAAAGGTTTAGGTGTTGGGGGAATGCAAAATGGATCGCCTCTCAGCCTCAGCCTGCATAACAGATGGGGGATGTCCCCAGTTATTTTCACCTTCAAGCACTGCCAACTGCAAACTCAGAATCACCTATTATTATATCACAATATGAAATGAAATTACTTATATCGAACACCATGCTTATGTTTGAAACGATACTACAAATCCCCTCTTGGGAGACTTAATAACGTCTACCATAAAGGAACTTTCAAACATTGGAAATAATAAATACTGTTAAACACTCTGGGTAAAATTCTCCTCCAGCCATCTGTCGAACTTTGACAACGAGTGTCCTTTTCGTGTCCACGCGCACAGAATGTTCTCCGTTCTTTCTTTTTCCGCCTGAGCTAAAAAACGCTGGTCTGTCTTCGTCTTGAGTGTCCAAGTTCTACTGGGGAATATTCAGTCCTTAAATCTGAAGCTGTTCACAGCTCGGGGCATGAGATGAAGGAAAGTGGAATGTGTAATGGATAAGGGGTGGGGGTTGGATGTCATGTTTCAATGACACCTACAGGGCATCTCTCTGCAAGCCTGCCCGGGTCACTGGGGAACATCTCTCCACGGAGAGAGTGTATGGCGTTCATCTTGACAAGGCAACTTTGTTGAATCTGGAAGGCCCAGACCTGGATTCTGGATTTTTGCAGCATATCTGTGATACCACACCATCCAGCCATCTGTTTGATGGATGGGCCCCATCCGTCCTGTAGTGATGTAGTTCGAAGACTTCTCACCGCTCCTCCTCTGCTCGACGCCGCTAGACCTGAGACACCCACTCGTCGGCTGTTATCCGGGACCAGTAGACCTCCTGACCCCTGTAGAGATGAGTAGACAGACAGCCTTCATCTGCTGGTTTCCTGCCGCGGACACGCCTCCAGGTCTAGAGTGGGACTTTTTGAGGGACCTGGCGTGGCATGGTCGGGGGCATGCCGTTGTAGAACTCTGCTGTCCACTCAGTCTGATGTCCCCTCTGGAATGTCAGCCAAATTCCTCCCACACCATCAGTGTCTTCAACTTTCTCCATCTTTCTCCATTCCTGGCATGAAAAACTTTCCCTACCTATTGCTAAAAAGTAGACATCCTCTACAAATATCACATTTTAGCTATGTTTTAGACAATTTATTCCTACATAAATTACTCTGTCTCAATCTCTTTTTGTTATATTTTACAAAACCATGATTCTCATTTGTTACTCATGGACCAGAACGTTTTAGCATTTTCCTAATAGTACCATTTTCCCACAGTTTTAGCAACTTTTTAACTCTATTTTCCTACCTATACTTCAAAATTAACCTGACACCGTCAAATGGAAGAAAGCTTGCGACACACATTTTGTTTCACAGCGTACTTGCATCTGAGACTCCGGGCGCAGAATCGATGACAGACAGTTTTTCTTTTTTTCAAGCTACTAGGCAGGTGATTGGATGATCCCGCCCCTAGCAGCCGCTGATTGGTTCGGACACGCAGTGTTCGGCCATCTCTACTCCCTTCGCAATCCCAGACCTCCCTGAAATCAAATGCAAATGAGATTTCCGGAGGGAGGGGGTTTACCAGGCTACTTCAAAATGTGTTCTATAGTAATCTCTGTATAAACATCACCCCTCTTGGTTCTAAGTTTAGTAATATCAGAATTTTACTCTCAATATTTTCAAAATGTTTACACGGCTTATAGCCTACTCAGATCTATTCTACTTATGTACAGATTTTACAAAGATCAGTGCTGGCGAAGTATCGGCACAAGGGTGTATATCCGTTTAAACAAATAGAACATAGACCTCCCTATCTGACTATCAGGTAATAACTAATCTTACTATCTTTAACCTATCGTTGGCCTCTTGAGCACGAGGATAAATCCTCCCCAGTCGCTTATTGCAACCCTCAAGGTCTGGCCTTTTACTAAAAACTATACTAATTACTTAGGTCTGCCTCAGAAAATTTGTCATCTCACCCCTGTAACCAATCGTCAACCAGCACTCACCCTAAATCTGTACTCTCCTGTGGTCCAATGTGCTCTTCCTCTCAGCTTTTGACTCCTAACTGACACAAGGAAACAAAACGCATGATAACTTTCAAGAAGGACACAGAACATCTCTTATATGGTGCTTGGGTTATTGTAAATGTTATCTGTTCCTCAAACAAAAGAGAGGTACAGCCTATGTTTAGCCCCAGTGGTGAACCACTGAATTAGGTATTTTAGTCCACTATCGAAACGATCCGTGAGAGTTAAAAGAATAGTGATTCAGACCAGGAACTATTTACAAGCTGTCCCTCAATTGAGGCAAAGTTTACAGTTTCATTTTAGCACAAAAGAGAAAAGACTGTGTTCTTAAGAAAAACATGAAAGAAAGGGTGTAATACCCTCACTTAACCATCAGAGGTAATCAATGGTTCTGTCCTAAGATCTCCTAAAAATAAACCAAAATTGAATTAATTTCAACAAAATATGGATCACAAAAGTCTCCCTGGAGCATATGGCTCAAAAGCTTTTTAGAATAAGCCTCTGAACCCGTGCATCCAGAAAGCCTGTGAAACTTATACATAACCTTCAATTATAACCAAATCATTCGTTTCTAAATCCACACTGTCTATGTACCCATTCACGGCTGAGTCAACTAAATAAGGTGTATCTTTTTAGTTGAAGCACACATGCTAGCTATCACATGTCCCCCAATATTTAAAGTCACACCAACAGATCCTAATGTGGTCATGTTATGCTTTTCCAATCTGTGATCAAACCTTGGTATTCGAAAAGAACACAAACAACCCTGTCTCTGGCCAGATTACAGGATCTCCAAAGGCATGCATTCCCAGGTTGTAGTCTCTCCAAAAACAGCCATGATCTAACACAAAAAGGACAACACACTCATAACAACATATTAGACCAGTTAAATAGTTAACACCGTCGCGGATAAAGCACAAAATGGGTCAAATTCTAATTATAACAAAACCTTTTCCTTGTTTTAAAAGTACTCAATGCCTTACTTTAGCACAGATTAAAATAAACAATCTAAAACTCCTACTTGTATCTTTTACATTAGTTCACTATTTTCGTCCTCTTTCAACCACATTTAACAATCCATGCAGATCATTGTCGTTGTTTTACGGCCTAAATATCACCTATTTATTCAACACAAGTCCTTAGATAATCATTTTCACATTATTTAGCTAATCAGCATTCACTCCCCCTCTCAACTGTGGTCAACAGACCAGAGTTGGGAAAAAAAAAATCCAAATCATCCTCAATAGACTATAAAAATCAAGCCACTTCAAGCACCCACAGGCACCCAGTATCCCAACTTAAAGTCAAAAAATTAACACCTCCCCAAGACACATCAACAATCAAAATGTGTCGAAATTATCTTCCAACCCGCCAATAATCCATTCGTGGCAACACCACAAATATCTGTAAAAATTAATACTAGACCAATCGCCTGCATGTACCCTGCAAAACGTAGTCCACTCCAGTAGCGTCCACCAGCGTCCACCACTCACAGCCTCCAGTCATTCAACACCTCACTGCATCTTCAACATTCATACAAGACTCTCATCGTGACTCACAAACATCCCCTCACTCACAACAAAGACTCATCAAAACACACTCACTGAACACATGCACACAAGACTCATATCCAGACTTACAAACACACCACATCACTCACAACAAAGACCCATTAAAACCCACACACTCACTTCACACACAACACAAGAAAGGGTCTAAAAAAATCACCTCCCGTACGACCACAAGATATCCAAGTGCTAGGGAAAAACCAACAGCCCACACAATGCCTTGAAATTCCATGTACCTTTCTTTTCCCTAACTAGAACCCTAGAAAATATGTCCTCCTAAAATCTCAACCCTATTCTGGTTCAGTAATCAATGATTACTCATCTGAGCCTGACACTTATGACGAGAGTAAATCTCTTATTTAAAAATATTTTCTACCGTTCCCAAGATACATACAAGGCTAACTCATCTTACTCCATCATTAACAAAACTAACCCCAGGAATTTTATACAGGCTAAGGCGCTCTGGGTCCTTCGCGTGCCGATATCTGAAAGCACTTGTACACGAACTCCAGTTGATAATCGGATCCTGGGCTAGTCTTAAACCAACCGCAGTGGCATTCAAATGTATTTACATTCAATTCAACTTCCAAAACCGACCACAGCAAGCTTTTTTGGACCCCTTTGTCTCTCAGCCTACTGTCTATCGATCTTGGAAGGTGAATTTATACTATATTGTTCTAAATGTGTATCACAATGTTACTTATTATTGTTGGTCACCAAACCGATTCGAAATAAGAGTTCCTAAATCAAACGTTTCGTAATATGAAGTCCTATTACATTGTTATAAATTGAAACACCCCCTCCATTTTCTCCAAACCCGATTTGAAACAAGCCTTTTTGACTTCTTTGTCTTTTAGCTCACAAGTCAAACGAGTGTGGAGGAACTAGAAGAAGCGCTCAAATTGTACAATTACATAAACATTTACCCCAGCGCCAACACTTTTTGTAAACTGTACTTTTTGTGCTCGGCTGCCCTGGAGTATAGTTAATTATCATAGGGATAGACGACTTACATTAAAAAATATGCAAACAATTTAACACTCCTGTGAAAGGTTTCCAAAGGCGAGTAAAGTGAGCTTTTTTTGCTCCTGCTTTTTGCCCCTTAAGTAATCGACTCTGGAACATTTCAAGAGGCGCAAAATTCTCTAACACTATTATTATTGGTTCCAAAACCAATTTGAAATAAGCTCCTTTTTGACTTCTTGTCTTTTAGCTCACAAGTCAAATGGTGCTGGAACCCGAAGGCCTATTATATTGTTTACAATAGGTATGAATAGAATTTTTAGCTCCCAGGCCTTTAACGGTCCCCAGAAGCTATTTGTGCCACAAAAACACTTACCTTAACCTGGATTCCCCAAAAACCACCCCCGCCAGGAAACCAGCCCATCACTTCCAAAACCAAAACAAACAAACAAGGTCCTTTCGCATATTCTTCCCTTCAAAAAGAAGGAAAAAACAGTAAAACGACTGCCGACAACCGCCATTCTGATGTATATTTGTGGTCGAGAGAGTGGCCGTATTCAGTCTCCTGGAGAAGGTACAATAAGGGAAGTCCAGTCCAAGGATTTCAGTTAGGTATCATCTTTATTCCACCCAACAGGCAGACTGCCGGGTTTAAGGTCTGATTCAGCAGCGCACAGTCATTACATACAAACACACTAATTATACTGTCCCAAATCTGGCTCACATGGGAGGGTCAAAGAGTTAAGTCCCGCCCTTACTCCCTTTGTCAGCCAATCTCAACACAATACATGATACTGGGGAGTCGTGGCTCGAGTCCCCGCCCACAGCCTGGTATAACATTAGCATTGTCCTTACAGTGTAACAAACTTGTCTTATTTCCAATTATCAAGCTTTACTATTACACAAAACCTTGTTTAGTAATCCTTGTTCAACATCTCTTAAGCTTTATATTAAGACCACACACATTATACATTCACCTTGTATGAGTGATTTAGACAGAAAGAGATGATTAAATAGCTTGACCTTATTCCTTAGATTCAAGAAGAGAAGTTACGTACAGTTAGCTGGTTTCTCCTCCAACCACTTTTCACCAAGGTTCACTCTGGTGTATTTACTACAAAATAAGCATTCAGTGTGAAATCAGAATATTTACAAGACTTCAATCTGAGTCTGCATGTCTTTCTAGAGACAGAGATCTTCTGGAGAGAGAGATAGAAAGAACAGCTGCATTCACCTTAGCCCTCTCCCTTGCATAAAGACAATAGTATTGAAATCAGCCTGCTAACTAACAAAGACTTGGCTCTGTGACTTGTTTTGGTTCACACTTAAAGCTGGGAGCTTCTGCTCCAGGACAAAGACCAGGATCTTAAAGTGTTGACTGATCAACACATCAATAGCAGGGACATGCATCTCGTACTCAAATCTAGGGGGTTTCCTATGTAACTGCATTATGATCAGGGGAACAAAAAGGTTTAGGTGTTGGGGGAATGCAAAATGGATCGCCTCTCAGCCTCAGCCTGCATAACAGATGGGGGATGTCCCCAGTTATTTTCACCTTCAAGCACTGCCAACTGCAAACTCAGAATCACCTATTCACTAGTAAGAGACCACACCTTCTGCTCAGGTTAAACAGTATTTATTGAAGGAATGAGATGTGCAGTATGTGTATTGATGAGGAGCCCGAGGTGGGGCGAGACTCAGGGTGGGGGTGTAGTCTCGGGAGCCAGACGACCATGGTTGCTCGGCCCTGGAGCTGTCTGTCGCCTCTGCTCCGAACGCTACCCCCCCCCGGGGCTCCTGGAGGAAAGAAGGTAGAGATGTTAGGAGAGTGAAAAATTATGGGGGAATGTTGGGGAGGAGGAGGGCATTTTTGAGTATCGCGAGCGAAATCAAACAGGTAAGTGATACAATCGCAGGTGTATTTATACTGTAGTGATTGCTACGTGGATTGGCTGAGAGATAAGCAGTGCAGGTGAACTTGATCATGAACTTGAGTGGCTGAGCAGAGGGCGGTCTCTACTCCCGAACCTACGTTTAACACAACTACATTTCACTAGTAAGAGACCACACCTTCTGCTCAGGTTAAACAGTATTTATTGAAGGAATGAGATGTGCAGTATGTGTATTGATGAGGAGCCCGAGGTGGGGCGAGACTCAGGGTGGGGGTGTAGTCTCGGGAGCCAGACGACCATGGTTGCTCGGCCCTGGAGCTGTCTGTCGCCTCTGCTCCGAACGCTACCCCCAAAAGGCAACATCGGTTTGTGTAGATGACCAGAGGGTCTAGGCGGGCAGCCACTTAGCCCGTATCGGAGATCCGGATCTCTAATATTAGCCGAAGTGGGCTGCTTGGGAGATGAGCTGATGGAAACGCTGCCCCCAAAAGGCTGCGTCGGTTGTGGAGGTGACCGGGGGGGGGGGGAGGGTGGGTCTAGGCGGGCAACTGTCACATGATTCCTCCTGTCCTTGGACCCTCGGTCGGGCGAGGAAAAACTCCCACCGGGAGGGTCGGGTGGAAGAAACCTCGGGAAGGATCACGAAGGAGGGGACCCCCTTCCGGGGCGGACAGGCTAGGAATATGCGGCAGTTACAAGCGACCCAGGGTGATGTGTGCGTGGTGCACGTCTTGGATGTTGGTCCGAATGTATGAGTGGTACGCCTGGGAGGACCACCGTCCGAGGATGCGTACCAGGTGGTCCGGGAGGCCTTGCCGGGATGCGGTGGTGGCGGCGCCGATCCGGAAGGAGTGACCGGAGTATTGTTGGGGCGGGAGGCCGGACAGGGAGAGGACTTGACGGAGGTGGTGGTGGAACCAGGTACGGGTGACGATTGAGCCGGTCTCTGTGATGAAGAGGGGGTCTTGAGGTGTGGCGTGCAGGGAACGTCTCGTGGTGACGTAGCGGAGGATGGGCTCGTATGGACTGAGGGGGGAGTCTGTCTTGAAGAGATGAATGGTGGATGAACGCCCCAGCTGGTCCGTCTTGCTGCGCTTGAGGGTGAAGGTGAGGGATTCGGAGGAGTGGAAGGTGATGTCGGCCAGGCTTGGATGGTGGGAGGGGTCGTACCGGGAGGATGAGGAGGTCAGCTCGGAGCACCGGAGGAAACCGAAAAAAGCCAGGAGGAACATGCTTTCCAGGGTGGAGGAGATGTGGGGCGTGAGGTAGCCGGCACGGAGGGTACGGAGGCAGTGGAGAACCAGGTCGGAGGTTAGGGGATGACGTCTGGGTGTGGTCGGGACTTCGCTGCGGCGAAGGCCCCGAAGCAGCATGGTGATGTGGGGATGGGAGATGGCCGGGCTCGGGAATCCGTCCAACAGGCGGAAGAAAAAGCCGACCCCGCTGAGGTAGACCTGGAGGGTGGAGGTGCGGAGGTGGAGATGGGAGTGGCAGTGCGTCAGGAATGCTGCGATAATGGTGACGTCAGTTGAGGGGAATGGGGTGCCGGTGTTGGTGTGGAACCTCTTGAAAGTGTTCCATGCTGTGAGGTAGGTGGTGAGTGTCCTGGGTGCGAAACCGTTGATGATGTGGTGGCGTGACTGGATGAGGAGGTGACGGAGCTGGGGGTTCAGGTGAAGATGGTCTCTGAAAACGGAGGGATGGCTGTTGGGTAGAGGTCCGCGTCCGGCGCCAGCTGTCGAAACCTCTGGAAGGAGAGACGGGAGAGAGAATCAGAGATGAGGTTATTGTGACCGGGTATATGGGCTGCACGGATGATGAAATTGTGGGTGACGGAGGACCAGGTGAGACGGCGGAGGAATGGCATGATGTCGGGGGAGTTGGAACGGCCTTTATTGATTATGTCTACTGTGGCCTGGTTATCGGAGTGGATAAGAATGCATTTCTGGGACCACTCGTGGCCCCAGATGAGTGCAGCCACGACGATCGGATAAAGCTCGTGTAGTGCCGAGGAAGGGTGAGGTGAGGGGGGGATGAAGGCGAGGAAATCTGGTGACCAGGCCGACGCGAACCACCGTCCCTGGTAGAAGCCACCAAAACCGAGGGAGGGGGCCGCGTCAGTGTACAGTTGGATGTCGTGAGGGTTGGAAATTATCGTGTCGTGAAATAAGGTGATGCCGTTCCAATTGGTGAGGAGGTGGAGCCAGAGGCGGAGGTCTGTGCGGGAGGAATGATCTATCGTGACATTATCGTGCAGGTTGGGAACGGAGGAGGCTGTGGTGAGGAGGTGGGAAATGAAAGGACGGCCTTGGGGGATGATGCGGAGTGCGAAGTTGATATGGCCGAGTAGGGCTAACAACTGACGTTTGGTGCAGATGGGGGCCAGGAGGTAGTTGTGCAAGAGGAGGGTTATTCGGTTAAGCTTCTCCGGGGGGAGGGAGGCCTCGAAAGCGATGGTGTCGAGGGTGATGCCCAGGAACTCTAGCTTGGTCGAGGGGCCAATTGTTTTCTCCTCGGAGAGGGGGACGCCTAGTTCTGCGAAAACCCTTCGGATGGTGGAGAGGCCGTGTGCTAGGGGGGCAGAGGGGGGCTCGACGACTAGGAAGTCGTCGAGTAGGTGAACGAGGTGTGGGACGTGGTGATTATTTGATAAGATCCAACACAGGGCTTCGGATAATGAGTCAAACAATTTGGGGCTGCTTTTACGGCCGAAGGTGAGCCTAACAGAAAAATAAAAAGAGCCCTTCCAGGCGACCCCGAAAAAAGGCCAAAATTCGGGGCGTAAGGGCAGTACCTTGAACGCGTTTGTAATGTCTGCTTTGGACAGCATGGCCCCGTGACCGGCGAGATGGATGAGGTTTATTGCGTGTGTGACGGTGGAGTATTTCATGGAAAAATCATGACTGGGGATGGTGCTGTTGATGCTGGGGACGTGAGAGTTATGGGGAGAGGAGAGGTCCATGATGAGGCGCTTCTTCCCCGAGTATTTACGGGTCGCCACGCCGATGGGGCTGATCCGGTACACGGGGAATGGTGGTGTGTCGAAGGGCCCCATCATGAACCCCTCCCTTACCTCCTTAGCAATAAGGGTGTCGACTGCGTCTGGGTCGGTGATGGCGGATTGCAGGTTGTGGCAGGTGTGGGATGTGGTGGGGGTGACGGTTAATCCGGGGTGGAAACCGTGGGTGAACCCGTTGATGAGGAAATTGACGAATGGCCGGTCGGGGTGATTACGGAGGGCAGTGGTGAGGGCTGGGATGATGATGGGCGTTCGAAGGTACTGCTGTGTTAGTCACGCGGTGGGAGTGGATGTGGGGTTGTGGGGGCAGGCGGGGCGAGCATGAGCTCCCCCGCAGAATGAACAAACGTGCAGGAAGCGACAAGCCGATGATGAACAGCCAGCGTCATTAAAATTGTTGCAGATTTGTCTGCCGGCCTGAAACAACACTGGCCTCCCTCTAGCATCGTTGGCGTTTGAGGGCTGCACGGAACGGGAGAGATTGGAGGATAGCCTGGGGACTATGGAGGGGGGGGGTGCAGCGGATCGACTGCGGGGAAAAAGGGGCGGTGGATTGGCGGTGGTGGACTGAAGTGGTTTGCCACTTTGCCGGGGCTTTTCAGTGGCCGTAGTGCAGACGGCGGACGGGTGGGAAGGGGCTCCGCACAAGTCGCAACACAGCGCGACCCTGGCCGTGAACACCCTGCAGTAGAGTTCACGGTCCAGGGCCCCCCAGTATGAATTTACGTTGAATTGTTGGATGCGGGCGGCTGCTGCTGTGGCAAACAGGACGTGGTAATTATAGTACCCCGTGCCGCCGAACCGAATGGCCAGCTCTAGTACATTGAACATATACTGATCCAATTCGGCCCGACGGCCGGGGTAAACGGAGCAAATGATGTCCCTGAAGAGGGAGAATGAATAAGCGAATTCACTTGGGGTGAGATCGCGGGAGCGGGTGGGGAGGGACTGGCGGAGTTGGGCCAGGAACCCGAAGGGCGTTGTAATTTCCCTATTGCGGAGGGGGTCGATGATGGACGGCTGGAGGAGTACCGCCAGGTCGACGTACCCACCGTTCAAGATTTGCTGTCGGAGGGAAACACTAACGGGAGAGGGCCGGGTTGCCTCGGCTAGGGGAGGCTCGGCTGGGGTGGCCGTGGCCAGGGTGTGGGTGGGGGCTCGGGGGGTGAAAGCGTTGAACAGGTTAGCCCCTTCGAACGCGGAGAAGGTGTGAAAAATTGTAGTTTTTAAGAGAGGACTGTATGTATGTTCATAGGGGTTGAAGCTATGCCCACCACAGGGCTCCGGTCATAGAGCATGTATTCAAAGATGACACTTGATGGCAGTTTATGGGTTTTTATGTTGAATGGTAGTTGGCAGTTACAAACATACACAGTGATGAATGGTATCTGGAATAACAGAAATCATAACATAAGTATACAGAACTGTGACAATGGCCTATGCAAACTAGGATACAGCACATAGCACATCACTACAGTGAGCCATAAACTCATGTATTAGCTTAGCCCTACATAGCCTGCTCTCACACACACACACACACACAGGATAGGCCCTGTTAGCTTAGCCACTGAACTTTAGCTAGCATATACAGTTACAAAAACGAACTTTTTAAACCACACACAGATCAATTCTGATACAATGAGCTGTTACCACATGAACTAATATTGCACTATAAAGACAAAAAACAACTCACTTCGTCAAGAACGCATTCTTAGGTGCATATGTTTGTGTGTGGCTGCATACAGAAGCATAACAACTGGGGTCCTCTTTTACTGGGAGTGCCCAAACAGGAGCCTCAACTAAAGTGCAAATTGGGTCCTTAGAATAACTACAGGGTGCCTGAGGCATGCCTGCACTAAATGAATGAAGAAAATAAATGTGGCTATAGGGAATTTTGTACAGCCGCCCCCAGATTAGTAGGGCTAATATGTAAACGAGAAAATTCCCTAGCTGTATCAGTTCTTTAGCTGTCTTCGTCCTCGTCGGGAATAGCCGGCAGCTTTATGAGGCGGGACACCGGGCGCCAGTAGGTGCGGTCCTTCACCTTCACTTCTGCTGACCTGATACACCCGTCCGTGCTAGGTATCAGTTTGTCCACTCGGCCGACAGGCCAGTGTGCACGTGGCAGTTGCGGGTCGACGATCATCACTACTGCACCCTGGGTAAGATCTTCAGTAGGCCGTTGCCACTTCTGACGAGCTTGTAGCTTAGGAAGGTAGTGGCGGATAAAGTGTGACCAGAATTGGTCTGCCATCGTCTGGCTGTGTCGCCAGCGCCGTTTCGAGAGTGGGTCTGGAGCATAGACGGCCTGAGGCAAGGAAGAATCTCGCCGCCCCATGAGCAGCATATTGGGTGTTACAGGATCTGGGTCGGCAACATCTGATGAAACGTACCCCAAGGGCTTTGAATTCATAATGCCCTCGACCTCCACTAGGACAGTGAGCAGAACATCTTCAGAGACGGATTGTCCTCCGATGGCGACTTTCAGAGCGGCCTTGATTGATCGTATCTCGCGCTCCCAAGCACCTCCAAAGTGGGGAGCGTTCGGGGGATTGAACTTGAACTTGATTTGATGACGTGCCAACCGCTCCTGCAGTTCAGGCTCTAGGGCGGCAAAGGCTTCCTTCAATTCCCTTTCGGCACCACGGAAATTTGTTCCTTGGTCACAGAGAATCTCTGAAGGTGTCCCTCTGCGAGCAGTGAACCGTCGCAAGGAGAGGAGAAACGCATCAGCATCTAGACTGTTGAGCAGGTCTAGGTGGATGCAACGGGTGGTGAGGCACTTGAATATTACTCCCCACCGTTTCTCAGTGCGTCTGCCGAGCTTGACCAGGAAAGGCCCGAAGCAGTCTATGCCGGTGGAGAAGAATGGAGGCTGGTACAACCGCAGGCGGGCTGGAGGTAGGTCTGCCATGATTGGCATGGTGGGCTGTGCTCTCCATTTCTGACAGTCCATGCAGGTCCTCTGGTGTTTCTTTATGGCCTGTCTCCCACGCAGTACCCAGTACTGGCGACGGAGCTCAGCGAAGACACGGTCTGGTCCTGGGTGGAGAAGGCGTTCGTCCATGTCTCTGATTAAGAGCTTGGTGACCATATGGTGAGGCTCTAAGACTACAGGATGGATGTCAGGCCAGTTTGGTCCCTCCATCTGGCGAAACCGACCTCCCACACGGATGAGACCTGTAGTCTGATCAAGCTCGGGTGCAAGGGTGGTGAGACGGCTGCTGGGTCGCACTGGCTTTCCATCCGTAAGGGCTTTGACCTCTTCTGGGAAGCAGTCTCTTTGGCAGCTCTTCAGGATGACTGCCTCCGCTTCCCTGTAATCTGGCTCAGGCAGTTGCCCATCTGGAGCTGCCGCCCCGTGAAGGGACTGATATGTTGCCTCCACCAATGCCTTCCATGAGGTGAACTGAATGATGTCGGGCAAGGGGGGATCTGGAGAAGCTGCAGTTAAACCACAGAATGTCGCTCTCTTTATCTCCACAGGGTCATTGCCTTCCTCTAGTGCAGGGATACCTGGCCACTGGTCATGTGGAAGTTGGAGGAATGGTGGGCCTTGGCTCCAACGGCTGTGTGTGGCTAGCTCGGCTAAGGTTTTCCCTCTGGTGAGGTCATCAGCCGGGTTATTCTGACTGTCTACGTACCTCCAAGCTTGGTGATTTGTCAGCTCCTGGATCTCTGCAATCCTAGTTCCAACGAACACCTTGTACCGGCAGGACTCTGATTGCAGCCATGTCAGGACGGTAGTCGAGTCGGTCCATAGGGTAGTTTGGTTTATGGTCAAGGTGAGCTCTCTTAGAAGGAGCCTAGCTAGCTGTGCCCCTGTTAGAGCTGCACAGAGTTCCAGGCGTGGCATGGACAACTGGCGTTTTGGCGCCACCCTGGACCTGGCCATGACAAAGGAGGAGTGAACTGATCCATTGATCCTGGTAGTGAGGTAAGCCACTGAGCCATATGCTTTCTCAGAGGCGTCGCAGAAGACATGGAGATCATATTCTATAGCTTCCATGTTGGCCATAGGCGGTGCATAGCATCGAGGCAAGGTAATGTTGGCCAGACCAGGCAGTTCCTCTTCCCAGATGCTCCATGCTTCGATGATGTCAGCTGGGAGGTTGGGGTCATCCCAACCTCTTTTCTTAGTCCACAGCATCTGAACTAACACCTTTGCTCGTGTGGTGAATGGGACAATGAAGCCTAGTGGGTCGTACTGGCTTGCTAAGACCTTGTATATGTACCTCATAGTAGGACGGTGACTCTCCAGAGGTCGGTGTCTGTAGCCAAGTGTATCGGTCGGGCAATGCCATTGCAGACCCAGAGCTGGCTCCTGGGGGTCAGTACGGTCCTGTGTAAGCCACAACTCTGTGCTCTCTGCGCGTGCTGCTGCAGGTAAGTGGGCGACGACAGAGGTTTGATTGCTAGCCCACTGCCTGATCTCAAATCCCCCGTGGGCCAATAATGAACGCATCTGATCCACCAGAATCTTGGCAGACTGTGCCGTTGGCAGGCTATGTAGACAGTTGTCCACGTAGAAACTCTTTTCAAGTGCCTGTAGCACTTCTTCGTTGCCTTGTTGGTGATCACGCACATGCTTCTGTAAAGCGAAGGTGGCACAACACGGGCTACATGTTGTGCCGAATGGTAGAACCTGCCATTCGTAGATCTCTGGTTGGTCGTCTCTCCTCATGTCTCTCCAGATGAACCTCAGTAAGGGCCTGTCCTCTGGCAGCAATCGAACCTGGTGGAACATAGCACGAATGTCCCCGCTGATGGCTACTGCATGCTGGCGGAACCGAAGCAGGACCCCCACCAACGCAGAGCCAAGGGTCGGACCAGGAAGAAGCTGGTCATTCAGGGAGAGACCTTGGTATGAAAATGAGCAGTTGAAGACCAATCTGTCTTTACCGTTATGATGCACGAGGTGGTGTGGTATGAACCACGACTCAGCAGATTGCTCTGCAGTATCTTGGGTGATCTTGGTGACACATCCGCCATTGACAAGTTTCTGGATCTCTGCATTGTACACCTTGGCCTGATCAGGACTCTTGGCTAGTCGTCTTTCGGTACTCCTGAGGTTTGGCATCATGACCTCCTTTATGGCCCTCAGGCGGGGTGCATCTCGCATACGGAGAAGAGGGGTGGCATAGTGCAGTGTGTCGCCATCACTCATGCACTTCGTCCTGGTCTCCAGGATCTCCACCGCTTCATTATCTTGCCGGGATCGAGTAACTAACCTCTCGTTACGGTAGGGTAGTACGTCCAGTTGCCATAATTGCTCCACATGCTGGTAGATGTCATCTGGTGGTGAGCTAAGGGTCGTCAGGAAGCATTGTTGCGTCGGCACTTGGTGCTGCAACAAACCGTCCGGTCCCTGTAAGGCCCATCCAAGCCGTGTATGCACAGCTGCTGGGCCCCCATTAGGGCCGAGTCTGATTGGCTCTCTGGCAGTGATGAGATTGGTGTGATCTGCGCCAATCAAGATGAGTGGCTGAGCTCGTTCAAAGGGCTGTAGGGGAATCCCTTTCAAGTGTTGATAGCGTTTCTGTAGTGCCTCCACAGGGTACGACTGCTCAGCCAGGGCTAAGCGGTTAGCAGTAAATGCCCCTGTAATGTTGTAGCGCTCTTCTGGTCTAGCTATGGGAGACATCTGGAAGTCGACTGATGAGCCAGTTAGGTGAGCGACGTCGTGACGAATCGTCCTCAGGGCCAATGACTCCCTTTTCCCTTGGAGGTTAAGGTGCTGCGCTGCAGCCGAGAGGAGGATAGTTCGCTCAGCTCCATCGTCGAGGATGCCGTATGTCTCAAGCACTCTTTCTCCGTTCCGCAGCAGTACAGGCACAATCTTCAGGTAGACTCGTCCTGTTGGATTGGAGTTTGTGAGGTAGACTTGGTCCTGTGCTGACGTGACATGTAAGATAGTGGGGCCTTGTGAGGAGATGCTGTGAAGAACCCTGAGATGCACCTCGTTGCATTCTCCGCAGGGCTTCTTAAGTGTGCATTCTTGGTACCTATGGTTGGTGCGTCCACATCTCCAGCATCGCTTGCCCTCTTTTATCCATTTAAGGATCTGCTCAGGTGGACACTCTTGTATTGCAGGGCACTGAGACAAGTAGTGTTCTTCACTGCGGCAATAGATGCAAAGGCGTTTGAACTTCCCATTGCGTTTTGGTGCTTGGGTGGTCAAACTGGGCTGATCCTCACTGATGTCTGTCTGCTCACCACCATGGTAGACTGTTGTAGACTGACCCCTTGGCCTGGTAATAGGCTGATGTTCCTTTCGTGGGCTTTGTTGTCCTTCTGTATGGTAACGCTGCACCATCTTGGCGGACAGGCGCTGTGCTGCTGCCTTTACTCTTAGCCACTCTGACAAGTCTTTTAAGTTGTAGGGGTTTAGGCAGTTGGTCTGCAGTCTCCCTCTAACCTGAAGATGCTCGATGAAGCTGTCTCTGGAGTGTTTGGGGAGTTTACTAAGCAGCCTATCTACGTGGCCCGTACAAGTTAGTTCAGTGCCCTGAGGGCCCTCAAGTGATGTCAGCATACCAACTAGCAGATCAATGCTGAGGGCAAAACTCTGGAATGCCTTTGAGTCGCCAGCTTTAACGTCGGGCAGGTTTAGGATGGTGGCTATTTCACTCTGGGCCAGTTGGTGCGGTTGCCCATATTGACACTGCAGGGCTTTCATAGCTTCAGTGTATGGCTGGGAGTAGTGGCGGCAGGCCTGCGCTATCAGCCGGGCTTCGTCCAGTAACAAGTGTTCCAACAGTACTCGGTACTTATAGTGTTCTGATAGCTCGGTTCGATGGTTCAGAAGGTGATCTAATGCCATCTTGAGGTCA
This sequence comes from Gymnoscopelus braueri, assembly GCF_963280865.1. Classification (NCBI taxonomy): domain Eukaryota; kingdom Metazoa; phylum Chordata; class Actinopteri; order Myctophiformes; family Myctophidae; genus Gymnoscopelus; species Gymnoscopelus braueri. The sequence continues at coordinate 46,331,385 of NC_137604.1, read as the reverse complement.
GCGAACTCCTTTTCACTGTCGGTTGACAAGTTTGGAAGCGCTGGGACAGGAACTGGCTGGTTTGAGGGTAGACCACTTGGCTTGTACGTCTGGATGACATGTGCCGTTGGTGGAGGCTGACTGAACATTGGATCAGGAGGTTGGTATTGTGAAGGGGATGCCATGGGCCACAGTGACTGGTAAACTTGCGGTGCTGAAGCTGTTGTTGGCTGCGTGGAGGCTGTCGGCTGGTGGTGCTGGTTGTAGACCAGCTGTGCGGAGGCTGGCGGCTGGTGGTGCTGGTAGGCTGGTTGTGCGGAGGCTGTCGGCTGGTGGTGCTGGTAGGCCAGCTGTGCAGAGGCTGTCGGCTGGTGCTGCTGATAGGCCAGCTGTGCGGAGGCTGGTGGCTGGTGGTGCTGGTAGGCCGGCTGTGCGGAGGCTGTCGGCTGGTGGTGCCGATAGGCCGGCTGTGCGGAGGCTGGCGGCTGGTGGTGCTGGTAGGCCGGCTGTGCGGAGGCTGTCGGCTGGTGCTGCTGATAGGCCGGCTGTGCGGAGGCTGTCGGCTGTTGGTGCTGGTAGGCCAGCGGCACGGGGGCTGGCAGCTGGTAGTGCTGATAGGCTGGCTGTGCGTCGGCTGTCGGCTGTTGCGGCTGGTAGGCCGGCTGTGCAGAGGCTGTCGGCTGGTGCTGTCGATAGGCCGGCGGTGCGGAGGCTGGCAGCTGGTAGTGCTGGTAGGCCGGCTGGGCGTCGGCTGTTGGTTGGTGGTGCTGGTAGGCCAGCGGCATGGAGGCTGGCAGCTGGTAGTGCTGATAGGCCGGCTGTGCGTCGGCTGTCGGCTGGTGGTGCTGGTAGGCCGGCTGTGCAGAGGCTGTCGGCTGGTGCTGTTGGTAAGCCGGCTGTGCGGAGGCTGGCTGATGCTGGTAGGCCGGCTGTGCGGAGGCTGGCGGCTGCTGAGGCTGGTAGGCCGGCTCGGCGGAGACTGGCGGCTGGTGGTATTGGTAGGCCGGCTGCTGGTAGGCTGGCTGCGCAGTAGCTGCTGGCTGGTGTTGCTGGTAGGTCGACTGCGCTGTGGCTATCGGCTGGATCTGCTGGTAGTCCGGATGCGCCAAGGTTGAAGTTAGGTGCAGCTGGTGCGACAGCGGTGCTGAAGCTGGCATCGGGTGAGACCGGTCCACCGGTTGGTAGGCTGGACTCAGGTGTGGCTGGTACGCTGGCTGCAGTGGAGTTGGCATCAGCTGCTGCTGGTACGCCGGCTGTGCTGAAGCGGGCGTCGGGTGCTGCTGATACGATGGCTGTGCGGGAGCTGGCGTTGGATGTGGCTGGTATGCTGCCTGTGCTGAAGCCAGCGTGGGATGCTGCTGGTATGCTGGCTGTGCTAAAGTCAGCATCGGGTGCTGCTGGTATGCCGGCGGCAGTGAAGCAGGCGTCTGGTACTGCAGTGAAGCAGGCGTCTGGTACTGCAGTGAAGCAGGCGTCTGGTGCTGCAGTGAAACAGGCGTCTGGTGCTGCAGTGAAGCAGGCGTCTGGTGCTGCAGTGAAGCAGGCGTCTGGTGCTGCAGTGAAGTAGGCGTCTGGTGCTGCAGTGAAACAGGCGTCTGGTGCTGCAGTGAAGCAGGCGTCTGGTGCTGCAGTGAAGCAGGCGTCTGGTGCTGCAGTGAAGCAGGCGTCTGGTGCTGCAGTGAAACAGGCGTCTGGTGCTGCAGTGAAGCAGGCATCTGGTGCTGCAGTGAAGCAGGCGTCTGGTGCTGCAGTGAAGCCGGCGTCTGGTGCTGCAGTGAAGCCGCCGTCTGGTTCTGCAGTGAAGCAGGCGTCTGGTGCTGCAGTGAAGCAGGCGTCTGGTGCTGCAGTGAAGCCGGCGTCTGTTGCTGCAGTGAAGCAGGCGTCTGGTGCTGCAGTGAAGCCGGCATCTGGTGCTGCAGTGAAGCAGGCGTCTGGTGCTGCAGTGAAGCAGGCGTCTGGTGCTGCAGTGAAGCAGGCGTCTGGTGCTGCAGTAAAGCCGGCATCTGGTGCTGCAGTGAAGCAGGCGTCTGTTGCTGCAGTGAAGCAGGCGTCTGGTGCTGCAGTGAAGCAGGCGTCTGGTGCTGCAGTGAAGCAGGCGTCTGTTGCTGCAGTGAAGCAGGCATCTGGTGCTGCAGTGAAGCAGGCGTCTGTTGCTGCAGTGAAGCAGGCGTCTGTTGCTGCAGTGAAGCAGGCGTCTGGTGCTGCAGTGAAGCAGGCGTCTGGTGCTGCAGTGAAGCAGGCATCTGGTGCTGCAGTGAAGCAGGCGTCTGGTGCTGCAGTGAAGCAGGCGTCTGGTGCTGCAGTGAAGCAGGCGTCTGGTGCTGCAGTGAAGTAGGCTCCTGGTGCTGCAGTGAAGTAGGCTCCTGGTGCTGCAGTGAAGTAGGCTCCTGGTGCTGCAGTGAAGCAGGCGTCTGGTGCTGCTGAGAGGCCCATGTAGGCATCATGTGCATGGCCACTGATGAGGGGGAGGTTTGACTGGCATGTGGCGATGCAATAGTAGGTGTCGTCACTGGGGCTGCCGACGTGGGGTGTGCCTGGACGACACTTCTGTAGGTGGTTGAGTTCTGCCATTGGTGCATGGACAGCTGAGCTAGCTGGTCAGACATAACATGCTGCTGAGGGTTTACTGTGCTTGGGGGGGCAGTAAAAGAGATGTTTAAAGTGTTAGGTCTGACCACCGGTGAGAGGTGGTACGGTGTATGAATGGGGGGCAGATCTTGCTGCTTCTGATGCAGAGGAGATACAGCATCGCTAATGATGGAGATCTCTTGCAGATCTTCCTCCTCATCTTGCAGGCTTCTAGGTGACTGATTGTATACTAGGGGGTTAGGATATGCCATATTTTGGTTGAAATGACTTAGGGGGTCTGGTCTATACTGCCCACTTGAATACCTTGGCATAGCTGAGTAGTCTGCAGTCGAGGCAAACTCGGCTTGCCCACTGATTGGCCACATCTGTGCTGTGCTGGTTGTCTGGGCGTCCCTTTGCGCTATTGTCTGAGTGCTGGTTGGGACTGGGGGTGGCAGTAAGGAGTGGGGAAGGTTGACCTGGTATTGGAGTAGGTGGGAAGGTATATGACGTATCCTTTTTGAGTCCCCTTCTGTCATCTTGCTGTGGTGAGTGGAGCCTCCGGATCGAAGGACCATGTGAAAAATTGTAGTTTTTAAGAGAGGACTGTATGTTCATAGGGGTTGAAGCTATGCCCACCACAGGGCTCCGGTCATAGAGCATGTATTCAAAGATGACACTTGATGGCAGTTTATGGGTTTTTATGTTGAATGGTAGTTGGCAGTTACAAACATACACAGTGATGAATGGTATCTGGAATAACAGAAATCATAACATAAGTATACAGAACTGTGACAATGGCCTATGCAAACTAGGATACAGCACATAGCACATCACTACAGTGAGCCATAAACTCATGTATTAGCTTAGCCCTACATAGCCTGCTCTCACACACACACACACACAGGATAGGCCCTGTTAGCTTAGCCACTGAACTTTAGCTAGCATATACAGTTACAAAAACGAACTTTTTAAACCACACACAGATCAATTCTGATACAATGAGCTGTTACCACATGAACTAATATTGCACTATAAAGACAAAAAACAACTCACTTCGTCAAGAACGCATTCTTAGGTGCATATGTTTGTGTGTGGCTGCATACAGAAGCATAACAACTGGGGTCCTCTTTTACTGGGAGTGCCCAAACAGGAGCCTCAACTAAAGTGCAAATTGGGTCCTTAGAATAACTACAGGGTGCCTGAGGCATGCCTGCACTAAATGAATGAAGAAAATAAATGTGGCTATAGGGAATTTTGTACAGAAGGGGTCGGGTGCGAGGCTGGAGGACGCCTGCGGGGCCTGGGAGTAGATGGAGGAGAGGAGCGAGAACAGTTGGGCCGGGTTGGGTAGTGAGGCGGTCTGGGTGAGTGTCGCAGACCCGGTGGGAGGTATGGGCTCAGTAGGCGGTGCAGACTGAGGCGGAGGAAGTGGGGCGGCCGCAGTGGGCGGGAGCGCGGCCTGAGTGGGCGGGGGCAGGGCCTGAGTAGGCTGCCAGGTGTGCGGGGGTGCGGCCCCTGTGGAGGGTGCATCCCCGGTGGGGGGCGCGGCGGCGGCCGGGCCGAGGCGGGAGTGGTGAAGAGCTGAGCGCCGTTGGGCCGGGGCGGGACAACGGGCTGTCCTGGCGTGACGATGATGGGTGAGGGGCGCACGGTGCCGGGAGGAACGTGCGTGCCGACCCGGGGAAGGCGGACTGTGGAGTTCCGGAGAGGGAGGCGCGCTGCGCCGATCGTCGGGAAGTGGGGAGAGAGACGCACGGCGTCGGGGAGAAGGCGCACGGCGCCGATCTGGGGAAGGCACACGGTGCCGTTCGAGGGGGCCGGGGGGCGCACGGCGCCGGGAGGAGGGGGAAGGGAGAGGAGGGTGGGGTGGGGGAAGGGAGGGAGGCGCGCTGCGCCGGTCCGAGGAAGGGGGAGGCAGGTACTGCCGTCCCGGGGGAGGGGGTGAAGGGGGCGCTCGGCGCCGGGAAGAGGGGGAGGAGAGAGGAGTGTGGGAGGGGGGAGGAATGATGGCGCTCGGCGCCGATCTGGTAGGGGTGGGGGCCCGTCGGGGCAAGGAAGCACGCGGTGCTGTCCCGGGAGGAGGGGGGAGAGGGGAGGAAGGAATCGGCACGCGGTGCCTATCCAGAGGAGGGGGGCGCGCGGCGCCGGGAAGAGGGGGAAGGGAGAGGAGTGTGGGAGGGGGGGAGGGAGGAGGGCGCGATGCGCCGGTCCGAGGAAGGAGGAGGCAGTGCTGCCGTCCCGGGGGGAGGGGGGGAAGGGGGCGCTCGGCGCCGGGAAGAGGGGGAAGGGGGAGGAGGGTGGGAGGGGGAGAGGGAGGGGTGGAGGGGGGAGGGAGGCGCACGGCGCCGGTCTGAGCGGCGAGGAAGCACGGCGTGCCGGTCCGGTGGCGGGGCGGCCGTGCTGTGGTGGTCTTTCCTCGTCCGCTTAGAGGGAGGGGGGGAGGGGGAGGGGGGCGCTCGGCGCCGGGAAAAGGGGGAAGGGGGAGGAGGGTGGAGGGGGGAAGGGATGGAGGCGCGCTGCGCCGGTCCGGGGAAGGAGGAGGCAGGTACTGCCGTCCCGGGGGAGGGGGGGAAGGGGGCGCTCGGCGCCAGGGAAATGGGGGAAGGGGGAGGAGGGTGGGAGGGGGGGAGAGCCGCAAGGCCCTTGAGGAAAGGGGGGGGGAAGGGAGGGAGGGAGGAAGGGAGGGAGGAAGGCGCACGGCGCCGCTCCGGGAAAGGAAGCAGCCAGCTATGCTGCGCTGAAGGCGGAGGCAAGGTGTGCCGTCCTGTTAGGGGGGCGGGGGGGGCGCTGTGCCGTCCAGATGATGGTGGACGGCTGCGCAGGGAAAGGAGGGAAGGAAGGGTGGGAGGGGGGGGGAGGAGGGAGGCGGAGCCTAGAGCCTGCGTGGGCGGGGCCGCTGGAGCGGCCGCTGGACCTGGAACTGCTGGGCTGAGGTGGGCCAGGTAGGCTTGAAACAGCTCGGGTTTGCGGTCTGCTCTGGAGAACGGAACCCCCCTCGCCGCGAGCACGCTCTGTAGGCCGGCGACAGTCCACAACGAGATGGAAAGCAGCGGCACGGGGCCGTGCGAACTGCCGCCGGCTGTGACGGCGCCGCGGCGAGAGGAGGACGCGTCCGCGGGTCCGCTCCGCTGATCGCGGCGAGAGGAGGACGCGTCCGCGGGTCCGCTCCGCTGGTCGCGTCTCGGCTGTGCTGGCGGGCGCCGAGGTTCGGGTTCGGACCCGCGGACGTACGACGACGAGAAGCTGGACTCTGACACCGTATGGGAGAACGGTGACAGAGAAAACAGCTCCTCGTCGTCGGAGGCATACAAGTGCAATTCGCGCTCGTCCATTGATGGAACGGCGGAGGACGCACGCTATACAATACCTGATATACTACCTGCTTGATCTATAAACACTAGCACTGTTGTGTTAACTTTAGCTTTACTTGGTTTAGCAACAGTGCTGCTGCTTAGATGTGAGGAGAAAAGAACAAATGGAAAACTGCTTTTTACCTGCGATTGCGAGCAAAAGAAAAGGCGATTACTTTATATCTGCTTTGTTGGTGTTTGTGTTGTCTGAGTATCGCGAGCGAAATCAAACAGGTAAGTGATACAATCGCAGGTGTATTTATACTGTAGTGATTGCTACGTGGATTGGCTGAGAGATAAGCAGTGCAGGTGAACTTGATCATGAACTTGAGTGGCTGAGCAGAGGGCGGTCTCTACTCCCGAACCTACGTTTAACACAACTACATTTATTATATCACAATATGAAATGAAATTACTTATATCGAACACCATGCTTATGTTTGAAACGATACTACAGTACTTTACTGGAGTATTTCCAATTGTCTATACTTTTACTTTTACTCCACTGCATCTCAGAGGCAAATATTGTACTTTTACTCCACTACAATTATTTGAAAACTTTAGTTACTAAGTTACTTTGCAGATATAAATTATTATATTATAAAACATACATTAACAACTTCAGCCCTATTTTACACCTAGGCTATTTGAAAATAGCCGATCTACAAGCTCACAACGCGTCACAAAGTACATTTTGATACTAATACTTTTGTACTTTTACTCAAGTAAATTTTGAATTCCGGACTTTTATTTGTAACAGAGTACTTCTACATTTCAGTATTGATACTTTTACTTAAGTAAAACATTTGAGTACTTTTTCCACCACTGGTACTTAGGCCTATTATTTGCATTAGTATTATTATTATGACAACTTATTGTTATGGTTAGTAAAATAGTTATCTGCCTTAGATCAAATGTGCAATAGTTTTTCATCTGTAGTGTCATGATGAAGCTGTGTATGGCGTAAATGTAAAATGTCCTTTGGTCGTGCAGCAATATTGATCAATATGCCACGTGTTCATGTATATAATATATTTTGAGGTGGGTAATGGCTATAGAAAGTTATCAGCATGCCTTGGGGCATGTTATGTATTTGTTATTGCTTTTATTGTCTCTTATTTAAGTTGTTGTTCGCTATGGGAATGTGTTGAGGGGAGAAATGATGTGTCATGTGTGTTATGCTACCATTTATTTTATATGGGTACACCCAGAGTGATAGTGGTATAGCTTACAGGGAGCATCCCCTCCCTTCTGTTCTATGCCTTGTGTTGCATTAAAGAGTAAACGAGTTCTCCTATCGAAGGCCATTGTCATGGCTCTTACTTTAGAGCAGGAACATACTGGTCATTACAATAAAAACAGGCATCACTGACGAAAAGACAGGAGGCAGAGCTGGAGGTATAGTGGAATTGATGATTCCACCACTTAATGATTCTCATTACGAGTGACAAAGAGGGACATGATCAGAAATTATTATCATTAGAGAATCAGCCCAGGTTAGATGGTTGGGGATTTTAAAAAAAGAAGAGAGGTTGATATTGCCCCCCTTCTTTTTCTTCTTCCCTTTCTTTTGTTTTACTATGGAAATAACAAATGATAGAACTTGGACTTAATAGCACGAAAACCTGTAAACGTGACAATAAAGCTCATTCTGATTCTGAATGCGGAAGATGGAAGATGGAGCTGCCAGGAACCAAAGAGGAAGACCAAAAAGGAGGTTTATGGATGCGGTGAGAGAGGAAATGCAGGTGGCTGGAGTGACTGAGGAAGATGCAGAGAACAGAAGCAGATGGAAACAGCAATGGGACCTCTGATGGAAATTAGCCAAAAGAAGAAGAAGACTCAAAAAGCAAAGAATCTGTTCTGAGAAGGGATGTTTCACCAAATACAGAGCACACAGCCAAAAGTCATATGGGACATTCCAAGCCACAGGTCAGATGTGAAGCTGTTGCAGTACTGCGTGGTTGTGTCAATGGCGCATTCATTACTTTAGATGCAAAGCCTGCGGTGCAAAGCCAGAGGTCACAGAGGATAGACTAAATCAAGTAGGGAGACGGTCATACCTGGGAGACTCGTTGTGTTGACACACAGGGGTTTAAGCACGCTTTGGGGACTGGAATTGTCTGCACGCATCGCGTGGGTGTGATGTGAATTTTATAGCAGCTGATGTGAGACCTGCAGGAACAAGGGGATCGAGAGGAAAGAGCAGGAACACATGGGGTTCAGGTGGATCATTGGAGGATGAGAAAGCTTTGCAGGATGAGAGAAGAAAATCTCAGCGTTGTGTGCAAGCCTCCCTATCATGCACGGCTATAGGAGAAATGCAAACATGCATGTACAAAACACAGACACACAAACATGTGAACTTGTGACGCGAGTTGTTTGAATTGCCATGTGGTGCATTGATAATCCCACGGATTATGCAAATTGATCTGATTATCCACAAAGAACAATAATATTTGCTTAGAAAACATCTCAACAAGGGGTGTTGAATGTTTCATGTTGTTATGGGAACAAATAGCGACATGTGCACATTATTTCTATAACCCATTTTGGGGCGGGAACCCCTATTTGTAACTATACCTTTCAGGACGGGAACCCCTTTTGGGGTTCATGTTGCTATGTACAGTATATAGCAACATACATTTGTTGTAATTTTTTAATAAATATTTGAAGTTTTTCATAAAACTGATTTAATCCCTATTAAATTTAAAACCCTGATGGGGAAACAATCATTTACAGTAGATACAGCGCAGCAACACACTGGAATACGTTGCCCATCTATCTGGAACAGTGTGCTTCTCAAACCATCTTTAAAGGGGCTTTAAAAAAATGTCTACAAACAAACCAGGTAATTTTTAGTGGGTATGCATAGTCTCACGCAGATGGAGTTGTGTATCTATGTGCTCATACATATATAAAATTACATAGGGGTGTGTGTGTGTGTGTGTGTGTGTGTGTGTGTGTGTGTGTGTGTGGGGGTGTGTGTGTGTGTGTGTGTGTGTGTGTGTGTGTGTGTGTGTGTGTGTGTGTGTGTGTGTGTGTGTGTGTGTGTGTGTGTGTGTGTGTGTGTGTGTGTGTGTGTGTGTGTGTGTGTGTGTGTGCGTGCGTGCGTGTGTGTGTTCGCTCGCATATATATATATTTTTTTTTGTTAGCTTCTTATAGTTTGTAATGGCCTTTTTTCACTCCTGGTTTCAGTTAGTTAGTAAATTTAATTTGTAATTTAAAATATGTAGGTGCATAGACTGTTTGCCAGTAAACTGTAATGCTGCTGCTGCCTGATGCGCTGCTACTTGTGTCATAGTCTGTTATGTGAGTTGTCTTTTTTATGTTGTGACTATTCTGTGTTATTTTTACGACCACGATGGAAATAAGCTTAGCCTTATGGCTTTATTGTGTTTTTATACTCGTGATATTGTGTCTGCTATATGTTGTGGAAGGTGCTGATGTGCTCTTTCTTTTTATCACAGAATAAATTCATTCATTCATTCATTCAATACAGACGTGAAAGTAGATGAGGTTCACCGGGTTTATTGAACGATACGGCTGGTGGAAAAGGTGTTAACATTTGTGGTCGATAAAAACAAAGCATAGAAACAAAAAAACATGAGAACTATTAAATATATATATGTGCACATTATTCACTGTCCCTTCCACTGATCCCTGTCCCTGATTTTACTCTGGGATCTTTTCCAGATGACATTTGTTAACCTTAACTTTATTGTGTTCATGTTTTGTACCTGTTTGATGACTAATGGCTCAGCCATTCCTGAGGCCCTGTGAATGCGAATGAGCACTGTCCCATTTTTATTCTGCACCCTTTTGTGAGTATGTATTGCCATGGCTTACTCTGGTTCTGTTCTGTAGCTGTGGCTTCTTCTACTCTGGGGAAGTAGTTAGTGAGGTCATAGACCTTTTCCAAATAGCTTGGTAATTGTTACTGCCTTCACAGGTGTTACCATTGATATTAATTAAGGTTTTGTTCCATTCAGGTCAAACAGAGCCAGGGTGCTGCTATTGTGCATTGTGCATGTTGGCTCACTGGAAAGACTCTGCTACACTAAATGGAACAGAGCCTTAACCACTTAAGCCCCATATATGTTATATATAGCAGTGGTCCTTGACATCTTTTCATAGGCTGTGGACCTCCATCTGAAAAGTTTTTGTGCCAGGGACCCCCAAAAGAGAAGATTTGTGTTAAAACATTTCTTAATTATTCCAAAATTGTCAAAATCTTTCATGTTTTTTCTAAATGTTCCAAAATGAGCAGATCTACAAGCTCACAACGTAATGCAATGCAATTTACAAAATCAACCCCTATATTCTCAATAGATAGAAAACAATGTGGATCTTGGGATCCACACAGGAATGGCATGGTTCCCAGCAACACCGTCTCACAAAAAAAAGTCATATTTTGACTTTTTGGGACAATCTTGACCAAACTTCAACATGTGCCTTAGTCACAATATGACTTTTGGGGAATATATTATTTACGATTCTTTCCCTTATATCGGGACATAACTTGGACGCCGCTGAGTCAGCTCAAGTGGACTTTGCAACGGTCGGCACGGCGACTCGCTCGCTTTAGCTCGCTCTGCGGTGCCTCCCGCGACTCTTGAGATGTTGTGACTCCGTCGTTTTAACAGTTTAGTTGTTGGATTGGACTGGATTTCCGCATTCGCTAATGCGGAAGTCCCTAAAAGTCAACATGTGCCTTATTTGCCCCTCTTCAAGGCACATTGACATCATTATTATTTTGGTCACAAGTCACAATGTGCCTTTTGGGGAGTGGGACAGTGTTGTTCCCAGACTGGATCTAGGACTTTGTCTATAATATCAGTCGTCTATTCCAACCTTTTTCATGCCAAGGAAGGACCCTTAAATTGATATAGATTTGGCCGCGGACCCCCATCTGAAAATGTTTTGTGCCAGGGACCCCCAGAAGCAAAGATTTGAGTTAAACATGTTTGCTTTAAAAAAATATATATATTTAAAGATTTGCACACATTTTCATGATTTTTCAAAAATAGCAGATCTACAAGTTCATAGCGCAGCACTCGGTGCCGCGCTATGAACTTGTATATCAGCTATTTTTGAATAGCCAAAGCTAAGTGGTTAAAATGATTGTGATGCCATGTTAACTAATTTCGCTGGGGACCCCCTGGTACCCCCCAAGGACCACTGGTGGTCCCCGGACCACTGGTTGAAAACCCCTGGTCTATGACATATCTATGACATACTGTATGACTGCAAATTTGGGCTAGGTTTAACCCTGAACAAATAACCAAGTGTGCGTGCGTACGCACACAAACACAAACACAGAGGGAAGCACGGACGGCCGTACGGCCTCGCAGAGACAAATATAAAATATCAAAATATACAGTTTCCAAAGTGTTTACAATGTGCATTATACTCACTCATTCACACACACATTCACACACTGACAGCAGAGGAAATCATGATGCAAGGCACCAACCTGCTCATCGGGAGCAGTTACGGGTTCAGTGTCTTGCTCAAGGTCAATTTGACACACAGCCAGGAGGAGGATTTTCCGGGGATCGAACCGGGAACCTTACAAGTGCCACCTGAGACACCGGTGTGTACAGTAATGAACCCAGTCTGGAATCAGATGAATCCCTTCAAGAGGAGACTCTCCCTGGCAGGGCTTGGGAAAGCTTTGATGACTCCAATATAATTCAACAGCGCCGCAGTACCTTCCCCACAAACTGGCCTCTGTCAGGTTGGTGACAGCCAGACTATGCTGCCCTCAGCCGCTCCCAGCAAAGACAAGGACAGAAAAGGAAGAGGTGCAAGCCCTGTGCCCCTACACAGAATAAAACCAGCCATTCAGTACATAGATGCCACAAATGCCATGCCTAAGTTTACAAAGCACACACTTATACACACGCACAGCACGTATGCATGCACGTGCACACCTGCATGCTGTTATGATGTTGTTATAAAGCATTATGAGGAATTATGAGTTTGTATAAATAATAATTAAATAATTATACAGTGTTGAAAGCAGATTATAACGCAATATAAGTATGTGTATAATGCATATGTAATGCATAAGAAGTGTTACCTTTATGAAAAAGTATCCTTAATTTGAAAACAAATTGCAATGATTTAAACCTGAAAATCTACAAATGGCGGCTTAAATACCACTGTGTATTAGACAAATTACTTCAAACACAACATTGGAGCTTATTACAAGTATCTATGGGTTGCCAGTAGTGCAGACACACCCCAGGGAGAGGATATAATGAAATAAAGATGACTTCCAGGTGCTTTCCTGCAGCAGTCCATCACTTTAAGAGGTGATAAACATAAGCTACCAGTCAGCAAAGTCTATTGTATAAAAACATTATCCAAAGATGTATAGGAATAAAAAAAAAAAAAAAAAAACTCCCAGATGGTACCAGTTTGTTGAATTTGGGGTTTTCTGAAGCATTGTTCCTTACCAGCTCCTGTGGGTTTTGTTCTGCTCATATCTTTGGTTTTGGATTTCTGTTTGCTTTAGAATAAACCCTTTTGTTCTTGAGCTGCTCTGCCTCCGGTTGTCGTCTTGACTTTGGGTCCATCTCTCTGACACCTTGACAACATGAAGAAGTTAAACTTAATTAAAGTCTTAGTTGTTTCTACTGATTGTACACGATCAGCTGGGACTGTGCCATTGCTATTCCTTGCATGCGCAAATTTAATCATCAAGTCAAGAGTTTTTGTGGGAACTTTATAAGGTCAACTCAATGTGCTTCACAGGGAATAGCTGTAACGATGCATTCAAAATATGCAAAAAGTGCACAAAATAGTGTACAATGAAAACAATCAACCATAAAAATCAAACATAACAAAGGCTGACAAAAGTTATTCTGTCTCCAAAGGGTATCCCAGTTGAAGCATACTATTTAGCATTGTGTTGTCAGATGACAGCGTGACAAGATAAGGTAGCTGGGGGAGAGGATAAGGTGGTTTAAGAAAGATTATTGGAACAAAGACTATTACACCCATTGGAGGGCTGAATGGGGCTGTTCACATCCACACAAACAACTTAAACATGGATGGAAGCTGGGATAAAAATCATTTCACAGTTTGCGGTTTCCACCGAGCGCTGTGCAATTTGCCCCCTAGCCATGTACAGTACATCACCATCTCACTAATGTGATTATATTTCTATGGCAGAGAAAGCCCCTCTGGAGATCCCTTGTCTATTACACGGATAGTTGCCCAGCGAAAGTAAAGGGGAGGCTCACAAGCTTGATTATTGAAGTTAGATATAGGCCATAATCACACTATGTCTGTAAACTTATTTCTAACAGAACACGTTGTCAAGCCATGAAATAGCTCTTCAAATAATAATAACCGTAATTATGCTAAGGTACTCAAAATGTGTGGCTTTTTAGAACATATTCAAATCTATTCAAATGAATGACCTTGCACTTGAAATGTTTTTTTGTTTTTTTTGCAATGTTACTGTATGATTCATTGTATGAATCATACAGTATTCATGTATCATCCTATAATTCTACAAAGCTCTGTGAGTGCGTGCGCCCCCAAAATCTCTTCTACCCGGTTCTCCTCAGTGGAGCAATTGATCTGTATTTGCACACAGCCATTGACCATCAGCATGTGCACGGAACACAGGCGCCCGTTTTTCACTTTATCCAAATTCGAGCCGTTTACTAGCCTTTTTCCGAACCTCTGTTTAACTCTACGGTTTTCGACGTTACTGCACATGCGTGGCCAAGTGCGCATGCATGCGCAGCCACGTACTCGCACATGCACGCGCAGCCACGTATGGTCTAGTGATAATAAAAAAAGACTTAGACCAGTGGTCTGTATGACATAGGTCAGGAAATAGGCTAGGCGTGTCGTTTAGGTGAAAGTAATGATACTTATTATTATTATTATTATTACTATTATTAATAATAAAATTTATATTAAAAACAATTTATTTTACTCACTGACAATATTGAGTTTAGCAGTCTTTTGTAACACTAAACCAACTAATAAACGCTCTGACTGTTTGGCCTAATTTCCATTACCAAGTGCCAGGCTGTGCCCTGTGAGGGGCCGAGCACGGCTGAGCCTTTTACAGTCCGTTTGTCTTGCCATTATGAACAGGGTTAACAGGGTTGGTGTTGCTATAGTAACTAAATACCACAGTCAGCTGTTATCTGTTATGCTAGCGAGCTAATTTACACATCATCAAAGTGCCAGGTGACAAGCAGGGCGAGCTGAGAAGGGCTGACATCTTTCAAGCTTGGAATCTGCCCAAGCATGCTGATATTATGGAGAAGGATTCATATCCGTGGTTTTCACGGTTAAGCCCTGGAAGATGGCTGACGGTCACTACCACTCTACTTCTACTTCTTTCAATCTTATCTTTTAACCGTAGGTTACTAATACTTGCTTAACTTGTGTAACTGTACTAGTTTAAACCAGTAGTTCTCAAACATTTTCATGTCAAGGACCCCCATATGAAAATATTTTGTGCTAAAAAAAAGAATTAAGGTAAAAAAAAACACAAAATATAACAGATCTAGAAGCTCACAACACGTCAGTCAATCAATCAATCAATCAATCAATCAATCAATTAATTATTCATGAAGTATCATGCAATTTCCCCTTTGCCCTTACATTATTATTACCTTATTATTCTGTACACAGTGAAAACCAGTGTTCATTTTTCTATGAAAGTGTTAAAACGTTAATTTGTACGATCTCAATCTGGGTGGTGCCTCTAGGGCACCACCTCCTTTCGCTGTTAGCAGAATCTGTCTCGAGAGATTAGTATAATAATATATTTCTGAAGAATGTTCTCCATCTGTTTAAATAAGGCTTGCTATGCCTTTTGCTATGTCTGTATGAATATTATGAAATGTAAATGTATGATATCTGTGCTCCATACCATGTGAACATGGTCGTGAGTTAAATAAATGATGATGATGATGACTAATCTGTATCCTTGCTCTGAACTGACTTGACTGCTCCATCAAAATGATCTTAACAAATATTGCTCAGCACATGTCTGATAACTCAATACAGGCTTGCACTCTATAATTACACATCAAGTCCTCCATTATGAACATTCATAACTAAAAGGTGTTGAAGGTGTTGAGCTAGTCCTCTGCGCCTGCCTTGCTTGATTTGAATTGTGATGTGTTTGCAAAGACTGAGTTTACATAATGTTTTCAATTACCGTTCAGTGTCAAGGTTGAAAGCTGTTTTGTAAAAGCAGCAGTGACCTGGAGGCCTGTGGATGATCCTGTAATAATGTCATTTGCCGTATTACTGTACTGTAGCCTAATGCACAACAAACTGCTGCTGAATCCTTCTTTTGTAAGAAGCCTCACTAGGGGGAGCCAGGCATGGCGCTATGACTGGGCGACAGACAGTGGTGGAAAAAGTAGTCAATTGTTTTACTTAAGTAAAAGTATCAATACTGCAATGTAGAAGTACTACTCCGTTACAAGTAAAAGTCCGGAATTCAAAACTTACTTGAGTAAAAGTACAAAAGTATTGGTATAAAAATGTACTCAAAGTACCAAAAGTAAAAGTACTCAAATTTTTGAAAATAGCAGATCTACAAGCTCACAACGCGCCGCGATGCGACGCGTTGTGAGCTTGTAGATCGGCTATTTTCAAATAGCCTAGGTATACAATAGGGCTAAAGTGGTTAATGTATGTCTTATAATGTAATATTTTATATCAGCAAAGTAACTAGAAACTAAAGTTTTCCAATAATTGTAGTGGAGTAAAAGTACAATATTTGCCTCTGAGAAGTAGTGGAGTAGAAGTAAAAGTATAGACAATTGGAAATACTAAATAATAATTGGAAGTAAAAGTACCTCAGAATTGTACTTAAGTACAGTACTTGAGTAAATGTACTTAGTTACTTTCCACCACTGCTGGGCGATGTGGGAGGCGCTGCCCACCCAATTGGATCACCTGCCCACCCTAAATAAAACAATCATAATTTTTTTTCACTCTGGTCCCCCGCTGTGTTGCTACACAACGGGGGTACAATCGCTGTTCCGAGCGCTGTCTCTGTGATTAGGTTGGTGATGGTAAGTGTTAACTGCAGTGCAGCCTCTCTGTCTCTGTTGTCTCTGCCGATGTGTGTGTGTGGGGGGGGGGGCAGGTGGCAGAGTCAGATAGAAGCGCAGGCATTGCTGTTCCTGATACAAAGTCATTTGTTTTTCTTCTTGTTCTCTTTGCAAACCTGTTTAGTTTTTGCAACCAAGGGCCTGCAATCTAACAACACATCGGTGAGAGACACTACACATTTAATTGACAGTCTGACGCAATCACTGTCAGTTATATGAGGGTCACATGGCAGCTGCCACAGTGGATATCTGAACATCCCAGCGAAAAACAATTGGCTTTGGGATTGGAACCCTGTGTCCTCCCACCGATTACTTTTGCGTGCCCACCCAAAATGTCAATCCTGCCACCGCTATGGGGGGGGGGGGGTCACTTGCTATGCATCCCATGTGTATAACGCATTATACACATACTTATAAGGCATTATAATACTTCATAATTGCTACCCACTTGGTAACATTTGCTATGCAACCCAAAATGTATTTTCATAGTTATAATCCATTATAATCAATCCTTTATTATCACTGCTATAATGCCTTATAATGACAGTTATAATGCATTATAAGTGATAATAAGGCATTATAACAGTGATTAAAATGCGTTATAACAGTGAGTATAAGGCATTATATGTTATAATACAGCATTATAAAATTATCACAAAGTAACAAATGGCCACTTATAATCACTTATGATCATAGTGTAATGCATTATAACAGTAATTAAAATGCATTATAACAGTGATTTAAAGGCGATAAAAATGTAATAATAACACCTTATAAAATGATCATAATGTCACAAATGTTCACTTTATAATAACTTATAATCACTGTATAACGCCTTATAAGTGATAATAAGGCATTATAAAGTGATAATAAAGCCTTATAAAATGATCATAAAGTAAAAAATGACCACTTATAATAATTTATAATCGTAGTATAATGCATTATAATAATGCATTATAATGGTTATGACACATTATAACAGTGATAATAAAGCATTATCAATTGATTATAATGGATTATAACTATGAGAATTAATTTGGGATGCATAGCAACTGTTACCAATTTGGCAGCAATTATGAAGTATTATAACACTTGATACTTATAAGTCATAATAAAAGGCCTTATAATGTGTTATGGTTATGGTTATAAAGCATTATGAGTATTTATGAGCTCTTATAAATCTGATTATACATGGTTATGAGCAGATTATAATGCCTTATAAGTATGTTCATGATGCGTTATACACATAGGATGCATAGCAAGTGCTACCCAATATATAATACCACTCTTTTACTGCTCGTTCCCTACATAATGTGAAACAATTAGTTTAGTCTCGCTAGTCACGCTACAAGTTAGATTAAAAGATGGACATACCAAACCATTATTATACCAAAAGAAACAAAACGATTATACCAAACTAAACACATTTTAAACTAGGGGAATCATTTTGGAGGTGCACGGCACCAGAGGTACTGGTTGTGTGTTCCGGCCGCCTGAGGACGTAAAGTTATTTCCGTTCCAGACCGGATCAGAAACTCGAAAATGGTATTGATCCCATGCAGGCAAACTGCTTGGGGAAACCACCCCATTGCGCCTCAATATGAAGGACTGCCCTGAAGACTTTGGATTGGTTCTGCAATGCACATTTTTTATACTCTCTAATTATTTCCAACTAGTTTTTAGTTGAACGTTTAGAAATTAACATGTGGGTCTGTATTTTCATATGAATATTCCCATATGCACCACATACACACACACACACGCACGCACGCGCACACACACACACACACACACACACACACATACACACACACACACACACACACACACACACACACACACACACACACACACACACACACACACACACACACACACACAGTACTGCATGATCCGTGTATTTGCACAACATGTACAATATATGGATAGATATTCAATTAGGCTGACAGCCGGCTCACACCTAGCCTACATATTTTGAAGCAATTAGTTGATTCTCATTGGCTGTTACATCACAACCTGCTGTTGAACCACCGTTTCCTTCCCAGACATTACATTCACAGCTTGACATGGAACACATGACATGGAAAGGTGTTGTTATGCAGAACAGAGGTGTGGTGGAACTTCATTACTTTCAGCACCTCACCCCACCGTCTACTACTCTCATGCTTGCAACTCATAGACCCTTTGAAAATTGAATTCACATAAGAGGCTTATCCCCTTCATAAGCTTGATTAGTTTTTTACCCCCCCCCCCTCCCTCCCCGTTTAAGAAAAGAAAGACTCAACGTTAAATAAACTCAGTCACCGTTCTGCAATCATGAGAGCGTAATTTTACACACCGAAATGGATTACAAACATTGAATGTGAGTGAATGTTGGGCAAAAAAAAATACATTAAACGCTGCCATGAGAAGTGACCAGTGCAGTCTAACAGAGATAGCGTATATGCTGTACGTGTAAAGAGAAAGCAATTGTAAAGGCACAGCGTGGATGAGGAAAAAAAAGGACAGTGAGTGAGTGAGTGAGTTTGTTAGCACTGAAGATGCAATGCCTCTGAGCCTGTGTGCGCTCCCCACAATCCCCATGCCATGAGGATTAGGCTGGGAAGTGGAGCGAAAAGGACAATAATGAAGCAGTGCAGCGGAGAGCTGTGGTGGCACTCTCCTGAAATCTAATGATCCAGCATCTGGCCACACACACACATGCACGCAATCGCGCACACGCACAAAGGCACGCACGAAAGCATGCACGCACGCACGCACGCACGCACGCACGCACGCACGCACGCACGCACGCACGCACGCACGCACGCACGCACGCACGCACGCACGCACGCACGCAGTTTAACTCAGATAATGGACCCTGGTCCATTTGGATTTTTTACTGTGTATGAGTATGTGTTCACACATGTGCAGCATGCTACCAGGAGACCACTCACACGTGACGTGAGTCGAATCAAATTGGACTACGCAACTTCAGACTAAAGCCTCATAAAATGCAAAGAGGTTGTTCTGTTAGCAGGGACCAACTTTCCCCTCCTTGATAGAATCATTTGCTTCACTCGCTTCATTTTCCTGTTTTATTTATTCATTCATCACAGTGTGTGACACCGAAGTGGCCAGGCATCTAAAATAGGGTTGCTCTGTATGTATGTATGTATGTATGTGTACACTTATGTATATCCGCTGCACGAAAGTAGATTAAGATTACTATGGCAATCACAGCTCACAGCAACATATTACACAAAGCTCACTTTAGCACCTTATAGCTCGGCACCGATATAGCGCTATTATATCGCTACTTCAGCTCCAACTCTACTCCGGGGATAGCTCTGATTCATAGCCTAGAAGGAGTTCTCCTTAAGGCTATGGCTAGGCTATGGGACTTTCGAGCCAATGCGCCCGCACCACAGGCTGCACGGCCTCTCGTCTGCAGTAAAATAAAATAAAAACACTTTCGCTACTCACCAAAACAAAGACGGTTTTATGGAGTCGAAAGTCAACCGAAGAGGGAACACTCTGAGCCCCCCACCTCACGTCTAAGATACACTTTTTGGCCAAAATGTAAAATATTTCACCGAAAATAAAACATATTTTAGTTACTCCGCTGCGCCCTCTACAGATCCGGTCAATGGAATTTTTCTATTGACCAATCTATTGATGAATCAGAGCTACTCCAGGGACAATATTTGGTTGCCGATGTAGCACCATTATTTAGAATAGTCTGTTTTCTTTTTTTTGGGTGGGGGCAGGGGTTTGGTGCCCCATGGAGCCTGGTGCCCGGCGTGCCCCGGGCTGCAACCCTATTAGCCTGTGCGTTAAGCCGATCCTGTACTCTAACGTCACTTTCTTCACATTTACATTTTCTATTTAACTGAAATGTCATTATGTTGCCTGGAACCTGCAGAACTTCTGTCCCTCCATGTGCTAGCTAAAGATTGCACATGGAAGCCACACCGTTATTAGACTAATTTTTAGTTTTTTGGAGGGGGTTTCAGTGGAACACCTGCCTGATGAAAGTCTGTGCACAGGGCCCTGCGACAGAGGAAGAAAACATGTGCGAGATAAGAGGGGAGAGAGAGAGAGACAGTGGGGGACTGAAAGAGTGTGTGTGTGAGAGAGAGAGGAGGGAGAGAGTGTGACATGAAAGTGAAAGAAGAGACTGAGAGAGTCGAGGTGTGAAACAGTGAGAGAATAAGCACGAGAAAGAAATTCAAAGTGAAACAATGAGAGATAGATAGATGGTGTGTGTGACAGAGAGAAAGAGAGAGACAGAGAGAAATAGAGTGTGTGTCTATCTATGCTAACTTTATCTGACTTTATGTTGAAAAGGTCTGCACTTACGCCAGCAATACCGCCACAATGTTTTTAATTGTTCATTTAATGTAAATGTAATGAACATTTAACGTTCACCCGCCCTCTCTCTCTCTCTCTCTCTCTCTCTCTCTCTCTCTCTCTCTCTCTCTCTCTCTCTCTCTCTCTCTCTCTCTCTCTCTCTCTCTCTCTCTCTCCCTCTCTCTCTCATATGATCATGTTGTCACACTCCTGTCTGGGTGCTAGCTTTTGTTTTTGTTTTGTATGGTATTTCAGAGTGTCTGTTCTGTATCCTTCTTCAAAGGCTCTGTCTGATGGCAGGCGCTTGTTTAGTCAAAGCAGGAGTGAGTGTGTGTTAGTGTGTGGAGGTTCATGAGTGTCTGTCATTGAAGTCAGATGTGTGTGTTAACGCATTCTCTCCTGAGATCAGACTGACTGTTAGATGGTTGTGTGGCATGTAAAGCCATGTAAACACAGAGAGAGAACACACACGCACCCACCCACCCACCCACACACACGCACGCACACACGCACACTTGCACACAAAACCGCATGCACCGTTGATATATACAGTCTTAATTTTGGTTGTAGTATTTATTGATTGATTGAATATTTTATTAGGCAAAAATGTAAAACAGCACAGTTACATTTAAAATACTTTGACTAAAAGGTCCGTTCAAAAAAGTCCTTATGGTCTTGTTTCCATTGAGGTCCTTGGTATTCAATTCATAGTCATATATAGTGGCACCAACAGTTCAAATATCAACATAAAAAAATACAGTAAAATAACACTGTACAAACAAAAACTAAAAATGCAGGGGGAAAAAATGCTATACTGTATGTACAACAATGGGGGGGGGGGGGTCGTCTGTCTAACGGGAAAATGGTACTACCTCCTTTTTTGGCCTCCCGAAAGGTGAATTTTCAGGGCTGTTTTAAATGAGCCCAGCAAACTGCATTTTTTGAGGGATGGGGTTAGACAATTCCAACCCTGGGTGGCAGTGCATAGTGCAGTGTATTAGACATCATTATAATACACACCACTTTTTTACGACAACCATTATCACATAATTCCTCTGACTGTTGATCTGGTGCAGCCCTCTACCTCACACCATATCAATAGTATTGATGCTCTATGTGCTCAAATCGGTACAGCTATGCTGCTCAGGATTCATTTAAACTGCAGGAAGGTGACTTTTTGTTTGAAACTTTGGACCATAATTACTATGAGCTCTCTCTCTCTCTCTCTCTCTCTCTCGCTCTCGCTCTCGCTCTCTCTCTCTCTCTCTCTCTCTCTCTCTCTCTCTCTCTCTCTCTCTCTCCTGCTGTATGTCTCTCTGCAGCAGTATAGTTTTGCAGTGTAGTGTAGTTTTTACTTAACTTCCAATACACTGGGATGTGCACATACCCCGTAAAACAATTCTAATTATTTGAAACAACAGCTTTAGCAAACTGAAAGGTCATCTCATCAATTTTCCATGAACAAAAATGGCAAATGATCTATCTGGTCTTTGAATTCCATGGGGTTTGAGTATTCATCTTAAAGCATGTCTCTGTGAAGATTGTTTTTGTCATTATTCTAATCAAATGAAAGATGTGATGTGAATCTAAAGCATTGGTAATTGTGTGAAGCAGTGAGGATTATGACTCCCATGTACATCTGAAGTATGAAATATAATGTTGAGGCAATTAATCCCCATTTTTATTTGGGCCATGGGTCACTAACCACACATTACGCATTTCTGTTATTAATTTATTTACTTTCCATAAACGTTGGACAAATCACATATACATATTTTTTTTTAATTAATATTAGACATGAGACATGTTATTATATCGAAAGGTCGAGTACTTGACTGTTGTACTTGATGTGTAATTTGCAATCGTTTGCAAATTACAGCATTGGCGAGACAATCAGCCAAATATGGTGAGCTAGCTCTGTATCAAGCCTCAAGCCTCTTATCAAGTTTGTGGCGGTCTGCCCCCTGATTTTATTTTCACGTCACGTTCATTCACTAGTTTCACTCCCCATTCACAAAACCGGTCAGCCTATCAGCATGGAAGACTTTCTCTATTAAATAAATAAATAAATAAATTAATTAATTCATACTGTACATCATACAAAAATAAAATGTGGGTCCCTTCTTCGGCTCTCTCAAGGTCCTTGGCCTGAAAAACTTTGAAGACCTCTGATCTAAATTAATTGCTTGCAATTGCCAGTCACTTCTTTTCACCTGACAGAGAGCAGTTTCACTGGAAGAGCGTAATAACGTGTAGAGGTTCACAATATCTCTGTCAGAGGGTGAGGGTTAGATCCCCCTCGCCACTGAACAGTTGCTGTGACCAACCAGCAAGGGGCAAAGGACATGATCATAATGTTGGTATATCCTCCGAGCTGGAAATCTTAGCAATAAACTCATTATATGAACATATGCATAATCCTCCTACTGTTTACAACATGCATGACTTCATCAGTTGTTCATATAACGCGTGAAAGCAGATATGCCAACAAACCACTTGAGAATGATTGAACATTACTGTGCAGCTATCAAGAGAGCAGTCCTCACAGCTTCACTATGCCAAACATCTGCATGCACTCATGTGTAAACAACAATGAGACATGAATGCACTTTCCAGCACACAACATTTGGCATTCATCAAACAAACTTGGTATACAGAACAAACTCCAAGCTGTTACACAATTCCCAAAGGATTTGCTCATTTGCACATAGCAAATGAGCCATTTTTCTTCAATTCCCTCGGTCTAGTTAACTAGACGGAAACAAAAATTAACCACACTACCTCAAATCATCCCAGAATCACATCTCCTGAGACTCTCAGAGTACATCGCGAGCACAATGGCTGTTACATGTTCTTTTTATGTTATTTTGTACAAAAGCAAGAATTTCAGGGGAAAATCTATCTATCTATCTATCTATCTATCTATCTATTTTCAAGCTGTTTATTAGCGTTTTTGTGCAAACAGCGGAGATTTGGAGTTCGGGCTGTCACGGTTGAACGGCAGAACAGGCAGACGCTAAACAGAACTTTCATTCAGGGCCTGTGTCCACACAGCGTTTTAAGAGCAGGAGGGTGCTTTGGATATCAGATTTGTATGAATATTGTGGTTCCAGCTAGTGTTGTTATGGAGCTGTAGGTCTCAAGAGCACATTTTGATGGTCTCTGTCTCATATCAGTCACACCAGCAATTGTAGTCTTCTTGACTCCAAGTCTTCTTGTCTCGAACCAGAGGACTCTGCATTTGTGTATTTGTTCATTCCTCTAAAGATGGCTACTGCAGACATACACTGTGTGTGTGTGTGTGTGTGTGTGTGTGTGTGTGTGTGTGTGTGTGTGTGTGTGTGTGTGTGTGTGTGTGTGTGTGTGTGTGTGTGTGTGTGTGTGTGTGTGTGTGTGTGTGTGTGTGTGTGTGTGTCTTTGAGTGAGTCTGGAGCTGATCTTGCAAACTGCTGGACCAATTGGTGTCAAACGTTTCGTGCAGGCAGCCTCTATAGGCAAGGAAGACACTCCACCACACATTTTTCAAATCTCCATCATGGTGGTGCTATGCCAGCCCACTTTACATTGTGGGCTATAACTCCACAAAAGTAGGTAATTCAAACAAAATGCCCTTTTCCGTGGATTCCTTGGATCATTACACAACTCGCCATATAGGCTACGCTACACCCATTTCTGACAAAAATATTTTTTCTTGCACAACACACCGTTTGTTTTACTCCTCCAGATTTTATCCCAAAACGCACACAAATTGCAACACATTATCTCTGGAGCGATTTTTCATATTCCATTCTGATTGCCTATAATTGACTTCCAAAGTTAGTCGGAGGGGTCTATTTTACCCCAATTTTTTATTGCATAATGGGGCCTCTAAACAATGCAGAGCAAAAGTGATTTCCTTTGTACACAGGGGACACCACAAATGCTACAAATGTCACTGTTTGTTGGAGAACATGATTTCACATGATTTCGGGAGTCATGTGACAATGTTTGTTGAAAACAGGCTTTTGATACTTCATACTGTTTGCCTGTTAAATGTATTCAGAGGAGCCAACTGTATTCCTTACAAAAAATGTCATATCATGAATGCTGCAGCATCCAATCACTCAAATTGGAATCGCATGTTGAAGGGCTTCTATCGGGTGTGGCTCCAAAAGCCCTTTCTTGTCTGCCACAAAAAAATACAAAGTTGTACCGTAGCTTGTATAAATCCTATTTCCCTCAGGTCCTGACAGCTTCAACCCATAGTTTACACATTCCTGGGTAGCAGCCTGGCAGAGATATGAACTCCACGGAGCACCCCTTACTTGTAAAATTGTACAACATACTACAGTGGTGTAATCTATTTACACATACATTTAAACACAGGGCATTATAACACACAAGTCGGCCTAGTTGTCAGTAATTATCAGTATCAATTGTAAGGTGTTTGTGATACTGTTCTGTCTTATTATAACCAATTCTGAGCTTTTCCAAAGTCAGTCAAATATAATTGGTGTATACAGTAGTAGTATGTATGTATGTATTTGTACTTTATTTTACTTAAATTCATAAATACCTCTGTTGTACCTTTTGAAAAAACAACTATTTGGTCATGGCCTCTATAGGACTAGAAATACTTATTGTCTTGGTATCGCTCTCCCCCCGTCTCGGTCTCGATCCCCCCTTGGTCTCAGTCTTGACCCCCCTTTGGTCTCTGCCCTGCCTCGCACTCTCTTGGTCTCGACTTGGTATTGCTTAAGGTGGTCTCGAATACAGCACTACCAGAAATCTAAGCAGCTCTGTCACTCATAAGCTAAGGGGGAAAAGGCAGACAGGTTTTCTTTTTCCTGCAAATTCTTTTATCAGCACAAAGTCAAAAGAAATGTGCCTGAATTCATGAGTATGCAACAGACATGAGTATGTGCTGAGGGTAGATGGTCATGTCCTTGTGCTTTCGTTAACTGGCTTGTAATTGGTGGGCAGTAGAGCCACTAAATTGTTCCTCGGAATCTTATTACAGACCTGTCAGTCAAAAATGAGAGCGTCATCACCACTTGAGTTGAAAATAAGAAAGTTTTAATGTGTTTTTCCCCTGGAAAATGGATGTAAACAGCAGACCAAATACTGTGGTAATGTATTTGCCCAGCTTTGTTGATTGGGTGAAAATAATTGCCTGATAACTGCGATGCAATCAAACAGAGAAATACCTCAAAATGTCCCAACAGGAGTCCGTTCTCAGCCAGCTGCACGTCTTCTTTATCAAAACAAGGGTTTGAATCAAAAAGTTGTCTACTTAGTATGCATGGTTTTTCTTTTTCCACTGCTCAATTTGGTGTAGCTGATTCAGGGATAAACCATGTTTGGCTTTGTATCTCCATGCGCTCACTTTAATAAGGTGGTGCAACTGCAAATAAGGCCACCGTATTTCTTCTTCATTAATTTAAGATAAACCTTTATTGATCCCGGAGGGACATTTTGGTATCATAGCAGCAACAGCAGTGAGAATGAAACGCAGCGCAGGGACCGGCAAGACTATAAGAGTCAATAACCAAATCAAGTATAAAAATAAAAATAAAGATAAAATAAAATAAAATACTGAGCTGCTGGCCCTAGATATCTGCACTGGTTCTCTGAATGAGTAAATAAACATACATGTATATAATAAATGTATGAATTAATATACATCTGTCTTTATGTTGCCAGTGAATATATGAATGAATATGTAAAGTCACAATGAGATTATGGGTGGATATATGCATGGTCATTTAACAGTCTATCAACACTGAATATCCAGTATAAATGAATACTAATTAACAATTACTGTACAGACTTGAAGTACAGTCTGAACAGTTATCTTTAACAGACATCTGTCAAAGTTTGGCATTGCTCATGCAAGATAGTCAAAAGTCAGTAACGACAGTTACAGACTGTTATTTTAATTCCTCCTCAGTGTGCTTGACGAATAGCTCTGGACACTGACGTATACCTTATTTCCAAACCCCATCTATCCTACTGTAAAATCCTATAAAATTGAGAAAACTGTAAGGACATCACTTTCTTGGTCCAGCAATTCCAGCTGGCAGATTTGTTGCACTGGGAGGCAAACTGAAGCCAGGCGGAATGGAATGCAATGGAAGTCAATGAGAGCTGGGTGGACAAGCGTATGAATAAACACTATAGGCCATCAGTGAATGACTGCGACCTTTGTAAAATAATCTGTTCAGTCAAACAAAAGAAGACATGTGACACATCGTTTTCTGATGTCTTGTTTTTCGATGTGCACAGTGCACACTATATCATTTTATTGAGGTATCTAAAGAGCACAGAGTACGTTTCTGACTGGGGCAGTAAGCCAAGTATGGGGTTGTCATCGCAAGACTGTCAGAACAAGATATGTCAACCAATACTTGCAATGACAGCCCATACTGCCCAGTCAGAAACGTACTCTATGCTCTATAGATACCTCAATAAAATGATATTGTATGCACATAAAAACAAACAAACATCAAAAGCAGTATTTGCCTGTGACTTGCAAGTCAGGACAATCTATGCCATGGTATAGAATGTGTGCTTACCCTCTTCTCTAACCTTGCAGGAATCAGGAAGTAAACCTAAAAATGTAATGGCAATTATGTCATGCTTTGGTGCATCAATATACGCTGGCGGGGACATTTATATAATTACTTGTGATTATTGTCTCGGTAAACAATGAGGAGAAAAGAGGAGAAAATGTATTTGAAAGGTTATCAGCACACACGCCTCGTGTGAGTGGGAGGACGTGCGCGGCCATCTCAAACGTGGTCGAGGCTCTCCACATCCCTGTTGTTGCTCTTAATTGTTTGCATGTTCCACTCTCCCACTATGGGGTTGTTTGTGGGCTCGGTGCTATTTTAGATGTGGAATCAACTTGAGAACAACATTGTCCGAACTTAATTACTACATGTTGAGAGGCAATTAATTCTAAGAGCGCAAACAACTCTTTTCCTGGTACATATACAGAAAAAAAAATTCTTTGGTGACTACACTACAATTAAGTTCAAGGCTGAAATAAATATGATCAGCACAAATCCAACTCAATATTCCCTTGTAAAGGATGTTCTCCGTCAACAGGCATGAGATGACTCATTGGTGAGAAGGGAAAGCATTAGAGATATATCACATTTCAAAGGAATAGCAAAGGCGCCTGAATCCAACATCTCAAGACTCCCACCCAAGTGCACTTCAGTTCAAATAAGACAAGACTCACCTAATACATTATCCCCCCTCTTGCTCACGTGCACACACACACACACACACACACACACACACACACACACACACACACACACACACACACACACACACACACACACACACACGCACGGTACGAGGCAAAGCCAGTCAAGGTAAGTTTATTTGTATAGCACATTTCGTAAACAAAGGCAATTCAATAAATAAGTAATGAAAGGGCATTCAAATACCTAAAAGTAATTTGAAAGCATAAAATATAAACACAAGGTAAGACAAATGTGTGCTTTGCATTTTCATAGACAAATGCAATGGGGAACTTTAAAAGT
Source organism: Gymnoscopelus braueri (assembly GCF_963280865.1). Classification (NCBI taxonomy): domain Eukaryota; kingdom Metazoa; phylum Chordata; class Actinopteri; order Myctophiformes; family Myctophidae; genus Gymnoscopelus; species Gymnoscopelus braueri. The sequence goes on along the minus strand of NC_137604.1, from coordinate 46,303,508 downwards.
GTCAGAGTTGGCACATCCTCAGATCCTATGTGGATGTTTGTTCCAACTCCAGTATGTGTGGTGTGGGAGCCAAATGAGGGTTTATATTTGTATTTGTGCACTGGATTGGATAACTGATTGATGTGATAGATGGAGGCACCTCATTGGCACCTTGATGGTGGGAGTGTCTCTCTGGGTGGCCTCCAGCGGCTATAAATAATGGCACTCACCTGCTCACCTTTATGGCTGGTTTGACCGTGGGGTAGCGTGAGCTGGGACTCAGAGAGATATACTTTGTTGACCGCATTTCGCATTTCGTATTATTGCTATTTGCTCACTGTTTAACTTATTTGATTTCTGTGCACATATTTATTACATATTTATTGGAAACATTGTAAATTGTAATATTTGGTGACACTGAACTTGACCGCAGTCAAACATTTTTAAACTTGAGCTATTGTTTGGACGTGAGTTTTTTTTATATGCGCGTTATATACAGTTTTTTTATCTCCCAGGCTTAGCCTGCCGGCTGATCAATCTATTAGGGGTTGTTTTCAGCCGCAATATGTGGCATAATAACTAACCGCTGCATCATAAGCTGCAATCTGTAATTTGTGTGATCTCACCAGGATTCAAACCTGGGTCTCACGGGAGACCAAACATCTACTGCTGACCACTTTTCACACTTGTTCACACTTGTCCAGGGCAAATATTGGGCAGTTATATCTCTGGGAACAGTAGACCGGCTGCACACACACACACACACACACACATATCTATAACCCAGCTCTGAGGTGGTATTTAAGGATGGTTGGTTTTTAATTACCTGTCATGTGTTGTGACATGCTATGTTACAGTCCTTTGCAAGCATAACAGCCATTCAATATGTGTGACATTGTTTCACGGACCTGGGACATGTGGTGTGATGGAAACAATGAGCGACCAGAGTAGGCTGGTGGGAAAGCAGAAAGGTTTAGTCTGGTGGGAAGGACTTGTCGCCTGGCTTTTAGTTACTGTTGAATGAATGATGTCCTCATTGAGCCCAGTGTTTCTGGGGAAAGAGAGAAATGGCTCAGCAGAGGGAAGACTAGTAAGTTTTCCCTGAAATCCAGTCCACTGTTGTTGTTGATGTTGTTGGAATACACATCCCATCTGCAGGTGTTAGCAGATGACTGTGTCCACGATATGACTTCAAATCCATCATGATTATTTCAAACTTTTGACTCAAATACGATTAATTAACGATTATTTTTTATAATCCACCATTGTACAAAAAAGTATAACACAGGATTAAGTGGTCAGGCTAATCGAAAAAAAATATATATCTTTTTTATTCTATATAAGAAAAATAAAAGTACTAAGTGATTGTCAGTGATTGGTTCTAAATTTTGGTTACTAAATATTTTCGGTTAATTGTAGGCCTACTGTCCACAGTAGGCTATGGCTATTGCCTTGACGGAGGTGAGAGGGTCTGTTATAATTTCCTCTCAGACCAGAGTCAGACCACACCCACGCCAGGGACACTCCAGTACGGACACATAGATCATTCAGATCCAGGCCAGTCTGACCAGACCCCAAAACCAGCAGAGTGGGTGTTGTTGAGTTTCCCACTGGTTTTCCTTTGGAATCCAAGGAAGTGTGGCTCTGACTCCCTGGCCGGTGGGACCATGCATCACCTTAGAGCCAGGAACAGGGAGGATGCTAATCGCAGAGTGCCATTTTTATTTATTTTTTGCACTCGCAGATTCGTCTGGTCCCAGGCTAGGAGGATGCAGCCAGCTCACTAGCGTCCTTGCAGTGGTGGACAACATACTCAACCACAGTACTTGTCAATGTATAGCTACAGTACTCCTGGCAAAATATTACTCCACTAAAGTGAAAGTTGCTCGGTCAAACTTGAGTTAAAGTACTGGAGTGCTTTTAAAAACACCATAGGCTATTCAAAAGAACAAATTACAAAGTAGGCTAAACATTTTTATTTTATTGCAATGCATTGATTTTCCAGAACTTGTCAATAATAGTGAAAATAGCTGAGCTGCTGTTTTCACTATTTGTGTAAATACACTTTTTCAAAAGTCAAAGGTTGTATTTGAAATGTAGAAGAGTGAAAGTCATAAGTATCCAAAAATGCAAGTACTCAAGTACAGTATATAAGTAAATAGGTCTACTACGTTACTGTCCACCACTGCATCCATGTCATCATTATTCATCAAATTCACAAGGTAGGAAATCCACATGCCGGTATAAATCAATGCCACGTTTGGTATCCCCAGCCTTCACTCCCACTGTGGATGAAAAATATGAGTGCTGTGTGTGTTGAGTCAGAGCCACTTTCACACTAAAGCTCACTGTTCTCCTTCTTTTTCATTTAGCAGTGCCTGTTGGAGGCGGGTGTTGGAGGAGAACAGATGTACAATAGACGGTGCCGGCTGTCTGATGGCTTCCAACTTCATAGTCAGAGGCAGCGGGCATCTGTCAATCAAGTCCAACCTGGATGTGAACTCAGACAAGATGATATTAACTTGCTTCTTCCATTCTTCTGCTATATTGATTTTATGTCAAAAGTAAGTGTACAGTATGTGTTATGGAGAGAGTATGCATGTACAGTATGCATTTTGCTGCTGTTGTGAATAGGGCTGCAACTGTCGATTATCTTCTTCTATCGATTACTTTTTCACCAAATAATCGAGAATTTGGCTGAATTTGGCTTCCATTTGGCTGTAGGGGTGTTTAGTGTCTGATTTAACATAATACTATTGGTTTCTTTAACATAATACTATTGGTTTCTACCAATAAATCATGATGTATATCCTATTTTTGCCAGACCCAGGGAGTCGGCCTACATGAGGCTTTGTCGGTCGGTCGGTCGGTCGGTCGGTCGGTCGGTCTGTCCCTCTTTTCCTACCTGTCCTTCTTTTCCTACCTGTCCCCTTGATTGGCCAAGCCTTGATTGGCCAAGCCTTGATTGGCCAAGCTCTTTTCCTACCTGTCCCTCTTTTCCTACCTGTCCCCTTGATTGGCCAAGCTTCGCGTGACGTATCTTCAGATTTCAACCACTAGGGGTCTGGCAGTGCTCCGAGGAGCACTTTTTCTAGTTGGCAAACTATTAGTTAATTAATATAAAAAACTAGGCCAATCTCTCAGTCAATATCTCAGTCTAATTCGACTAAGAGACACACAGTCGACTCGGACCCCCCGCGACTAATTAGTCGACTATTCGACTAGTCGAGGTCAGGCCTACAACAGTGTAATGCAAAAATAGTTAAAATAGCCGGTCTACAAGCTCACAACGCGTTGCATTTGCTACTACATAAATAAAACAAAAAAAAAACAAAACAACAACGATCATTTCATTAGTGTTGATTGATTCAATTGTTTAGTTCGATTAACTGTTACACCCATAGTGCCAACGATTCCCTCCACTCCTCCTCTCATACGGAACAGCACATTTTATGTCCTTGAACTTCAGGCTTGACCGTTCCAAAAATGAATCTGTCCTGGTGAACATGTTCTTAATTACACTCCCATCTCCAGAGGCTAGCTGGACTTCATCTGTACAGTCCTGTACTGGGCTGGGGGAGATCACACTGTGGGGGCACACAAACACGTACGTGTGCGTGCGTGCGTACATTATGCACAAATACAAGTCAAGGCCAGGCAAGGCATGTTTATTTCATAAAGGCGATTCAATAAATAAGTCATGAAAATGCTTCCAAAAACCTAAAAGTATAATTTAACAGCATAAAATACACTAATAAACATAAGGTAAAAAAAGGTGTAGGCCTATTTATCATTTTCACAGATAAGTGCAGTGGAGAACATAGAGCCTGGATTTAAAAGTAATCAGACTTGGCACAAGCCTCAGATCCTGTTGATGTTTGTTCCAACTACAGTATGTGTGGCATATTAATACACACACACGCACGCGCGCGCGCGCACACACACACACACACACACACACACACACATAGAGGGTTTTCATAGAGAAGCTATTTTCATTTATTCATTTTTATTCTATTTTGTAAAAAAAAAAAAAAAGTGAAAGAAATATTGATTTGGGTTGTCTCAAAACACCACTTTTCTACTAAACTAATTATTCTCAATATAATAATCATTGTACTGTAGGAATGGTATGATATTTTACAGAAAGGTACGGTATCTACGAAAATACCATGGTGTGCGGTATTTCATATTTTCTATTATATTTTAACTTGATGTTAGTGGTAAATTTTCTACTTCGTTTATGCTTTAAAGGTTTAATGACATTCACTTTTACACCACATTCAAAGTCTTTGTCCTGGTCCTTCAAAAGTGTACAAAAAGTTTTAAGTGAAAATTCCATTCCAGTGATCAATGGCAGGTGTTTTTCTCTCACATTTCTAAAGCCTTTTCAACTGCAATGAAAAAAGAAATCTTTGCCTGCGGGTGTCGCTGGTGAGGGATTTTGCCTGTCAATCATCGCCTCTGCTCCGCCCCCCCCAAAGGAAAGGATAGGGGAGGGGAGGGGCGAGGAGGAGAGTGGGCGGGATTATTCGACAGTGACCTCACTGTCGAAGGGCCAAGCTCAGATTACTTTTCAGCCTAATTATTCAGAAAACCCCAGACCACAGAAAATCCACTGAATGTTTTGAGTTCAGGTTTTTTGGGTGTAATTGAGGTCATAAAACCCCAAATAAAACATTGAAAATAAAAAAAGTGAAAATGAATGTCATGATACCTTTAAAGCATCAGCTAAATGCTTAAAGTTTAACTGTAAACTGATAGATAATTTTCCATATTACGTTTTATTAGCCTATCAAATTTATTTCATAAAATGTATCTGCCATATTTGGCCCAAATGAAACTGACACATTATGAATTGAGTAAAATATTAAATTAGGATTTTAAAGCGTATTGTTATTCATTCATTTAATTTTTTTGCGCATATTGAAATAAAATGCTAAATATTGCACGGAAGTTCTAGAACGTTGTAGAAGGTTCAATCCCAGCCTGTGCAGCCAGTTGGATCCTGGACTTTCTGTCAAAACGATGACAGATGGTGAGGATGGGATCTAAAACCTCTACCCCTCTGACCCACAGCACAGGAGCCTCCATGGGATGAGTTCTGAGCCCCCATGTTTACTCCATGTACACCTATACGTAGGACTGTGTGGCGAAGTACCTGACATAATCGGCAATGTCAACAAGACCAAAGAGCTGATGGTGGACTGCAGGAGGCCAGGCAGAGGACACACCCCCACCCTTATAGAAGGCGCTGCAGTGGAGAGGGTCAATGAGTTCAAATTCCTGGCAGTGCACATCACTGACAAACTCACCTGGGAAGTACACATTGAACAGATGGTGAAGAAGGCACAACAATGCCTCTACTTTCTCAGGTGACTGAAGAGGTTCGGCATGGGCCCCCAAGATCCTGCAGGCCTTCTACGTAGCCACAAAGCCACTGGCAGCAGGCTGCTAAAGAGCTTCCCCCCCTGGAAAGATAGACAGATGCACAAGCTACAGCCAAAGCCAAATTAAAGCCAAGGACACTGGCAGAGGCTACGTTACAGCCTCCACATGCTCACAATATGTCTACATTAGGTGTTGTTGATATCCTGGGAGTTAAGTGGCACAGGTCAATTTACAGCTTGTGCATGCCTCAGCATGCTCATAATAATGTTTACATTACATGTTAATAAACTAGTCTATAAGCACCTTAAGCACTGCTACAGTATATAGACAAACCTTTTTCTCTTGTTGTTGTGTAGGCCTATATACAGTACATCGATTTTCCTTATTTACCTTTTTTTCTTTTTCATTTTTAATTACTATTAGGCTATACTTATGCTGCTACAATGTCTGAGGAGCCAAATGAAAATTATTTAAATCTTTTTTATACCTGCACACAACCCGTAACAACCCATAACCTGTGATAATAAAGACTTGAACCTTGAACAACCTTTATCTTTATGTTCAGCCCAGTAATCCATTTGCAAATTACCAATCCATGATATCACTTATATTTCAAGCAGCTACTATCTCTAGAAAAAAGAAAGGGTCCGGGTGCTCGGAAGTTCAAAAAACTGTAGCGAAGGTGCTCTTTGGTAGGGGACTGACAACTTGCCACTAAGAAAAAAAAACAAGGCACTCTTCTGGTGAAAAAAAGTGTAAAAGCCTTTATTGATGTGGCTAGCTCATAACAGAAGTTGTCAAAAACTGTGATAACCCACGCGTAGCGGCCAGCGCGGCCTTCTTCAGGGTATGAAGGGTACCCTGAAGAAGGCTGTGCTGGCCGTGCTGGCACATGTAATCATGTGCGCCACACTACAAAATCAAATCCATAGTGTTAATTTAACTCTAATTTAACTCTTCCATTTGTTCTGTATACTCTCAGAGTTAAATTAACACTATGAATTTTAGAGCGTAGAAGCAGCTGAAAGGTGAAGACAGATTGGGAGGGCCTGGGCTGACCGGAGGAGCTCTGTCAGATACTCAACCAAGTGAAGAACAGAGCTCTGCTGGGGTTTCTAGGTCACAGGGACCGTGTGAGCGCACTCCCCGTTCCTTCATCTGAACTCAATGATTTATTACTCAGCCAAAGTCAAGAGCAGCACAGGGAGGGAGAGAAAGAAGGGCAGCAGATTGAGAAAGAAAAGACAGCCACAATGTTTTTTTCTTTTCTTTTCAAGGCGTTCTCGTCTGGCCTGCTCTGTTCCAGAGTGAATCACATGCTCTGTTTGGGAGAGCACCCCGGATCACGACCGATGTAATGCAGGATAAGTTCAAATACACATTCAGACAAAGTTCCTGTGATTATATAGTGGATCAGAAATAACAAAATCCTGAGGCAGGATATGAACTCACAACAATCTGCTGTACTGGCTGGTCACATCCTAAAAGTTTGCATTAATAGTCCAGTGCCAATTACAAGAGCATTGAAACAAATGCACCTGGGGTCGTAAATCCTGCTGCACCAACATAACTTGTCCTACATTTCTCAATTTCTGCGTATTGACATTTTATGTAGACACATTTTGACCTTGACCTTTCCAGCTCAAAGTCAGGGGACCCTGCCTACTCATCATTCCACAGAGTTTCAGGACAATCCGTCCATCCATTCTCTGGTTATTTTGTTCGCAGTCCGGTTACAGGAGTGATTACCATATCCTGCCATGCTTTGCTGTGGGCAGGGAAACTCCTCTGCATTCTGCACTAAAGTAAAGTAATTGTGAAGGAGTTAATTGCAAGGGTCAGATTAAATTGCATAGCCGGTGATCTTAGAAGAACAGGTGAGGGGGAAGCGGCAATATAAGACAAAGAACAAGACATTCTCTAAGGAGGTTTTAGAGGAGACACAGGAGGGAGTAGAGAAGGGAGAGATGGTGAAAGAGGTCTGAATTAGGTGTGTGTGTGTGTGTGTGTGTGTGTGTGTGTGTGTGTGTGTGTGTGTGTGTGTGTGTGTGTGTGTGTGTGTGTGTGTGTGTGTGCGTGTGTGCGTGTGCATGTGTGTCGCACTCACATGCGCTTGTTCGTACTGTGTGCGTGCGTGTGTGAATGTGTGAGAGAGAGAGAGAGAGAGAGTGTGAATTTGATTTATGACCCCCTGACAGGTTGACAGGCCATGATTGAATTATAACTGGGGTTTAGGGTTACCCCCTCCCCCCCCCCCCCAACATTGCGGCTGTGACAATGAACTCACTCCCTAACCCTTGCCCACACCCCCCTTATAAGCCTGGCTTTGCCGCCACAGTGGTTGTATATACTTTAGCTTAAATTTTCTCCACTATGTGTTGCACTGGATATGATCAAATCAAAAATACATACAGACAGTTTTCAGTACACTCTCTGCAAGCAACCAAGTCCTTTTGAATAACATGGTAGAGAATGATTTGTTAACATTGTGGGAATACAGTATGTTGACCTGAGACATTCATGCAATCCTGTCTAGAGGTTGTGTGGCCTGATGAAGTAGTGATGAAGTATTTTGGTTTATTTATGTTCAAGAAAAGATATTCAATTCAATTCAATCTTTATTTCAGACCCAAGGGGGATCACAATAAAAACACCATACAAAATATAACAATAACAGAAAAATAAATATAATAAAAAGACTTCCACCATGTTCAGTTTCGAACATACAGACAAGTGCGCCAATGGTTCCACAGTCTAGAGGAGAACCTGATAGAACTACGTAAGGGGTTAATTATGACAGCAATGATGTCATTTACTGACTACACATAAATCTACACATAAATCTATACATAATATTGCGTAGCACAGCAGAGCAGGTGGGTACCCCAACACTAACAAACATTTGGTCAAATGTATCATTATATTTTTATTATGTAATAATAATAATAATAATAATATCATATATTCTATACTGTATGTTATATTCCGTGGAATCCATAGTGGAGAAAAGCTAAGCTAACACCCACACACTATGGGCAGCAAGCCAGACCCCCTTATTAGGGGCTGTGGTCGAGGGGCAGTATGCAAGCTCATCATAACAGCCGCAATGGGGGGGTCTGTGGTCTGCGGAAGTGAGAGGAATTAAGAGGAGGGGTAGTTGGGGGTTATCCCCCCCAGTCATAATTCAATCATAGCTGGTCAACCTTGTCAGGGGCTTATAAATCACTCACAACCTGTCAAATACACATGCACAGGGTGCGTGCATTATATCTACGACTGAGGAGTATTTGTTACATTTCCACTGGCCATGTTACTGTTTTATTATCCTAACATTGGTGGTGGAAAGCTCCAGGCCATGAGGGGTCATGAGGTAATTTTTTTAGCTGCTCTCTTGCCAGGATTCAAGGCCAGCAACTCACTAGTTCCAGGTTCCTTGTATTTATTCATCATGGGTGAAGGGTGGTGAAGGAGTGAGGTATGACGACCAATGTATTCTCACAGCGGTTTGTATGAAAATAATTGATAGTACTTGTGGGTGGGTGTGACTTATTACAGCAAACTACAATTCTTTTTTTTTTTCATAACAAAAATATGGATGGAAAGAGGAAGAAAAACAAGGCTATTTGTATCAAGAAGTTTCAGAATATAAAAACTGCAGAAAACAAAGGATCTGGATCCTACCCCTTCAAAGATGCCGACCATTCTGAAAACAGTTATGCACTAGCCTCGGAAACCCATGCCTTTTTTTTGTTTCAAAAGAGTTTTGCACCAAATCAACCAACTCCAAATCAGACCAGAATATATATGTCCAAGGGCAAGACCTGGGCTGTTGGTTGTCTAGGCGGAAATGGTTGAATTTGGCGGAAGTACTGCCCAAGGAAATGACGTTGATGCTTTACAAATCTGTTAACATTGTCCGTGAATGAAACTAGTGTTGTGATTGGTCAAAAAAGATAGTTTCCGGGGGAAACACGTACGACGAATATCCTGTCCACTCAGGACTTCCGAGACACTCACTGGTTTAGGTCGTGACCGGGCTCTTCTCTTCGCAGATGAGTGAGGCTGGGAACGAGGCTATGTCCAAGGGGGCTGCACAGGTGGAAACACACGACACCTTATGTGTTTCCGGTTCAAATCTGCTGCTGAGGCAATGAAATGAAGTTATGAAAAACGAACCCGGAAACAGGAAATGTTTATGTCACCTTCTGGATGAGGGAACTAGAGTTATGGACATAGCCTATAAGTGTCTTGCTTAGGGACACTTATAGACACATAGACCGGGGCCAGGAGGTAAACCATTGACATTCTGATTACCAGACAGCCTGTAAGCCCACAGCAGTAGGAACAGGCATTAACAAAATGTAATCTAGCCGTGGAAGTGTCTGTTCCCGGGGTTGGCAGGAGGAGACATTGTGTGGGAAGTGTGAACATGCCCAGAAAAAAAAGACACCTCCAGAGCTGAACTTGTTAAGTTAGTTCAAACCATGAAATTCTGTTTATGTGATAGAGTGTTACACATAAGCATGTGCAATAGACTTTGGGCCCTATCGTCCGCCCTGCGCTATGCCGCCTTGGCACTGTGTTATACCTTAAACAATTACCCGATATAAGCGTTATGCCGACTGCCTTATTTGCGGCTGGAGGTGTGTCTGATGGGCGTGTCGTTGCGCCATCCGTAAAACTGCTATCGTGCACCCACGGGTAACGTAAAGCGCATTTCAGGTCCTCAGACCTCCTGCTATAGCCTGGCATGGCCAGACCAGACCAGACCACTACCACTGCATAGATATTAGTCTGGAATCTCTGTGTGGAACCTGCATTTCCGAGGGGCAAAAAAAAAAATGCCTCTGGTGATAAACCCGCCCCATATTTGCATACTGGGCCCTGATTGGTCCCTCACAACTTCGGAGGGAGAGAAATCCAATCTCTATTGAGAGGGGCCAGACTTGAAGTATTTGGCAGATTACATGAATAAATAAATGCGCGCACACACACACACACACACACACACACACACACACACACACACACACACACACACACACACACACACACACACACACACACACACACACACACAGGGTACAGTACACATTGAAACATACTCTGTACATAACTGCTATATGCCCATCTTACTGCGATACATTGCATATTATATTTATTCATGTCTGGTCAGTCCAGGTGCAGGCAGTCAAGTCAATCCCCAGGTCTTAAGTCTATTCATTTATGTGCCTCTTAATGTTAATAGAAAGCACACATTATCTATACCTCTATTTCTAACTACTGTTGGCTTAGAAACCATACACACCTGACCAGCCCAGGTGCAGAGGGCCAGGTCGGATGTTAAGTTATCATATGTTTTTATTACCGTTGCTCTTATCTGTAGCTTTGTTTCATCCTTACATGGTGCTGCTATCTATGACAACTGAATTTCCCTCAGAATCAATAAATGTCTGTGTTGGTGCCAAAATGGCTTTCTGTTTATTTAGCTTTATTTAAATGAATGGTTTGGCCTTGCTAATAATGACGCCATGTCAATCACCGTCAGTGGGTAGTTGCTATGGTAACCATTATATACCTGGTAGTGGGTGATTGTGGGCAGGTGTGTGCTGGCTGGGGAAGGCCAAACAGTTTCTGACCGTGTTCATGCCGTGCCAGGTCGGCGTTTTCATGTCTTTGTATTATAAGTTTGTCATCTTTATGGAGTAAATAAATGGATTGACATATTCAAAGATATAACAACAGCACGATTTTTGTAGCCCATTTTTTCACCCAGTGCCAATTGCCTAAGCTGTAATCATGGGTGCTACCCTCCCTCTGCCGGCCTGGGGAGAGCCCCGAACTGAGCTCATGCTTCCTCCAATGCATGAGGAGTGAGCAGGCTGCTTCTTATCACCTGACAGGGGGGAGTTTCCCCGGTAGGACGAAGCGTGTGGAAGGAATGCGTTATTCCAACCAGTTCCTTTCCCCTCCATCAGGCGCCCGGCTGACCAGGGGGGGGGGGGCAGTATAGAGATCAGGATTACTGCATGATTTTTTTAGGGTACCTACCCTAGGGGACACGAGGAGAACATGCAAACTCCACACAGAAAGGCCCTTTTGCCAACCCCACCTAGGGTATGGGCACTGATGACGCGGAGGAGAGAACACACCCCCAGAGCCCACAGCGTAACCCGAACCCAAGACCTTCTAGCTGGGAGGCGACAGCACTACCGACTGTGCACCGTGCCGGTAGTGCCCATCATCATTTATTTTTTGTCTTCGCTTTTGACTCCGTCCTTTCCTGGTGCAAGATGTGTATGTGACACCTTTTAAATGCTTTTTATGCTTATTCATAATATATCTTTTATATTTATTTCTCTCAGTTTTTAACCTGTGCCCCTCCTATTTTTGTGATGTGTTTTAACTAACCATGCCTGTATGAGCTATATGGGATATCTGAATTTCCCCTCTGGGATTAATAAAGTCTATCTATGTCTGTGGGCTTCCTCGTCCACCTAGACTAGACCCACGTCTCTGGCACAAATGTCATCACAAGTTATAGATGTAATTTGTAATATTGGCTGAATGGGGCAACACCAGTCCTTCAGCTAATACTGTCCCCCTGAGGCTAATGTATTGATTTAATTTAACTTGCTTTTCTTATTTAAATGGTCTCACAGGCACTTTCTATGCCTGGTCTGCAATTCATCTGGAGGAGAAACTCATCTCTAAGATTCACATTACTGATGCGTCCAAGATTGTATTTTACTAGAAAACCAATACTGCAGTACACACTATTCTGTATCTATAGTGGTCTGTGTAAATCTGTGCTGTCGAGGACAACAGGAAACGGGAATGTAAGATTAGTGCAGGACAGTGATTGTATTTCTGCACGCAATCTCATACAGAATATATTTTATCATCATAATGATAGCTAGATTTCAGTGGCGTTTCAACTAGATTTTACATTATATACAGTAATTCAGCTAAGACCAGCTAATGCAAATTAACACCCACGTCGTACTTTGAGGCTTTTCTTTTTCTGTTGTTTGGACAAACCTTTATTTCTCCACCCATAAATTAGTTTTGCTTTTAACTCATTAAAACCGGGAAAGCATCTGTGTCATTTTAGATTTTAGCATTGGCTATAAAATAAATAGCAGATATACAAGCTCACAGCGCATTTTTGTGTGTTTGAAAAATGTTGAATCATTTTGAATTACGAAAAGGTTTGAGAACTACTGATTTAGAAGGCATTTGTAGAATCGACCTCAGGTCTTAAGGGGTTAACAGTGGTTCTATAACACTTACAGAAATTCACACATGGTTGCTTGCCTGGTAGAAGGACAATCATTTTAGCTGTTGACCACTGAGCAGTTTGGTGTCAGGTGACTTGCACATAGGGCACCTTGACTATAGTCGTTCAAGGAGGAGAGAGCAGCGCTCATTCACCTGCGCCGTCCCGCTGAGACTTCCATTGAATTACAATGGGCCGCCTGGGGTTTAAGTAGCAAAACCGCTACCTGCTGACACTTCCTTCTGGAAATAAGTGAGAAGGGCACGAGAACAAGCAGGAACACCTGATGCAATCAAAGAGCATATGTGATGAATAACTCACCGGTACAAAAGACTGGGGCTAATTAACTATCCATGAGACAGGAGACTTAGACTAACGTAGGAGCACTTTGTGAGAAATGCTTCAGAGGAGACACCCAGTGCATATGCTAATGCTGGCAGGTATGTGCAGTTTCAGCACAACACATCTGTCGTCATGACAGATCTTAACTGGCTGGAGAACGGAATAAAAGAACCTTGCAGTCAGGATGTTCCTGACTGCAGGGATACCTACGTGTCTTACATGCCTGGAGTTGGATTATTTTGGAAGCTTAGATGTCACAAACTGGGGCAGAAGGATGAGAGCTAGGAAATGATGTGGATTTCGGGAACGGCGTGTCACCAATTTTGATCTCAGACTTTGCCCCTATCTGGTTCCTGGACTTCATGTGAACCAGCCTGTGACCACTCAAAAAACAGAAACATAGTTTCTACATTATAAAAGTAATCACTTTGTACAGTAGTGTAACAATCCATAAATGATATTTATATAATTTATGGAGTATTACGTCTAGCTTATTGATACAGTAGTTACAAGGGAAATGTACTTTTATGTTCTTTTTCTTTTTCCTTCATACATACATTCATACATTTTCGTGTTGCAGTGGTAAAACCCATGCTACTCAACTTGAATCTAGTAGTACACACAACAGACTGAACTATTGATGTAGGAAGCCTGTCTTCTTCAACAACAACAACAACAACAACAACAACAACAACATACCTTGATATCAATGTTTTTGTTTCTGCCTGGCATATAATAAATAGACTATGCTAGATGTTAATTGTATAGGTGATGCTACACAGTCAAATCCTCAGTGTTCATTTATCAATTTGTTATTCAGTGTGTGTACACATTTGTATACTCTCTCAGTTACAAATTGATAAATTAACTCTCAGGATTGTACGGCAGTCAGTGGAAGCGTACTATAGCATAGCTTTTAGTTACATCAGGTGGTGAATTTCACATGTTTTTCTTGAGCCAATGACTGAACTGGCACTGGCCTCATGATGTTCTTGGCTGTTGCTCAGTAGCGGGTGGCCAGGCCAGACTCTTTCCATCAGTGTTTTCCGTAATTAAAAGGCATGCTCAATAATAATCAGCCGATGCCACAGGTTTGTAATTAATTGTCGTAATTATTTTTCTGCGCTCCACGTTTGTTCCATAACCAGCTAAAGAGATCCCTGGCACAGGGAGGGAGCGGCCACAGTAAGAGACGCGACTCGAACCACCCAACACGCTGTATTAACAGGCTTTCAGAACAATTAACCTAAAGTTAATTAGAACACACCTCTAATTTGAGTGGACCAGAGCACAGCCAGGGGGAATAGAGAAGGTGAATCAGGGCCGCTTTATGAGCGGTGAGAGAAAAAACAAATGGCATAACCTTGTAAACTGCGTGTTCCTTTATGAGCCAACACCAAGTTAGGCATGACCAACAGATAAAACAGCAATTTACATGTTGCTGGGTGCATTATTGACTGCAGCTCTCTCAACAAGCCTCCGGGCTAGACAATGAAATCACATAATAGTCCCAAAATCCAAGAAAAATAAATTAAGTGTTATTCTTCCAGCAGCCAGATATTTTTTCCCAGCCTCTCCACCCCCACCCGCTCATGAGCGTGCTTGAGGCTTTCACGCTAGTAATTTATATTTCACATGCTTGACAACTGCGTAAGTGGGTCTTAAGAAAGAAGAACAAATGTGGACGATGAAGAAAGGTTGGTGAATGAGGCCCATTGTACCTTGGGGGTTTGGGGACACTCTGTATACAGAATATGCACAATATAAGAACAGGGTGAATGAAACCTTTGTTAACCTCATCTAACTACTTGTCCCCAGCGTGTGTGATCTATGGACTGTCAGATGAGATCCAACATGGCGCCAAGTGCGGCTGCTGCATTTTGGGCTCCTTTTTACTTATTTTATTGTTCTTTTAGTATTGTTCTATCCTCCACAGTAGCCGCCTACTTACATGACAGAGAAACACTGCTGGACTTAAGAGATTCCGCGATCACTCACCCAAAACCGGACTTCATCCACTGGGATCTGTCGCTTGACCGCACCGCGCCCCAGACCACAGGAACGGCGGGATTAACATCAAAGAGAAGGCAGAATTGCAGGGGGAAAAGAGCCGGTCTCTCCCAGTGCTTAAGTCACAGACCAAACCTCCCACCGGTCCCCAGCATCCTCCTTTCCAACATCAACTCAGTGTAAAATAAAATAGATGAACTCCATGAAAGATCTCATACCTTCAGCAAATGAAGCACTGCAAAGTGATTTTGTTTTATTCAGACATGGTTGACTCTGAATGTTTCCAATGGGGCTATAACTCCAGTTTTTCCTCCCATGTTTCGGGGCAGACAGGAACATAGATCTGACTGAAAAAGGAAAATGGTGGAGGTGTTTGTTTTACAAATAATTAAAGTTATTCTGTTCACCAAAACTGGAGTTTCTTGCACGGCTCTGTAGGCCTTTCTGGTTGCTGCTGCACAAACTATATTGGTGTTCCCTGTAGATACAACCAGGGCAGGAATTTCATGGAGGCCATGGCTGGTGTGGCCCCTCAGTTTGGTCTTCTGCCCCTCAAAAATGATATGCCCTGCGGCCAAATGGCCTTGATGTCATACTAAACCCATCCACAGACTACGCCATAGCCACAACACTACACACCTCTCCCACGTGGAGAAAAGGAACTCCTATATAAGAATGCTGTTCATATACAGTAGATTACAGGCTGCGTTCAACAGTATAGTCAACTCCAGACTCCAGCACCTCTGCTCCCCTGACCCTCAACATAGGAGCCCCCCATGCAGGGGTGCGTTCTGAGCCCCCTTCTCTATTCCCTTGATATGATAGGCCTGATCACTGATGACGATGAGACAGCCTGCAGGAGAGAGGTGGAGAACCTGACACATTACAGGAAGCAGGGCAGTGCGTTCTCTTTACTGTGTGCTGCTGGTGCAAGATAAAACGTATTTCGGATTCCAGCTTGAGGTTGATCCCGGTCATCTTTCCAGCATGTGGAACGTGTTGTTTAGCATTCCGTTAGCATTCCCCAGACTCTATGTTCCCCCCTAACCCTAAACTTAACCCTAAGTCTTATCCTAAACCTAAACCGTAACCCTAAGTGGGGAACATAGAACCTGGGGAACATAGGGATGACACCCATTCAGTGAAGCATGCTTGCTCTCTGCCACTCTGTAGTAGTAGCAACCAGGATGCTCCCTTCAACCTACAGTATGCTGCATTTTTTGCCTCTGATTTCAATGTCAACACTCCCTCCCCCCTTCATCTCTGAAACATGCCACATTATCCAACAGCATCTCCTCTGATCCCCCTTGAAAAATCACATCAACCTTGACTGTCATAGCATCCTCCACAGCAGCAACTATAAATCACGTGGATAACTCTTTCCACGATCACCTGGCAACGGCACCTTGTCCCCATCAGGACTGACCAAATTGGCATCGACCACAGCCATCCTCCATTGTAGCACCACCATCCCTTTCTCCCCTCGCATCATGTCATCAATCTGCAACATCCTTGCACTTCACCAGGTTCAATAAGCACTCAAAGTGTTCTCTTCTGGATACGGATAGTCTTGGATTTGCTGAAAGGCATGCAGGGAGGCAAGCGAGGCCAACAAATGTATTGAATCCTATTCCAGTGCTTGTCCATGGCTTAGTGGTTGAGATGCTCCGTAGCCATGCACCCCCCTGCAGGACAGGGATTGAGCTTTCCCCCCGTGTCTCTCGCCTACACCTTCTCCCTCTCAGCTTCCCTGCTGTTTGCATCAACACACAGAGAATACAGAGGGAAGTGCCTATTCCTTTTAAAACATACCGCAAATGCCTTCTTTGAATGGCAAGCAATGCTTCTCCCACTGACAATAATATATTTTGAAAAAGAAATTCTGCTTCTAAATTGTTTCCTTGCTCCCAAAGCTGTTGAAATATTCTATAGTAGGCCTATGCATGTGTATGGCTCAGCTTTTAGATTCAGGTTTCCTCAATACACGGGAGAGGTTTGTCTTTCCCCGTGGCACTCACTGCACTGCTTCTAGGATTGCAAGAATCTTTTAGGTGTAGAATAATAAGTCACTAAGTAAGCACCCATGGCTGAAGGATGTTTGTGAAAATAAGAAAGGAAAAACACTGTCAAACCTTTTACCCTGAGTGTTCAAATGTAACTAAAAGGACCAGTAAGGGTAATTTGTATATTCTCTAACCACTTAGACCCTATACTTTATTGACCAGTGTCCCCCAGGGGCCTATACTTGTTCCCCTCCCGTTTTCTCAGTAGTGGGTGGCCTTCCTCTATACCAGATCTCTTTGACAAAAATAGCCGATCTACAAACTCACAACATGGTGCGACACGTTGTGGGCTTGTAGAGCTGCTATTTTCAACGCACGTTTGTCTATTTTCCCTAAATGTTTGCCTATCATGACATGCCCAGAATATGGACGGTATGGTTCAAGCAGTGGTGGAAAAAGTACTCACCTTTTTTACTTAAGTAAAAGTATCAATACTGCAATGTACTGTAGAAATAAAGTCCGGAATTAAAACATTTCTTAAATTACAAAAGTAAAAGTACTCATTATGCAGAGTGTCCCACTTCACAAGTTCAAAATGTATACAAATATTTTGAAAATATCAGATCTACAAGCTCACAATGTGTTGCGACGCATTGTGAGCTTGTAGATCGGCTATTTTCAAATGGCCGAAATCTATATAGGGCTGAAGTGGTTAATGTATGTTTTGTAATAATCCAAATCTACAAAGTAACTAGTAACTAAAGTTTTCAAATAATTAAAGTGCAGTAAAAGTACAACATTTACCTCTGAGATGTGGAGTAGAAGTAAAAGTATTGAAAATTGGAAATACTTCAGTAAAGTAAAAGTACCTAAAAACTGTACTTAAGTACAGAGTAAATGTACTTGTTACTTCCCACCAACTGGGTTCAAGTGCATGGTTAACACTGAGGATTGTACTGTGCAGGAAAGAGTGAATAAGTTAATTAGATGTCTGACAACCAACAGACTGACAGTGAAAAAAGGAAAGAAAAAAGTTAATCCACCGCCTACTGTATTTCTTTTCAAGTCACAGAGGTTTCACCCTGGGGCGGTTGATTAGCTCTATGTACAAAAAAAGCAATGTTTCTTTTGAGTCAACACCGCAGCAACTACATTGATGATAATTCAAAAAAGGTCTTACATATTTAGTTTTCAGCTCTTGATGAAATTAATTTTAATTGAACACATGCCACCTCATTAACTTCAACTTCTAAACTCAATAATTCTCGCTCTAAGGTTAATATAAAAAGCTCCAGTAACATTCTACCATGTGCAATAAATAAATTAATAATATATTTAGTATAATCTTCCCGCTTGTGTTATTTGCCTTTGTAAGGCATCTTTTTTTCCTGCTACGAAGGGACTGTAGGTTTATTCATCTGCTCACACCTTATTCAGCCCGCTCTTAGCTGTGTCTGTGCTGAGGCAAACAGACCTTGACTTCTTTTCAGAGGTTAAATTATGGAAAACGCATCGGGCATTCAGCTATATCTAAGCCCTTAGCCATATATCACCAAGCTCTTCCCCTGCAATACTAATCAGGGCAGGAATTCAGAGGTGGATTGATCCGCAGAAGGCCTTGCATAAAACCACAGTGACCAGCTAATTACTTCTAATGCTATTAGCGTGACCGTGGGGCTTAAAGGTTATTTATTAGCACTATCAGGGGAGTGCCTAATGTCAAGGTTTAAGACGCAGAAGTGGAACAGAAATTGTGGGACGGGAATGAATGAGGCTTTTGGGGGATTTCGACCATCGGCCATATTAGACAGGGAAAAAAAGTATGTACTCTCGAGTCTGAACCATCTGGAGGGTGGTAAGGAAAGCAGTGGTGGAAAAAGTACTCATATCTTTTACTTAAGTAAAAGTATCAATACTGCGTGTAGAAATACTCTGTTACAAGTCCGGTAATAAAAATGTACTTGAGTAAAATTACAAAAGTATTGGCATCAAAATGTATTGAAATTACCAAAAGTAAAAGTTATTCATTATGCAGAATGTCCCATTTCAAGTTTTCAAATGTATAAAAATCTTTTGAAAATAGCAGATCTACAAGCTCACAATGCGTCGCATCGCGACGCATTGTGAGCTTGTAGATCGGCTATTTTCAAATGGCCGAAATGTATATAGGGCTGAAGTCGTTAATGTATGTTTTGTAATGATAATCAAAATCGACAAAGTAACTAGTAACAAAAAAAATCAAATAATTGTAGTGGAGTAAAAGTACAATATTTGCCCCTGAGATGTAGTGGAGTAGAAATACTCAAGTACAGTAAAAATTCCTCAAAAGTGTACTTAAGTACAGTACTTGAGTAAATGTACTTAGTTACTTTCCACCACTGAAGGAAAGTAAGATTACAACACCAATGGATTTATGTTTATGTTCTCTGCCAGAGCCAGCCCTGACCAAGTTGGTGCTCTACACTCTACAGGCAAGATTTTGCAACAAGATGTAACTTACTTTCACGCACTCCGGTTGCATTCACGTGCATGCTCGCACATGCACATGAACCATTATAGGATTGTGGCCGTACGTGATTGGAAGGTGCAATGATCGTGGAACCAGTTAAACTTCTGTGCCTGCCTAAACTACCACAAAGCTCCATCACTATTATTTCTATTTTTCTATTGATAAACACATTTCTTTTTTACCTTTGTCCGCAGAAAGATCGCATTAGGGGTCGTCAGAATGGCTTTAAATTAGAGTAGGGTAGGGTTTTCGAGAAGCTCCCCCGTCTCTTCTACAGTTGAAGGAAAGAGCATGTTAAGTAATACCAACTAAACTTTATGACACAAAGGACCTTGTCGAATGCTGAACTTAAGTGGCCCTTTTTAATCTAATCGTCCTTCGAAAATTAAATTTTTCTCTTTTAATGTAATGGGGTTAATGTTTTATCCAGACCCAATTCATGAGCAAAATTAGAAATTTCCTGTACTTGAAACACACAAGATTAAACAAAGTTTCCCCATACGTTGGGGCAGCTGGAATGAGAATGATTTAAATTCAAACATATCTGACCCATCTTCACCATGACTTCTGATACAGACTTGCAAATTGAGGAATGTAATTATAGTTAAGCATTAATTAATTATTTCATTTTAAATTTTCATCTTATTCACAGTGTGAAAAATGTCATCCTCTCGCAAGTGTCTGTCACATGAGACACTCAAACCTCTTCATTGCAGGGTTACACAGCGTGCATACATCTCCCACAGCACCCCCAGTCAAGATACTGCTCATTTAACTCCATCAAGAGTGAAGTGCTCAACATGCTACTAGCCCTGACCTCGCCAGTGGGGGTCCTCAATGTTTGCTTCTAATTCTGCATGGCTGATTGCAGCACAGCATGACTGTAATCACAGCTCAGAGTACGCCAAATCACTACAGTTCTTGAGTTGCCAAGAGCGTGCTGGTCGACAATCATGGTCGAATACAAGAATACGCGCCCCAAAACGTGCTCGCCCCGGGCCAAATCCGGCGACCTCGGAACCGTCGGACCCACGCATCGGACCCACGTGGAATTTCTGGCCACCAGAACCTACTCTGGTTCTGGTGGCCAGGGGGGGATTTACGATTCTGTCCCTAACGGGACGTAACATAATATATTGATATTTCTTGAGTGCATGGTGTTAAGTGGATGTTAAATAGGTAATTTCACCAGTGACTATTGGACACCTTATGTCAAATGGATCTCTAACCCATTAACCTTGGGGAAAGCCCTTGATTCTTTATTCATTAGAAATTCTTTCAAATAACCCCACTCTGGCTTCAATCTGAATATACTGTATAGTTCATGAAGGAGGCATGGTGAGTTAGTATGTGAATGCTAGGCCACTTCAAGACCTCCCTTTAATAAGGATAGGGCAGTATGCGGTTAGCATTGCTACTGTGGATGGTCCTTTCTAGCACTTTGTTTCTTGTACTGCTGTACTGTATTTGTTGAACGCCCTTGTTTGAAAGAGTCCAGCTCATATGAAAATAATTCCTCAACTTTCTAAACTTCCCATATTTGGTCAATCTTAGAGCGTTGCATCAGATCCCCTTTCTTTTTAGATTGCATTTTTCTTGAGGCCTTTCTAATTAACAGACTACTGCTGCAGTGGCTCATTCAAATGCTCAAATTGTGCCTGAATTGCAAATGATGGCACCAAGAGCTTTTCTGGCTCAGTTCCCTGATTACCAAAACAATAAAACAAATAGGCACACATCCCAGTAGAACAGTATAATTCACGTCAAAAGTTAATAATGGGTTGGGATGGGAAAACAATGAGAAGTAAAATGGCAACAGAAAAGTCACAGTGTCTGGGACAGTGTTATCTGAGTTGATTCGACAGTGATGTATTTAGAGAAAATCCTGTAGAATTTACATTTAACTACAAATTAAGTGGCATTAACAAACTATTAGGATATCGATCTTTCTGTTCCGTTCACAGGGGAGTCTGATGGATGGATCTCCTTCCGAAGCCCTATTGTTATTAAGGGACTTAATATTGGTTTCTATTCGCCACTCTTGCTTTGTTTTATTAAATAACTGTTTAACCAGAGTGAATAATGAATTTACAAATGTCTTCAATAAGGTGTGAATGCACCTGTCACGCACGCACGCGCACCCACACGCACACGTACACGCACGCGCACACGCACGCACGCACGCACGCACGCACGCACGCACGCACGCACGCACGCACGCACGCACGCACGCACGCACGCACAGACACACAGACGCACACACACGCACACACACACACACACACACACACACACACACACACACACACACACACACACACACACACACATGCTAATTCAACTATTTTTAGGTACTTACGGACACAAGTGTATAGACACACACACACTCAGACTCAATTGCCTGCATACTCAAACATGTTGCTTGTACACAGAGGCACAAACGCACGCACGCACGCACGCACGCACGCACGCACGCACGCACGCACGCACGCACGCACGCACGCACGCACGCAGTCATCCATGTGCTTGACTCTGGTTCAATTACGGGAAGGAAGTTTGCATTTCAGCCAATATGGCAGGTGGTGACCAGCCCAGATGTGTTGGAACAGATGGTTTGGTGCCATGAGTTTGGATCTAGTGTGTGTGTGTGTACGTGTACGTGTGCGTGTGCGTGCGAGTGCGCGTGAGTGCATGCGTGTGTGTGTTTGTGTGTGTGTGTGTGTGTGTGTGTGTGCGAGTGTGGGCAGGTGGCAGGTGGGACCCAACAGCCTTGGATGACAACCAGTAGGAGAAGGACACACCGAACAAACAGCTACAGCTTTGAGCCCAACCACATCTGTCTCTGTTTGCTGAGCCACTGTGCACGACACGTCCATCTCACTCGATGGACGTGTCGTGCACAGGTTGAGTCACACTTTAATGAGCGACGTATTGTGAGCTTATAGATCAGCTATTTTCACTGTTTCTTTTCTTTCTTTCTTTTTTTTAGGATTTGTTTAACAGTTTTTAAATTCTTTTGAGTAGTGACATTTTCAAATATTTGAAATAATATCTTAAAACGTAAAAAAAAATACATATTTACTGGTGACCCGTAAAAATGGGTCTGTGACCCAAAAATGGATGCCGACCTACTGTTTGGGAAACACTGCTTTAAACAACTCCCAGTGTACACAGGACGAGCCCTGCGGCAGTGGGAGAAAGGCAAAATGGTAGGCAAAACAACAAGGCACTGCAGTTAGCTGCAGCCTGTATGTTCAGGGTTGTTTGGTTGTTGACCAGGGGCAACAACACCATCCAGCAACTCTCTGAGTGACCAAGCATTTTGGAAAGCCCCCCAAAGCGACAGTTTGAAGGAGCATGTATTGACCTTTATTCAGGGACAGCACTGCTTGCTCCATATGGAGAAAGGTCGAGAAAGGGTGCCCTAAGGAAAACTCTACTAGTTGTCTGTTACGACCTTAGTCTAGAGGCTAAGGAGTAACACATAAAGTACCACAAACACAGGTAACGAAAAAAGAGTACATTTATTACTGAGTTATGTTACTAAGTTGATGTCACAGAAACTGAATTGCAATATAAATAGGGAAAGCGTCAAACTTCATTAACATTGAACAGCACCTGTGCTTTCCTATTCTATTTAATTGTATTATTATATAAGATGGTGTTTGGCAGCATAATTATGTGATGTCTATTGTTTGTCTTTTGTTTTATGTGTTTTGTTCTTGAAAACTTAATAAAATTTAAGTGAAAAAAAAAAGCGTCAAACTTCAGTGTGGCCAAGGCCAAAACAACAAACACAACACTCCACCCTATACCTGAAAAGAAATCAAACTAAACTACACCAACCAAAACAAAAATGACTGTCTACACTCCCTAACTAAACATAAACATGTTCAAAAAAGGGATTAAAGGAAATGGCAGCACACCCCTACCAAGCTTCCCTTGTCTTAACTTTAAACATTCAGTGTTAAAATTACCTTAGCACTAAGCATAAGGTATGGCACACAGCCTACAGACACAGAAAACGGCTAGCTACAAAAAGGGTTCAGCACATGGAGGTGACAAATGGCAAAAATGCTAAAGTGGTGTTCTTTACTGAATATGGAGCAGGACGCACAATTCTTCATCAACTGAAGAAGAGAGGCCCGCATCCCAAAAAACTCCAAGCTCATGATAAACGTGATGAAGATCATGACCCTTGGGCATTGACGTCTATGAAGAACTGTAAAAAGAGCTGAAAACCCTCTTCAGGAAACAGCTGTAGCAGTAGCTGGGCTGTCCAAGAAGAATCAAAGATTGTTTTGATGAAAAACGACCCTGTTAACCAATCCCTTCTCGACGTAAACCGCATCTGCCCTGCTAAAATGATTCCCTGTCATACCAACCTGGTTGCAAAATCAACTTACAGAACAGCATGCAAACCCCTGCAAGGCAAGCTGTGTGTCATCAAAAATAGCTGGACTGATCTTAGAGAGAGAACCCATCTGTATGCAGATATGGGTGACACAAGATCCTTTTTATGAAGCAATGTGATTAGCATAATATGTTAATGACAGTGCTTCATAAAATAATATTGTCCAAACACAATCACCTCTACGGTTATCAGAAGACTCTAGATAGAGGACGTCATTTGATCTCTTTTGATGACAGTAGGAATGTCCAACTAGCAACTAGGCCTGATCTCTAGTAGTCGAATAGTCGACTAATTAGTCGAGGGGTGTCTGAGTCGACTGACAATCTCTTAGTCGAGATTTATTTTTATTTTTTATTATTCGACTGAGAGATTGGCCTAGTTTGTTATATTAATTAACTAATAGTTTGCCAAAAATAGGATATACATCATGATCTTTTAGGAGAAACCAATAGTAGGCTATATGTTAAATCAGACACTAAGCACCCCTACAGCCCAAATGGAATGTTCCTCTATTGCATAACATATTTTTTGCATGATTTGACTGAGAGATTGGCAGTCGAATCAGACTGATTCGACTGCCAATCTCAGTCGAATCATGCAACAAAAAAATAATAATAATAATAATAGTCAACTGCCAGTCGACTATTGGCAATTAGTCGCCAATCAGATTCGACTATACAAATCCTTAGTTGGGGACAGGCCTACTAGCAACTAGCATCCACATGAAACCCCCAGGCACGCACGTGAACATAGAGGAGCCAACCAGGGTCCACCTGTCGGATAGTCTTCATAGGAGAAAGTGCCATTTTCATGCCTAAATAGTTAATTCATTTCTTGCTGAACTGAACTGCAGTTGGTCTCTGCCAGGTGTATGCCACATGCTCACTACAAAAGCTGAACAGTGGTAGGGGGTGAACACACCGCGACAGGTGTAAGTGCTTCAGAAACATCTTGGATGCAGTTTTTGAGCAGCCAGTGCTACTTGGTGCTCTTGGTTACAAAGCAATGTGACAAGAAAAACGCAAACACGCACACAAAAGAGGAGCGCACACCAGGTGTGCACGTAACATAGGAAAACAATGGTTTTGCTTCTGATACTGTTTCTACCTATCTATCGTATCTCGGTGTGATCTCGACCACTTACGTTATAAGTCAATTCAACCATTTAATTGTGTGAAAACTCACAGAAGCAGTGCAGTATGTGTGATGTTGCTCTGTCCTCCAAAATTGAGGACAGAGCAAGACATAAGACAATATTTTCAAAGGAATGTGAGTTATCAATCCGTTGTCTTGATTTTATTTTGTGTCAGTTAGAAAATGCTAACTGCCCAAAATCAAGTCCCGGTAAATCTACATAATGCAACCGCAAACACAATTGGCCCGTGTTCAGGGGGGGTAAGCCGGGCGGGAAGGGTGATATTGGTCATTGCATTTACTCCTACGGGCTGGCGCGGTACCTGTCAGCGGGGAGTGCATGTTGGGCGGGAGGAGTAGGACGAAGGCTCCTAGTCAGTAGGATACGACAGCAGTGACAACACAGAACTGTGTGTGGGGAGGAATCAATTGTCACGACTAAATTGGGGAGAAAAAGGGCAAAAAAATGATTGGCTACTAAAAAAATAATAATGAAAAAGAGCACCTGCCCTGCCAAAGATCTGTGCACAGAATGGGATACCATATGGAACCAGATCAGAACAGGATAAGCCTGGATAAAGAATTTGCATCCACTACGAGCAAAGTAATACAGTATCACACAAAGCAAATGGAATAGATTGGATTCTAGCTGAAGTGCACTATGCAAGCAGTGGGGTGATTCTCTTCTCGACCAGCTTACTGACTTCTCGACTGGCTTACTGGTCTTCTTTGAAAGACCACCAACAGACACATCACAGATGATGATGACTGTGCCCCCATACATACAAAGGAGCTCAGTGTGAGCCGCTTCTCTGAGGCAGCCAAGGCCTATTTAACCAAGTACTCTACCAGCCACCATCTCATCATCACCATCATCAACGGCCGTGATTTCACCTCGAGAAACCATTTAGGAATGAGCCTCCTGATGACCCTCCATTGGCGGAGGCCGTCTGTCTTTCAGCAAAATAGCTTTGGAACGGATGACCCAAACTTGGTGGGAATAATGCTCAGCTGGCTGCCTTGAATAGCAGTTTGGCGTGAAAGGGTCAAAGGCTGAACGATTAATCGTTTTCAAACCGAAATCGCGATTTGAAACCACGCGATTAGCTAATCGCAAAGGCCGCGATTTTTTATTTATTTATTTTATCATAATTAATAATTTTAATATTAATATTAATCCCAGAGCACCCGCGGGACTTGTCTCCTTCTCTCCAGAGTGGCTGCCTCTCTCTACAGGGAGCGAGAGGGCAGCGCCCCCCCTCTCTCTCTCGCTCTGTCCCTCTCATAGTTAGGTCCCTCGCCGTCGGCTGCGAGTATTTAAAGTTTGTCGAACGGCCGTGTTGCGCAACTTAAGTCCCCGATGCCGCGCGTAGCGGTAAAACATTATTTTCGGTGCGACACAAGTAGTGTAGTAGTAGTGTTGCTCCTATCTATGTTTGTTTCTGTAAGTGTAACTTATATTTTTCCCATCATTATTAAACTATTACTGTTGGATGCTGAGATTCAATGTAAACAATACGATGCAAAGCACTTCCTGGTTAGTGTTGCCAGGTTTTGTGAGAGAAATAAGCAACCATGTCTATGAAAACAAGCCCAAAAGAAGCGACTATGAACTGTATCTTTGTCACTTATGTACAGTGGTGGAAAAAGTACTCAAATGTTGTACTTAAATAAAAGTATCAATACTGCAATGTAGAAGTACTCTGTTACAAGTAAAAGTCCCAAATTCAAAATTGACTTAATAAAAGTAGGCCTACAAAAGTATTGGTATCAAAATGTACTTAAAGTACCAAAAGTAAAAGTACTAATGTTTGAAAATAGCAATCTACAAGCTCACAACACGTCGCATCGCGGCGCGTTGTGAGCTTGTAGATCGGCTATTTTCAAATGACCTAATAGGGCTAAAGTGGTTAATGTAGGTTTTATAATATTATAATTTGTATTGTGTAATCTGTAACTAGTCACTAAAGTTTTCAAATAATTGTAGTGGAGTAAAAGTACAATATTTGGTTCTGAGATGTAGTGGAGTAGAAGTTAAAGTATTGGAAATTAGAAATACTCAAGTAAAGTACAAATACCTCAAAATTGTACTTAAGTACAGTACTTAAGTAAATGTACTTAGTTACTTTCCACCACTGCATTATGTATTCTGAGTTTTTCACTTCCAAGGAGTAGTAGTAATACAATGTACAGTAGGAGAGGACTTTGCCTTGTGAGACAAAAACGTGTTACATTTTAGTTGAATGTTAATCTACATAAGCTAAATACTGGATATCAGTAAATATGCTTCTGGAGCCATAAGTGAAAGACCTACTTATTTCACTGCTGTGAATTGTTTACACAAAATGGTAATTACCGGTATTTGTTTAATTTTAATTTTAATTTTATTTATTGAACTTCATTTCAGAAAAAGCTTCTCTTCTTGAGCCATAAGTTAATGAATTAACAAGTTCAATGTTGGGTTGTTTACAAAAATAAGCTATTTCTATTCCAGCTAAATGTTTAAATATATACATGGGAAAAAAAGTACTTGGAAGATACATGTTGGAAGCAATGAAGCAATTCATATCTTTTAGTTCTCATCCTTATTTATTAGAATCTAGAACAGTAAATAAATGGTATGCCATTTGGTAATGTTCCATTACTTCCAATTACTTTTTAAACGTACACAGTGAATACTAAACTGAAGCTTGACTTTAAAAAGAAATTCAAGATTTTTTTTTTAAGAAAAAATCGCAATCAAATCGCAATCGCAATATCAGTCAGAAAAATCGCAATTAGATTTTTTCCCAAAATCGTTCAGCCCTAAAGGTCAAGGTCATAATCAATGGCAAGTGCAAAATGACATAATCACTCATATCTAAGCTATAGCATAGTTTGGCAATGTGTGGCAGTGTTGCTAGAGGTATACTTTATACTGAGTTTATTCTTTCTAGTTGACAATAAAATATAAAATATTTTGTAACCACTCCGGTCAAATGTTAAAAACAGTTACAGTAAAGTTGTACATGCACTGACATCACACTTTTGAACGCTTCACGCTTTATCCGAGTAGTGAGTACTGTACCAAGACTGAAAAATAATCCACAATAATTCAAGTGTAAAAAAGCGGCACTCCAAAATAAATATGCATAGACAGGTCTCAGTTTCCCATTTTTAATCTGACGCGTGTCAGCGCAAGGCCTTCATCAGAGCAAGTTAAATATCGTTAACTCCACTTGAATTAATGTGGAATCTTTTTGACTACGTTTTTTTAGCTGAGCACCCACAGCCAAGGAAAGCACACAGAGGAAGTGCACCTGATCCGGCTTTAGATACTGTTGGAGACTGTTGGAGTGTTTTGGGAAAAAAGGTATGATGAGATATAGGGCATTTCTTCGGTAACAGACTCAGTTTTACTAATAAATCAATAAATAGATATTCTCCATATTCTAATGTTCACATCTTACTGAGATGTCGAACCAACCTTGTGTGTTCAAAATGAGGATTATCAAACCTTTACATGCTGGAGACAGCTGTTTGTGTCATCACTGTCACCAGTGACAAATCTTAACAATAAGCGGTAGACGGCATCCAGTGGATTCATGGAGACAACCCGCCATCCATCAAACATTGAAAACACCCGTCTCAATGCAGTGAACCAGTTCAGCATTCCTGTATGTTTCCATCACCAATGACATTGACAACAGACTTGCCAAAGCAAACAGTCAGCTTGTCCAGTTCAATGAACAGGTATAGTATGAGACAACCACTCACTACATAATTATTACATCCAGAAACCAGATCTACAGGACAGGTGTATTTACTATACTCTATGGCTCAGAAAACTGCGTCCTGAAGCAGATTTAAGCATCATCAAATAAACCCTGCTGCTTTGTCAGCTGCCTCACACATGGAGGACACAAGCATTCCTCTACATGGGGCTGTGTAAGCGTGGCACGATACCAACTCTCGGTAGCAGGCAATGGAAAATGCAAAATGACAAACGTGCCAGTTGGAAGGGTGTCACCTCTGCCGAGACCTCCATCTCACCCCCATCAGGTCATGGAGCTCTAGTGTTCCAGACCTGCAGGTCAAGGATTGGCTTATATCAGTGGTTTTCAACCCTTTTTCATGCCAAGGACCCCTAAATTGATATACATTTGGCCGCGGACCCCCATCTGAAAATGTTGTGACAGGGACGCCCAGAAGCAAGAAGCAAGGATTTGAGTTAAACATATTTGCTTAAAAATAAAATAAAGACAGTTTCACGATTTTTCAAAAATAGCAGATCTACAAGCTCATAGCGCGGCACTCGGTGCCGCGCTATGAGCTTGTATATCTGCTATTTTTGAATAGCCAAAGCCAAGAATAGCCAAAGCTCCTTGGGGTCCCCCCAAGGACCACTGGTGGTCCCCGGACCACTGGTTGACAACCACTGGCTTATATGGACACCAGTGAAGGCTTTCTCAAAGCAAAGAGACCCTAAAACTAGAGATGCACCGATACAGGTTTTTTCAATTCCGATCCGATCCGATATATCAATTAGGATATTTTTCGATATCCGATATATATGCCGATATCCGAGCAAAACTTAAATACAAAAAAAATGCATTACCTTTCAATTAAAGACATTTATTACTGAATATTTTAAAGTACAATAACAGTAGAAAAAAAACAAATACACTATGATCTATCACCAAAAGAAAATACCTACAAATCAGAGGCGTCAATTGGGTATGGCAGGGTATTGCAGCTGCCATACCCTGGCTCCAGAAAAAAAAAAAAACACATTCCGATTTTTTATATCGGAATGTGGATCGGTTATGTCATGTCCGATATCCGATACGTGAAATAAGTCATATCGGTAGCCGATACCGATACGGTATCGGTATCGGTGCAACTCTACCTAAAACTTTGCAAGTGAAGACCCAGCCACTGTGTGTGTGTGTCTGAGACAGAGAAAGTGAGAGGGCATGTGTGTGCGCGTAGTTGTGTGTGTGTGGGAGAGAGTGAGTTCAAGTGTTTCTGTGCATGTGTGGAAATATACAGTATGCATAATGAATGAGTGAGCGTCTTTGTGTTTGTTAGTGTGTGTGCGTGTGTGTGTGCGTGCGTGCGTGCGTGCGTGCGTCTGTGTGTGTCTGAGTAAATGTTTCACTGATAATAGTGTGTGGAAAAAGATGATATTAAGAGCAATGATGGTGAATGTAACTCTGTAAGGACAAGACACCTGTCCCTATAGTTAGCTTCAGGCCAAACAAGCTTCACTAACATGGAGTTCATATTCACAGCAAATGAGCCAGATACTGCAGCATAATACAGTGTGTCAGGTAACACAGAACTTAGAAAACACAAGCTCCCTCTCCACAGTCTGATCCATCATAAAACAGCTCATATTCATGGCCCAAAGTTTCAATTCAATTTAAAATAAGAGATGTATCATATATCCTGTAATACTGTGTGCCACACGATATAACTCTGGTATCGGCTGGCCCTTCATTCAACACACTTACCTGTCCAGACCGATCATTCAGAACTAACACGGAGGCCTGAGTTCTAACCACAAGGATTCAGTGCAGGTTAACATGAGTGACAGAGCCCTCCCATGGTGGCCGCATAACACAGTTTAACTCTGGTAACCCCCACCTGCAAGACAAGACGCCGTTCCCCATCAGTTAGCTTCAGGCTAATCAATCATAGCAGACATGGAGGTCATCTTTCTCATGACCTGTCAGACTCCACCTGCGTGCAAAAATATCATCTCTGGCAGGAGTGTTCCTGTCATATTCCTGGGCTGGCAAATCCGTTGATTGACACTTCCTGGAGGCCAAGTATTGAGTGCCATCACCTTGGGTCACGCTCTGCTTGCTCTGTTGGGCATGAGAGGTTAAGAAGGCCTGTTGGGAGCATTGAAATAAATACAGAATGGACATTTCCATTCATAGCTATATGGGGCTTCCGTGTCAAACACAGAAGAGGTAGTAGTCAACCCCTGGGGGCCTCTGTGATGCGCTTGTTCGATATGAAGATCCGTTGGTTATACTGTAGGTATGCATAGCAAAAGGCGGCGGATCTCCCTGGAAAGTAGATGGCGGTGAACATGGAAGCAGAATGCTTCATGATTGTCTATCTATACTTTTTATCCCAGCTGGCAGCGTCGCTCAAATAGTGGTTGAATCGGTGGGTTGAGTCAATCCGTCACAGACTTTGGTCCCAGACAACATATTTAGAAAACTACGTTCTTGAATGCCATGGCATTTTCTGTGCACCTTCATGGTCCCAAGAGGATGACCCCTGTACATTTTGGTGACCCCATGGACTTTCCTCTAGAGCACCACCATTAGGGCAGAATTTCCACTTGCACACATTTCACTCACAAACAAGGCATGTCAAAACTACTGGATGGAAAGCCATGGAATTGTCAGTGCATTTCCATTCTCCCCATTTGATGACCTTACAGATTTTGGTGACTCAATGACCTTTCCTCTAGCACCACCTTTAAATTAAGCCAAAGTTTCCACTTGGGCACAAGATATCTCAAACAACACATCACATGGACGGCAGAATGCCATGAAACTCACTGCGTGCATACATGCTCCCCCGAGGATGGCCCCTTGTGATTTGCCGGACCCAGTGGCCTTTCCTTTAGCACCACGATATCCCAAAATCTGCACAGATATTGCAATAAAACGTAATGCACCCAGCAAGGAAGAACCCTCCTGATTTTAGCGACCCGATGGCCTTTATTTTAGTGCAGCCCTCAGGCCAGAATTGTCAACTTTGCATGCAAGATACAATGAACTATCTTATCCTACTGACTTTGGTGACTGTGTGGCCTTTCCTCTACTAACTCCTTCAGTGAATATATACTATATGCCTCAATATATGCCTCAAGCATGCACTTTCAGCCCCACGGTTCAAACCACTTTGGTCTGGTTAGGTGTAAGGAGCAGCTCTCCCTCTAGGGCATACATGGGCAACTGGCGGCCCGGGGCCACATGCGGCCCCCACCTTCACTTAATGCGGCCCGCAGGTTAATATTGGAATACTGATATATTATTGATTTCAGCTGTTTTTTTCAGCTGTCAGCAGTTACAATTCCAAACATGCAAACATGACCCTCTTTAAGTACTTCTGTCTATATTAGTAGCTTAACTCTTTCAGTGCCAAGAGTATTTTCATAAAGTACTCCCCCAGTGCCAGCAATTTGCGGTTTTTTAAATTTTTTAAATTTTGTAATTTTTCATTCAAATAAATGATCTGATTGGGTTTTTAAACCCATAATACAGTTCTACCAGTAGAGAGCAACAAATCGACACATTGATGACCTCGCTGGCTCACTCGCCCCCTCCCAAACAGGCTCACGTCACATCCGGTCATAACCGGATGTTGACATTTTCGTCAATCGTTGATCGGGCTAAATTACGATGCGATACACGACTACGATGACTGATCGTCACCCAGACCAAAGAGAGTAGACGTGGACCTCTCCGTTCGCTTTTTATACCGTGTGAAAAAACGTGACTTTCCCTATTCTGGCCGAAAATGACCGCGGGAAAAAAATGAGAACCGGAAACGGAATCTGCGTCATGAAACCGGAACCCAATGAGTCTGAAGGAGTCAGGAAGCGAAAGTGATCATGAAAAATAAACAGAATAGCGCGACCACAGTCAAAAGTTAAAACTCGGGATTTCTCGTGCTGGCACGGAGGGTACTCGGGAAAAACTCGGGATATCTCGGGGCGTGGCACTGAGAGAGTTAATGACAAGTATTACAATTCTATTGTCTTTTTTATGTATTCGTATTTAAGTTCATAAAGGTAACATAAGTAAATGCATTTGAAATTAAATGAAAATGTTACTTTTCAGGATACTGATTCAAAAATATCAAAAAATTAATCAGGATTCCAAATAAAAAATATCAAAAATAGCAGATCTAAGCTCAAAACGTGTCGCAGTGCGACGCGTTTTGAGCTTGTAGATCGGCAATTTTTGCTACTTTTGTGTGACAAAGAATGGCCAAGTAAGTACGGCATTAATTTAAGAAAAATACGGAGGTGTCATCCCGACAGTATATGTAATGTGGCCCTCTGGAGTGAGTGTGGAAATATAGTGGCCCTCTCCATCATCAAAGTTGCCAACCCCTGCTCTAGGGGCTGCTGGTGGGGCCTCATTTATCTATGATTGGGAGTCATTTTTTGCAGATTGTTGTCGCAGGGGTAAAGTAGCTGTTGCTAGTCGGAGGTTGCTTGGAGAAGAAAGAATGTCTCTGATGTGATATCACTCCAGGAATTCCTTGCAACCTTTGGCATATATGCTAAAAGATGTGGAAATATTTGCAGCTATGCAACTGTTTGATGTCGTCAGCCACTGAATGCTGAGCTTTGAAAAGTCGACTTCAGACATAGGCAATTAGTATACTTGAGAGTCTTCGTTTTTGAGCATACCGTATACTTTGTATGTATGTTTAATCCATTATTATGTTATATTTATCTCACGCGTCGCATTGTGAGCTTGGCGATCGGCTATTTTCAGCGAAAGCTTTCCCCACAATAACAGAAAATACACTAGTATTGAGCACTGAGGGATTACAGTTACCCATATGGGGTTTAAGTGGTTAAATCATCAAGTCGATTAATGATCTGTCACTTTGATGTTCTAGTTGGAGAAAAAGAGCGGTAAAGAATGTGAACTTGAACATGGATTAGTTTTTTTGCCTCTGTATCGTGCTTTTCCTGATTTGTATTTTTTTTCCTTTTTACTGATGTATATTTTGTGTCAATGTCTTGTTGCCCGTTCTTTTTGTCTTATTTTGTTTTTGTCTCTGTTTTGTTTTTGTCCCGATGTTGTATTTTGTGTGTCTCTGTAGTCAACATGACATCCTCATTGGAAACAAGTCCGCAAGGACTTTTATGAACGGACCTGTTAGACAAAGTATTTTAAATGTAACTGTGCTGTTTTACATTTTTTGCCTAATAAAATATTCAATCAATCAATATTGAAATGTAGAAAAAAAAGAAAAAGAAATAGAATATCCCTAACTCCTTGTAAGCGATGCGGGAAGGGTGGGAAATGGAGCGTAAGATGGTGTTGCATGCATACTGCATGGTGTTTAACACAGTGGTTCAAAAATGAAACACGGGAGGAAATTATACAGCATGTGGACCCATGCATAATAGAGATAATCAGGATCACCCCAAAAAAATTCTGGCATTCTATCATTCAACAGCAACAACAAAGACATTGCAGGCAAAGAAGGGGTGGGACCAATCAATGAGGAAACAGTCTGTGAACCCAAACCGTGGCCGGAGCATGTTCTTACTAGAGTGCTGGGCTCCCTCCCTGTGGTGGAGGAGATTAGGACTGTGGCACGAGTGTGGATTCATTTAGTCTCCCCAGATCAAAGAATCAGCGGGAAACAGAGAGAGGTGTGCAGATGTAGGGGCCTTGAGAATAGGCTGAGTGCAACCTTTACTTCACTGACTCTCTCTGCTCCCAGCATGAAATATTTTACTCTCTCTCTCTCTCTCTCTCTCTCTCTCTCTCTCTCTCTCTCTTCTTTTACCCTGCCTGCAGCAGTGTGTTGCACGTGTAGCCCATTGTAATTGTCTGGTTGTTTGTGTGTGCTTATTTGTTTGTTAGCAAGATAACTTAAAGGTGGTGTAAGTGATATTGCTTTGTTAATATAAGTGTCTCTATATTCTGATCGTAATCATTGCTATAGAGTCTCTATTCATGTCTCTCCAGCACTTAATAAACAGAAAATACACTTTCAGGTCAGGATACCAATTTCATTCAATCAGGAGAGATAACTCATACAGGATACATGGTTAACAAGCGCAATTGGAAGTGATGAAACAAAAACTGAAATGGACAAACAAAATTGGAACTGGAATTATATCAAATTGAAGCTGATAAATGGGATGTCTCTCCTGATTTGATGAAATTGGTGTCCACCTGAAAATGTGTTCTTTTATATACATTATACATTTTATTATTGGACTGTAATACACGAATCCACAGAGCGCTGCCAGTAGCTGACGCCACCATTGCTTGCTGTGTCAGACTCTGTCCGTTCTGTCCATCTGTTGACGTTACTCTTTACCTGCTTGGCTGTTGGAGCAGCCATAAACTACACAGGTTTGTCCCGATTTTCCGTACATCTTTGTAAAGTTAGTGTTAGTAAAACTTAGTAAAAAGCAGTTAAAAGAGTAACGTGAGCAGTCAGTGACAGCAGCTGACTGACACCGCGCAGCAGCAGCTGAACGAGTCTGACACTGCACCAATGGTTGCACCACCTACAGGGCAGCGCTCCGTGGATTCGTATATATAAGTATTTAACAACCTAATGTTATTGTTATTGAATGTGAACACATAGATGGCAATTATGGCACCCAACCTTCAATATATTTGAGGGAATGTGAGATTGCTAAATATTACATATACAGTAGTATGGTCAACTGATAAACTTGTGTGCATTATTTAATCCAAGCTTCAGTAGAACGCAATTATCGCCAGAACCTTTCTTGCAGCTTTTAGTCTTCAACTACCACAGCCATAGATGATAGGACGTCAAAGTGAAGTCTTTTAATTTACATTTCGCTGTCTAAATACAGTGTTCTTACCCACATGGATTATGGAAATTGTAGCTGGCTATGTTCCTCCTGCTTTCCAGAGACAATGCTAAGTCCAGAAGGCACAGCTTGTGCATGGTGAAGGGCAGGCCAACAAGGACTATGGATACGTCATAGACCTACAGAGAGCAATTGTTAGGGGATGTGCTGGAAGTCCAATGGACCAGATGACTGATGAAAATACCACCAGCAGCATCATGGATCTAGAAACTTTGCTGGTAGGCAGCATGCCTGCCTATTCTTATTGCCAGGGAGTTGTCTTCAACTGCCAGAAGGTGTTATGTATGATGTAGACGCTCAAGTCATACAGTCTCCCACAATTTTCTAATATTTGAACCTACCCACCTGTACACTGCAAATTTGTATAAAATAAAGTGGATGTCAGGTCATTTCTCACTTCCAGTTTGGCCTGTGCTGTCAATTATACAGTAACTCCTTCTGGAAACCAAATTAGTTGAAGCCTTAGCTAGCTAGCTAGCTGCTTACAGTAGCATAAATGGAAATTCAAAAAGACATTCTAAAATATCTTATAATAAGATATTTAAAAACTTTGTATTATGTACAGTAGATGTGTAGTATGCCTTGCTCCGAGCGCAGAATATTCATGTATGCCGTCCTGCTGACACATTTTTCAGTGCTTTGCTAGCAGCATTCCCTCTCCAGGTGGGTTGGCATTTCCTGACAGTTCCCACAGGTACACCACCTGGCCTTAAGCTGAGTGGGTAGAGAGGCCGTCTGGGAATCGGAAGGTCGCGATTCACCCACTGGCCTGTCAATGTGTTGAAAGGTCCCTGAGCATTTACACTGCCGTGTAAATCCATTATATCTATGAGAATTATGGCCAGTAGTGTGACAACCATCACCTCATTGCGCTTGTCCACAGACAGGGTTGATGCAGTCTGTGAAAACACAATTATGACTTTAATGGGGATAGAAAAACATTCAGCTTGTAATATGCAATAATGAAGCTAAAAGCAACAATACGTTTATCTATAAATAAGACCCTATCCCTAACCCTCAATATTGGATCCAGGGATAGGGGTTTGTGCGAAATAATCTTCAGAGAAGTACACAGACAGCAGCACACAAGAGTCTGTACTCAAGTCACAAAATGTACTTTAATTTACAGTATTTTAGTGTCTTTATTCCACTTCATTAAATAATATTCTTGTTCAGGTTACCTGCTCCGTTAATGACATCTTGACTTCTGGAAACAATGCTGAATAAGTTACTTATACTACGGTAACTCGGCCACCGGTGTGACACTAGAAGTTCTACCATCTTGGCTGTAGCTCATCATTAGCTCTCTCCACCGGGAGAGGTAAAGTGCACAATGTTACAGACTGCTGCTTTAAGTTTTACATTGAAAGGTCAAAGTTCAAGGTCACAATTGAGAGATGTGGAACGAGAGGTTCATTCAATCAAAGTGTGCACGAGAAGGTGCATTTGTTCAATTTTACAACATTTATTTTACTGGGATTTCTCTCCCTTTCTCTCCCCCTCCCTCTCTCCCTCTCTCCCTCTCTCTCTCTCTCTCTCTCTCTCTCTCTCTCTCTCTCTTGCTCTATTCTGTCAGTGTTTTAACATTGTTGGTCCCCACACTTGCTCACTCTCTCTCTCTCTACCTTTCAGCTCAGCTTTTCAGTTTATAGTTACGGGGGAGGATGACTCACAGCGTTTGCTGACCTGTACCCCGATATTGCCATTAATGTGTTTCCACAGAAGAATGTTTTATGGCCATGTGGGCTCCAAACTAAACAGTAGGTACAGTGTGTCCCTTTGGTTCTGTCAGAGATATATGAATAAAATCATCTCGCCAGGCAAGTGAACTCAGAGCCATTTGCAGACAGTCTGGGGTTGGGTCGGTAATGGAAACCCATATTCCAGAGTCAAGATAAAGAATGGGGCGGCAGGCGCTATACGTCTCCATATAGCCCCCAGAATCCCGAGTTATACAGCGTGTTCATAGAAAGTGTTAATTGAATTTTAAAAGCACTTTTTGAAGTTTTCCTTCATCTCCTGTGACATCCACATTAGAGGCGAGTGAACTCATGAACTGCTTTTTTCATCAAAGTGAACCAGCTGCAACGTCTTAATGCCAGGCCCGGGGGAACCTTCCTTTTGTTTAACAATGAGGAAGAGAGAGAGAGAGACAGACAGACAGACAGACAGACAGACAGACAGACAGACAGACAGACAGACAGACAGACAGACAGACAGACAGACAGACAGACAGACAGACAGACAGACAGACAGAGAGGAAGAACGAAGGAGCCACTCCCTGGTGACTTGACTGTGTTATACCAGTCAGTCAATATATTGACGCATGCTGCAACAGCTCCAAGGGTAAAATCCCCTCAGAGAGAGGGAGGAAGACGAAGAAGAACCGAGGATGTGTTTATATTCATTTGTCCTCACCTTGGAGACTTGCGTGCTGCTCCCTTCCACCGCTCATGAATAATAAACGTTTGGCCCGGCCTAAACTGACCCCTCAGCCGTTACGTTAGATGATGGATCGGTGCGAAACCCGTTTGACCTTCCTCTGAACGTACTGCTGTTGCATTGTCTCATTGACACTTTTACAAGTTTGCTGAGACAGCAGACATAGACTCTGAGTGGCGGTGAGACATACAAAATGTCTCCAGACAAATGGACTTCAAATATAAAACTTTGATACATTCATTGTGATGATAACAATGATAGGCCCACCACCATCATCATCATTGTTATCAACACAATGAATGTATCAAAGTTTTATATTTGAATGATAGGCCCACCGGGGGCACGGTGGTGCAGTCGGTAGCACTGTCGCCTCACAGCCAGAAGGTCCTGGGTTTGATTCCCGCCGGGGATGCTGTGGGCGCTGGGGGCGTGTCCTCTCCTCCGCGTCATCAGTACCCATACCCTAGGTGGGGTTGGCGAAAGGGCCTTTCTGTGTGGAGTTTGTATGTTCTCCCCGCGTCCCCTAGGCCTAGGGTAGGTACCCTCACAAAAACATGCTGTAATCCTGGTCTCTATACTGCCTGCCCCTGGTCAGCCGGGGCGCCTGATGGAGGGGAAAGGAACTGGTTGGAATAACGTATTCCTTCCACGCGCTGCGTCCTACCGGGGAAACTCCCCCCTGTCAGGTGATAAGAAGGCTTAAGCTCATGCATTGAAGGAGGCATGAGCTCGGCTCTGGGCTCTCCCTAGGCTGGCAGAGGGAGTGTAGCGCCCAGGATTACTTAGACAATTGGCACTGGGTGAAGAAAATGGGGTTGCAAAATCATGGGATAAAAATGTAGGGAAAAAAAACGAGGAAAAGAAAACAATGACAGGCCCACCACTGTAGAGAACAATAAATTGCAGAATGATATCACTTATCTCTTTGAGAAGATATTCTGTTGTTTTTTGGTGCTGTTACTTTTGGGTGTTTGTTTTGTAACTGTAGTTAGGCTATATATTATTAGCCTGAGCATTGCTTGACAGCTTCTGTGAAAAACAAAACAAAAAAACATTGATGGTGGTGGTAGAGTATGGTCCTCTAAAAACAAGATTCAAATACCCCAAGTCACCTTAAATGGCCTATAGCTGCCCTAGAGGCTTTCTCAGATTTGTTCAAACCCAGCATAATATGTACAGTATGTGTGCGCGCATGTTAATGTGTGTATAGATGTGTACTTGTTTTCTTGTATGCACGCCTGCATACACATGAGGCTGTTTTACCCACTCTGGAAATAAATGTCATCCCTAGTGAATGAAGTCGTCTCCTGTTAAAAGGAGTAGACCCCTCACTTCTGAATAACTACAAGCCTATCTTAAAATAATCAGTTCTGGCAAAAGTATTGGAGAACCTAGTGTGTAACCAGATGGAGTTTTAATGTGACAACACACAACAGTTTAGCTACTCTTCAGTCAGGCTTTAGAAAACAGCATGGGACTATATACTACAGCAATGAAAGTGATAAATGATGTAATTGATGCTATGGATAGGAAACAGCCCTGAGTATCACTCCCCCCCCCCCCCCCTTTATCTGTAGTCCCTGTCACTGCCAGCCGTACTGTTGATCTGCGGAGTCTAGGACAGTGGTTCTCCAAACTTTTTCACGTCAAGAACCCCAATTTAGTATTTGTGCCAGGGACCCCCATACAAAATGATTCCAAAATATTCAAGATTTTTGGAAATAGCAGATCTACAAGCTCCAAGCCAGAGGCAGCTCCAAACCAAGCCAGGGGCACCATGGAGGAATCAAACCC
Source organism: Gymnoscopelus braueri (assembly GCF_963280865.1). Classification (NCBI taxonomy): domain Eukaryota; kingdom Metazoa; phylum Chordata; class Actinopteri; order Myctophiformes; family Myctophidae; genus Gymnoscopelus; species Gymnoscopelus braueri. The sequence continues at coordinate 46,263,596 of NC_137604.1, read as the reverse complement.
CAATCTCCTTGGTTGTGGCCAGGAAGTTTACCCCCCAAGTCAGCCGGACACCTTCCCTTTTCATTGACCTGTCAAAAGGATTTTGAAGTACTCCAAACTGCTTTATAGTTCAGGTTAAAGCAATACAATGCAGGTCCACAAATAACTATTTTTAGCAGCCTCTGCTGGTCATTACCGTCACTGCAGGCCGTTCGTTTATTCCTGCGTTACCCAGACTTCCATTTGTTTTCACCGGAAGACGGAAGCGTTTCAAAAAGCGTTCTTTTAATTGTTTTATACTATCTGTGGATCGTTTCTCTTAGCCAGTGGAGCTTTAGTTACCGTGAGCTGTGTTTTCTTTTTCTGTTGTTTTTCGATCTTCAAATCCTACAATCACTTAAAAACAGTGTGAGATTATTTTTTGTTATTAGCGCGGTAGTTCCTGGCCAAACAGGAAACCGGTGTGGAAGTTCCTGGCCAAACAGGAAACCGGTGCATTTCCTTTTCCGTTTTCTGGCCGGATGACGTCATTTTCACGGGAATGGCTAACCTAACCACCATTTCAATAGAAAATATAATAGAAAAGGCTTTCGGGGGCGAAATTCATGGAGTGGGTGTTGTGAAATATTTGCCACTCACTAAAGATATACTATTTTACTTTAGTTTTGTTGAAAAAGTTACCTAGTATTACTTTTAATACAGACAAAACTAAGCTGATGGTTTTAAGCTGAGTACAAGAATAAAGCCACAGACATTCTCACACAATCACTACACAGGGGCAAGGAACGCAGTTTTTTTTTATAGACAACTGTCTCACTTTTAAGTCTCACTTAGGTGTAATAAGAAAAAGAAAAAAATAATAGTGTGTTTTTCTTGAAGTAAGAAAGAGGCTACCTTCTTGCTGGTATAATATTCAACGATTATATACTAGAGGTTCGGGCTGCTATGCGGTCCTCACTCCTACTTTGCACCACTGATCCAACCGATATGTCTGAGTCATAGTGTCGAGGGCTTTGTCAGGGTACCTACCCGTTGTACCCACCTTTGTTTCCTTTGTGTGCCCATATATGGAGATCTCAGTAACTTCCGCTACCATGGTGAGCTGAAGTTTGTCAACAACTTATAAATCTCAATCATATTGTACCCTTTGTATGAGAGGTAGGTTGGCGCTGAGTCACACTGGTCTCACCTCTTCATTTATAAGACCATTCTGAGACAGATGCCATCATATTTATGCACATTCATTACACTGCAGGACTATAACATCTATCATCTACATTCTCAGAAGATTGTCCTGCTAACTGTAATAAAGACAAAAAAGCCTTCCAGTTGTCTGACACTGGAATGAGCTTCAAAGAACTCTGAAATTGCAGGAGCTTTATATCGCTAAACAATTTTAAAGCGAGGGTTATAGTCAGGAAGGAAAATTAAATGCAGGTTTGTAAATGTTTTGATCCTTAAGTGGTAACATTGTTAGAAATAATCTTGCCCTGACTTGAACGTGCAACTTTGTTTGTGTTTTTTTCTTTTTGATCTTTAATTGTTAGAAGGTGGCCTAACCTGAACCAATTCAATGTATAATTGAATTGTATGCGTCTCTGAAACTTTGTGCTGTTTTTCTTCCCTCTCTTGCAAAAGAGAATGTGCAATGTGCTGCATGTGGGTTGTGATTGATGTGCAACACAAGTTGGATTCTTTGCTAAGTTCTTTTTGATAATATATCATTCTGCACAGTTACAGATGGAGCGCTTACAGTATGTACACAAGATACAGCAGTGCAGCGCACAGAGTCTTGTGGTAGAATGGATTAACCCATTAAGACCGGGAACGCATCTAAAGTGTGTGTCATTTTTAGATTTCTTTGGGCTATTCCAAAATAGCAGATCTACAAGCTCATAGCGCGGCACCGGGTGCCACGCTATGAGCTTGTAGATCTGCTATTATTTTTTTATATCGTCGAAAATATGTGCAAATCTTTGAATATGATATATATTTTTAAAGCAATCATTTGTAACTCAAATATTTTCTTCTGCGAATTCTACAAATGTCTTCAGTTTTCTGAAAAACGTATGTCGCTATATGAGTGGTTCTCAAACTTTTCCATGTCAAGGATCATCCAAAATGATATTTATTTGGCCGCGGACCCCCATCTCAAAATATGTTGTTCCAGGGACCCCCCAGAAGCACAGATCGGAGTTAAAATTTTTCGTCTTAAAACATATATTCAAAGATTTCCACAAACTTTCCACGATTTAAAAAGAAATAGCAGATCTACAAGCTCATAGCGCGGCACAGAGTGCTGCACTATGAGCTTGTAGATCTGCTATTAAAAATATATATATATTTATTAGCTTGTATATCTGCTATTTTTTAATATTCCAACGAAATCTAAAAATGACACACGTTCCCGGTCTGAATGGATTAACAGCGGTGGGCAGAGATGAATAGATCGCAAATTGTATCTTTTTATCCCATCTGACACTTCTTTTCATCATTTCAAGATGGAGATATGATTTTCCCATACACATCTGTTATCATCTCCGGATGGAACACATGGTCTTATACATGTGTTTGAATTGGATGACAAATGAAGACAGCAGGATTTAGCTTGTTGTCAAACAGAGTGTACTGTAACCAAAGTTACACATTTAAAGAGCCAGGGATTTTAGCTCATCATAGCTGAATGGGAGCAACAACCAAAAACATGTTTGTAGATGAGTAGATGCAAATGCTAACAGTATACATCCTGATTTCTCACTATTATTTTCACTAAACTCCTCTGTATTTTTTTTATTTTATTTGACAGGACAGTAGGCTGACAGGAAACGGGGAGAGAGATGGGGGGGAGACATACAGCAAAGGTGCTCGGGATCAATAGTCGAATGTGGTATGCGCCTGGACCGCTAGGCCAGCGGACGCCCCAAACTCCTCTGTATTTTGAACATTTTCAAAGCTTCTATTGCAAGGTCCAGGCACAGGGTGGGTTTGATAAGTAAAAGACCTCTATCACATTTGGGCTAGAGAGATTAAAATACACCAACACGTGTCAGCTTTTGCCTTCTTCAGGGCGTAGTGAAACAAAGAGACACTGAGTGATTATAAGTAATTATAAAATGGTTCCATTTGTACACTCTCAGACCCGTAAGGGGTTCCGGACCAGACGTTGAGAAACAGTGTACTCCGCAGTAAGATGGTGTTAATTGCCAAAAAGAACATTGCAAGGCGTTGCTTGCTTGCATGTTCTTTTCGGCAAGCGGCATCCCTGTGCCATAAATTAGACTTTAAGCCTCACAGAGAGTGGAGGAAGCAGGGACACACTCCCCTGGGAGTCTCCACAAACTCCTCTCTGCTCAATATATTGATGAATCCCGAGGCTGCTCCAAGGAGATTGTGTGTGTGTGTGTGTGTGTGTGTGTGTGTGTGCGTGTGCGTGTGCGTGTGCGTGTGCGTGCGTGCGTGCGCGTGCATGTTTGAGACACGTGAGAAGGTTCATGGTTACTTTCCTCAACAGGGAATGCATAAATGTGATATGAATAATGAATGTTTAGCCAACAGAAGCCTGAGACCTTCAGAAGTCGGGTGGATTTGACTGGACGTGCGACCTTCATTTGAACACTGTTGCTCTGCCACGCTGTCCGCTAACTCAGCAATGTGTCTGAACTCTGAACACAGAGAGATACAAAAGCACGCACAGTAAGATGATAACTATTACAGCTTTCATACAAAATGTGTAACCATTTTGCTGTCTGTCATATCTCACTACTCACTGACAGTCACTCTGGGTAGGAGAACTGGGGAAATGGCTAAAATGTGTCAACTGATGTGACCGTCAATGTCTACAAACACAGAGCTTCACTTTTTTTTTGCAGTTATAATGTAGAATAATGCAGGTTTTAGAATAGCACCAACTTGTCTTTTGTTTTGTTCTCCTGCTAACTTGTTTCCGTCTCTCTTCTTTTGTCCCTGAATAAATGATCACATTTTATTGTACTCTGTCATCCATTGTATTAATTTTTGTAGACTCCTTTGCAACACTGGTTTTGAAACGGTCTATATCAATAAAGCTATTATTATGAGCACTGAGTCAGTCTGATCCATTGAAAAGGGGAACAGTCCAACTGTGACAGAACAAACAATAGACTGATGCATACTGATAATGAATATTAATATTGAATATTTCTGTGGAACAGCTTGTTTGTTCTACTGTAGCTCCTTCTGGCTCCCAGCATGGCTCCATCAAACACTGTGGGATCACGGTCTGGCATTTAATCAATACTTTCATTATCGACCATTCCCCACTTCCCCTTTATACCTGCTGTTCCCACAGAACAAAGCGTGCCGTAATATGATTGGCCGACGTCCATTTTATGGAGGTAACAGCTTGCACGAGCCACTAAGAAAGCCATTGGTGCATATAGCGACTAATCCAGCTGATCAGCTGGAAACCAGTCGGCGCAGTGGAGTGGTTCCCAACCTTCTCTGGATCAGGGCCCACTTGAAAATCTTGAAGGCATTCTAGATACCGATCTGACCACTTTGGGTGCATTTTCAGAGCATGCATGTTTTAAATAATCAATCAATCCAATCATGTTCCAGCTTGGTTCAATGGAACCAGAGTTTAGAAGAGAGAGTAAAGGCCTTTGCAGACAGGGTGCGATTTTCCGCACGGAAAAAACTGACAATATCATTTTATAAATTAACACATGGTTCTCAATGACTAGCCTGGTAAACACCCCCTCCCTCCGGAAATCTCATGCATTGCATTGCATTTGGTTTCAGGAAGGAGGGTCTGGGATTGCTCACAGAGTAAAGCTGCCCGAACCGCTGCACATACGAACCAATCAGCGGCTGCTAGGGGCGGGATCAACCAATCACCTGCCTAGTAGCTTGAAAAAATGAAACTCCGTCTGTCATCGATTCTGCGCCCGGAGTCTCAGATGCAAGTACGCTGTGAAACAAAATGTGTGTCGCAAGCTTCTTCCATTTGACGGAGTGAGGTTACTCAATGACCTCATGCACACCCCATGTGGCGATGCGATGCGGCGATGCGATGCGGCGCTGCGTTTTTTTTCAATCGAACCCAGTTCGATTCGTGCGTCTTTCCGCATGCGGTAAAAACTGATTGACTAATCGCACCCTGTGTGCAACGGCCTTAACGTCACGCTTTGATCTCGCCGCAAAGCGGGCTGCTATGGGCTATAGTTCCAACATTTCATTCTTACAATGGAACTAACTTAGTATACTTTAACTTCCTATTTATCTGTATCACAATGAAAACTCATTTTTCAAGGTTTTAAAGAAGAAAAAAATTCCCTTGACTTTTTAGGTGCATACAAAAAAAAGTTATGTTTTGTTAATATCATTAAAATCTTAGTGCTTTGCCAATTATTTGGGGGCCCACTTGCAATATTCTCACGACCCACAGGTTGGGAATCACTGAGTTGGTGCACTATTGTAATAACAATGTGACTCTTGTACTGGTCTCTCTGTATCTGTCATTCTTGCTGCGTTCTCATTATCGGTCCTTTTTGTCTTTTGTAAGAATGCTGTTACTGCCTTGGTGCCTAAATTTCCCTCGTGGGATCAATAAAGACCTATCTATCCATCTATCTATCTATTCATCTCAATCCGTAATTTGAATACTGTATGCTCCCACCAGATTGCAAATGTTTCAAAGAATAATAAATGAGTCCCCAAGATTTAATAGGCTGATCAGCGCTGAGTACCGGGCTGCTCAGATCCACTCAGAATCACACAAAGTCAGACAGTATAGTATGTTGTCCTACCTACAGCCTAATGAGGCACCATCTTTAATATATACTGTATATATATACTGTATCTATGACCATGTTGAAGAATCTTATATATTAACTATATTGACAAAACAATTTGTATGCAATAACTTCATAATGGTACAACTGTTTGTAGTATGATTGCTTACTTTAGCTGATGTGCATATGAGAATAATAAACAATGTACAATGTGCAAGATAAGACCACATCCTGTTGAAGATGACCCCCCATACAGACCAGTGCAACCAGTAACAGGGTCCAGTTACAGTCCAGTTTTGACCAGTTACAGAGCAGCCACTACAATCCCACGTCAACGCAGTTTGTAAAAGTAAAACTCATGTAATACTCATCAGTGTGTTTATTCTGAATTGATTAAAGAGAAAAACAGAAGGACAAGTTGCAGTCCAGTTTTGACATTCTACAGACCAGATAACAAACTAACTGAACAGAAGGTCAGTTACAGTCCAAACATAATCACAACAGATTGAGAGGACCTGAAGAGGAGGCTCTGTGGTCAGTGAGACATCACTGTTTTGTTTCATTGTTTTACCATGTTGTTCATCATTTGTCATAAATCTAAGCAAATGGAGAAAAGAAAATTGGCTAGCATTATCATTTTGTTGTTGCTAGAATCACACGATGGTAATGTTATTACATCTCTACTGAGGAGAAAACCTGGGAGCAGAACAGACAGTACTCTGGAGACAAACAATCAGACAGCAAAACAGCAAAGGAAAACGGGTATGGTGCGTGCGTGCGAGCATGTGTGAATGAGGCTGGAAGTGGGTTGTGTGTGCCTGCGTGTGTACAGTACTTATGTGCATGCATGCGTGCGTGCGTGCGTGCGTGTCTTGTGTGGATGGGGTGTGTGTGTGAGTGTGAGTGTGGTGGCGGTTGTAGACAGACAGACAGACAGACAGACAGACAGACAGAACAACGTTAAAGTCTTGTAGTGTTTTGAAGACAGGGGCAATCTCTGCTATATTGTCACAATTAGACTGGCATTTTAAAACTTAAAAATCTTTTAAAACTTTTGACACAGCTAAACACCCCGTTTTACCTTCAACAGGCCTCCTACACAAATTTAAAAAATGCATTTGAGTTAAATTTGCACGCACTCTGGGTACATTCGTTTCGGGATTTCAGGAACCCTCACGGTCATCCTCACCTCACCCTCACGGTCCTCACGAATTGAGTACGTGAGGACCCTTATCTCACCACTCAAACAGAGAGGTGTCCCTTTTGGAACCTCAACCTCTTAGGAACAACTCACGGCCAAAGCACTGCTCCACTTCTCTCCCAACTTGCTACAAAAATCGCTCATGCAAAAGTATATAAAGACTTCTATTTTATTTTCACATGTGTCTCCTTTTATAATAATCATAAAGTGCTCTATATTTCAGCTCGCAATTTACTTCCGCCAGGTCTTTTTTAAACAGCCAATCATCTGCGAGATAGTGAGTACCCTTTGACGTGCAATACAGCGACACAGCAGCCTGATGCGATCGGGTTGCAGCAGCCAGACACAGACAGAGAGAGAGAGAGGGGTGAGAGAAAGAGGGACGTGCAGGACAGCGACACAGACAGTGTAGAGCCATATGAAATCCATGTTAACGGAATCGCGGAAATGACCAATAAAAATGGAATTTGAATAAAATGCAAAATATTGCAGAAATGCCCCTAATCTGGGAATTAATCAAAATAATTCGCGGTAAAATATATTTTTTTACCGCGAATATTTTACAAATCCACGGAACACCACCATTTTGCACATCCTACTTTATCCTACTTTATAAACAATAAAATCCACGTAGAAATCGTCTTAGAAAGACGATACAAATAACATTACTAATACACCGGAGCCGCCATCTTGCGCATGCTCACTGCTCAGACCGAATTCTTTGGGTAACGCTTTTGCGTGTGACACACAACAAGTGCCGTCTGCGGAGATGAAACGTGACTTCTCTGTGCCCTGACAGCAGACCTGATTCTATGGGTAAACACATTTGAAAAAAAAAACTAAACAAACGTCAATTAAAAATAAAAGATTAATGTTAGTGGTGTAAAATGCCACCCAAAAAAATTCTGAAGCCTGCTGCAGTTCAACAGAAAATAGCAAGCCTATTTTCTAAACCCAAGTCAAGTACTGCTAACGATGATGACCCCTTATAACAGAAAAACTCTGAGGTGGAGTGTTTATTATTTATATTATTATTTATTATTTCTCTTTAAAATTGAATTGAACAGTATTTCTGTGTTGCAGCACTTTAAACATTAAATGGACTATATATCTTATTAAATTGTGGACATTTATTCATTTCCACTTACCAGACACTTTTTTTATGGTAAAAATGAGCATAAAAAGCAAAATACAGAATTCATAAATATTAAAATGGCAAAAACTGAATTTTGGAAAAAATAAAACGGAATTGGGGGGGAAAAAAACCGATTTCATATGGCTCTAACAGAGAGAGACAGAGAGAGAGAGAGAGAGAGAGAGAGAGAGCGCGAGAGAAAGAGAGAGAGCGTGAGAGAAAGAGGGAAAGAGGGAAAGAGGGAGGGAGGGAGGGGGAGAGAGAGAGACAAGGAGAGCATGTGTGTGTGTGTGTGTGTGTGTGTGTGTGTGTGTGTGTGTGTGTGTGTGTGTGTCGGGGGGGGGGGAGACACACGGACACACAGTAGAGCTGTCAGTTCTCCTCTATAATCCCATTCGCATTTCAATATATATATATATATATGTGTATAATATATGTGTGTATATATATATATATATATATATATATATATATACACACATATATATATATGTGTACATATATATATATATATATATGTCACAGGGAAATTGGCAGTCCAGGGAAATTGACAGGGGAGCGCTAGTTTTATAGGCGCGGGGCGGTGCTGCGAGGCGGGGCTTTGATGCGAGGACGACGACCACAACAACAATATAACAACCAGGAAGCTACGCTATAGGGGAACGCTGAAAATAAAATGGATAATATGAGAGAAATACTCAAGTAAAGTACGAATACCTCAAAATTGTACTTGAGTAAATCTACTTTGTTACTTTACACCACTAGTATAAAGCTCAGTGGCGCACTTCGATAATCATTGGACTCCCCACCCACTACCACTGGGAGCCGGGGTTTGACTCCCGCTCGGGACATTACTTTTTCAAACAACCGCGGACTACTTTTTTTCGCTGATAAAGTATAGTTTATCAGTTTATCCAACCCGATCTCCAGAGATTACCGTAACATTGCACGGAACGAGTGCACTTCATTCCGTGGATAGCCGCCTCGGAACTCCCGAATTGCGTGCATATGGTACGGCGCTGCCTTGTGACAAAACCATTTCGGAGGCGCGCAGTCACAGGCGAATTGTCCCCCCGTGAAGGACCACCGAGGGAGCTAAGGCGACCGAGTTGCCGTCCTGAACGGTGGGACATTCGCCTGTGCCTACTCAGCGCCGTTTGAGTTATGTACCGATAGGCACAGAATCGTAAATGATGTTGTGGGGACTGCGTTTGCCCCAAGTGCCACTCACTGCACTAACATAGCCCGCCAGGCCCGCCCCCTTGTGCTTCAACTGCATGGAATGAGGCTGTGTGTGTGTGTGTGTGTGTGTGTGTGTGTGTGTGTGTGCGTGCGTGTGTGTGCGTGCGTGCGTGCTCGTTTGTGCATGCGTGCTCGTTTGTCCGTGCGTGTGTGGTGTGGGGCTCATGTCTGGCTTGCATTGCCCTCTAGCGTTGATTCTACAGAATTGCCTGAGGGGCGGTGAAAACAAGCGTACCCCTTTCAATTTCCCTGGAATGCCAATTTCTCTGTAACATATATACACACACACACACACACACACACACACACACACACACACACACACACACACACACACACACACAAACCGTTAACATCCTAACGAGAATCGGTGGTAGAAGAGATATTGTGTGTTTTGGACAAACAGCAGCGTAGTGCTCATGTTCGTTGTGTGAAGCTTCATGTCACAGTGTTTGCGTTGGAGCGCCTCAGTGCGGCTGCAGAGTTCATGTGCAACCTCTTGCACAACCTCTGTGGCTTCACAGTTTCCCGTTTTCCTTCACCGTGTCTGTGTCTGCCTGGGTGCGCGAGCGACATGTTCGCTGTTCGCCATGTGTTGTCTGCCTCAGCCCAGGGTTGCCAGGTTGCGCGACCAACAAGCAATGCACACACACAATTCGTTTGCATCTTTCCCTTTCGTTTTTTCTCCCTTTGTACTCCATTAATCTCAGAGCTAGACCACACTAGGTCTCCAGGGACCCCCAAGGGTCTCCAGGGACCCCTGTGATGTTTCGCAGGGGTCCGAAGGGGTCTGTGATGTTTTGCAGGGTTCAGAAGGGGTCCGCGATGTTTCGTGGTGGTCCCAAGACTCCCAGGGAGGGGGTCTATGTGAGACCGAGGTGGGTCCCCACTGGGTTGCCCATGTGGGCTTTAGGTGGGTTCTACCTGGGCCCTAGGTGGGCCCCAACTAGGCAAGTCTATGTGGGACCGAGGTGGGTCCCAACTGGGACTGGGCCCTAGGTGGAACCCAACTAGGCTATTCTATGTGGGACCAAACCTTATTCGACAGACAGGGGGACAGACACACAGGGACAGAGAAAGAGAGGCGCATAGGACACTCAGCGTTGCCATGTCCTCTGATTATAAGCGAATTTGCCTTACTTTTCACCAGTGTTGCCATGTCCGAATATTATAAGCGACTTCTGCCTACTTTCACACAATACTCTCACACTGTGAGGTGGCTGTAAGTTGGATCTGCGATGCGAAGTGTACGACGTGTCACGCTAGATGTGAGGGCCGCGCAGCGGCCCGAACTTCTAGTTGAATCAAGCTGAAAGGCTTCTTTGGGTTTTTCATCCTTTTTAGTTGAACTTGTATTTTGAACTGTACTTCCATGTTCTTTTTCTCTGCAAACTTCTAAATAAAGTATTCAATCAATATTAAATCAATCAATCAGTCAGTTGCAATAACCGACTGTATAAAGACCCAGTAGTTGCGGTAAAGCATACTAGCGTTTGTTTGGTCCTCTGCCATGTGGCCTTTAGTGAGCAAGTTGATTCAGAGCTTCTGCCACCGGGTAACCCGGCTGGCCCCATTTGAAAGAAAGGGCAAACCTTGCCCAACCGGTAGGTCAATGCCCCACTCGGAGCCAATTAACAATTGACAGCCAAGACGGTGTGATGTTGGACTGTCACTCCAGAGGCGTGGAGTAGAGAGTGTGTGTGTGTGTGTGTGTGTGTGTGTGTGTGTGTGTGTGTGTGTGTGTGTGTGTGTGTGTGTGTGTGTGTGTGTATGTGTATGTGTATGTGTGTGTGTGTGTGTGTGTGTGTGTGTGTGTGTGTGTGTGTGTGTGTGTGTGTGTGTGTGTCTTGCAGGTCCCTGGCTGGGTGGAGCTGAGGTGCCATTAAGCTAATTGGGAGCACCTCGCTAGCGTTCCCATGTTATGGCCTGTCCAGATGTCAGTGTGTCAGCCGCACCACACTCGGGTGTGTCTTTTGTGTTGCCTTTAATGCCTTCCTTTGTTTTTCACTGATGTCCCCCACATTAGCCAAGTGCATTCATGCACCCTCACACACACCACAGATTCTGACTTTCACTCCTCATTGGAAGTGTTTTTTTGTGTCTGATTTTATTTCTTTGCTTCAATTTCAGTTTGTTATACTGTTATGTTTCACATTCATCTCCCCTCTTTTGTACCTGTGAGTCGATATAGCATCTACTGTATGAAAGTAGGCGACAAGTAGGAATGCAAAAATGAGGAGTGCTCGCTGAGATGGAGACTGTAGAGGTGAGTTTTCAGACTGCAGAGGAAAATGGGGAGTGAGTCTGCAGTACTGATTTGATGCAACTGGGAGTTTATTCCACAGCTTGGGAGCCAGGAGGGAGAAGAGTCTATAGGATGTCTGGAGCATTTGCGAGGGTGCATGAATTCATGGGATAAGTATATATCACACATATAGTGCAGTAGTTAATAATGCAGTGAGGTTCTCTGCTAAAAGAGAGAACAGACCATATTTATACACTGGGAACCTTATTTCATAGTCTCAAGCTGTACTCATAACAAGATGTCTGCAGTACCAGGTCAGCATGAAGTCGCGTATTGAGTTTATGATATTCAGATTATCAAAACATATGCTGTCAGGTGGAAACATTGTTTGTCCAAAAGTGTTACTTTTCAGGTAAAAAATATCCTTTGTTCCAATGGACCATGGTAGCTCTAACAATGAATGAAGAAATTATTCCACTGCAGATATTCATGAGACGTGGAGGGGAAAGATTAGTAGGCTGCCCTGAAGAGATTATTAACTTTTGGGTCGAAAAGTTGTTTGGTTGAAAGGTTGTTGGTGAGGGCAGAGTTTGCACCCCCAGGTCTATTTGTCTCATGTGGTTTGCATAGTAAGTAGCCTTGGTAACCAACGGTTTCCGAGCCCTGTGGCCCATAGGGCAGGAGCCTACGTATCTCCTATCTCCTTGTGTAGCGTGAGGCGGCTTGATGTACAAGTAGCCTACACCCCCTGGACATGACGCTATAGCAGGGATTTACCCCCAATCCAACCCTTGATGCTCAATCCCAAGCAGGGAGGCATTGGATGCTTGTAGATCTGCTATTTTTGCTATTCCTGAAAATGTTTGAAAACGTTTGGGAAATTTTGCCCTATAATTTCACACTCAAAATAGGAATGTCAGGTTGAAAGTTAAGTCTGTCTGTTGGTTTTATAAATATTTAACCAATTAAAAGTAACAAGAGCTAGTGACCTTGTGACGTACACGATCCATTGGAACACATGTTCTATTTACCATTTCCTGAAAAGTAATGGTTCTTTTGGACGTACAAAATGTCTGCCGATTTGCTTACATAAATTAACTTTAGTGTGGCAAGTTTAAGTTGTGCAATAGCAAGTATTATGGAGTGATACTAGTTTGACAACACAATTATTTCTACGTACTTAACACAGTACAATATTTGTCATTTCAGCCTTGTGATGTATTGTATTGTTATATAGTACATTATGTTTAAAGATGGACTTTTAGGGACATCCTGGACTTGCTTTCCAATAATGGGAATCACAGAAGTTCTGTCTGTTACTATGTTAACTTATGCCCTGGATAAAGTCACTCAGTAGGAATTTGTATATTTTGTTTACACGTGTTGGAGAGATGTTTAATATCTTAAAAAATTCAAACACATTTTGCACTGCATGCTCTTTGCAGTCGATGCAATTATTGCATTGAATCATCACTGACTGCATTCACCCTCCAAAACTTTAGCATAAGTATAAATCTATAAATTTTAATGCATTCTGAGAAAAACAATAATCACTTAGGACAGTAATTCCCAAATCCATTCTTGTGTGCATGCGTGTGCGTGTGCGTGTGCATGCGCGTGCGTGCGTGCGTGCGTGCGTGCGTGCGTGTGTGTGTGTCTATGTACGTATTTTAGAAACAGAAGCAGTGGATGCTTAATAACCACCATGCAATCACTAATAACATAATGAACCATTGGCTTATGCCCTTATATGCCTGAAGCAATACAGTCTAGCCTAACATTTGACATGACTAATGTAGTAATCAAGGAAATGAAACGTTTCATTATTATTTTTATAGATTTGGTATTTTGCCTAGTACAAAAGTCAAGTTATAGACCTTGTCCGTGGAATTGCGTTGGGAACAGTTTGGGTCCAAGTTTATTTCCTGTCAGCGATTGATATACACAACCACTGCAACAGAAAATAAACCTGGACACATTTATATGTTGGCAAGTGTGAAAAGTTCTGTTAAACCAATATTTATTCCAGTTACTATGGCGACATGCAATCTGAAAATGTCACTCACTCGTGACACACACATTTCAAACTGAAATAGTAATAACTAGATAAAGTGCAACTCGGAGCACAGGTCTCCACCAGGTCAGGTTGGTTATTGTGGGCCAGCAATGTGGAATCTGTAGAAGTTGAGGGATTAATGTTGATGAAGTTATTGCCAATCAGGATGAAATATGAAAAATCTGACACGGTTGTCTTGATCGCATGACTATAGATATAATGTGTACCGATTTACGTGATGTTTGGACAAAACGTGTAGGAGTTTAATCGGCCTACTGGTGGTGCTATAATAGGCCAATGTGAAAAGGCTGCGTTCATGATTTGAGGCATTTTGCTCAAAGCAAACCACTTCTGCAAACTTTAGATGCCAGTCTTATCCAATCAGAATGGAATATGAAAAATCGGACGGATCCGTCTTGACCACGTGACTATAGAGTTTTTCTGTTCCGAATTGTGTGATGTTTGGACAAAATCTGTAGGAGTAATAGCCACAAATGTGTTTTGCAATAATTGGCCTGCTGGTGGCCGATGTGAAATATTTTGGCCAACTGGTTCTGCTCTGGCCTCCAGGGAGAGTGCGTCCACAGTTTCACGCCGATTGGTCCAATGGTGCCGGAGTTTAGCTGATAACAGACGGATGGACGAACACACGGACGGACAGGGGCGAAAACATTGTACAGTGAACAGTGAAACTAGTACAGTATATGCCACTCTGTCAGTCGGTCAGTCGGTCTGTTTTGGTCCAAAATGTTTGAGCACAACCCGAAAGCTGGTGGCAGCTTATCACTGTCTGAAAAGCCCTTTACGTGCTTGTTTTCTCTCACATAGCACTGTGCAGAGAACCTTGTATCTCCATATTTAATGTTTTTTGTTTTCATAAATATATTTTATTTGGCTGAAATCCGCCATTGTGTAACTGAGAAATATGGAAATGTCGCAACTGGCTTGATCCTCTGAGATTTTATTTTCAAGTTCAAGAGATTTCTGGAATTAATTAAAATAAAAAATAAAAAAGGGTTTTCATTCTGATACCGATAAATTGGAGTTTAAATAAGCCGGAACACAATTGATTGATTGATCATTAAAATAAACATGTGCTGAAAATGCACTCGGCTCACCCATCTGATTGAATTATTTTTCGTCAAAAATAGCAGATCTACAAGCGTACAATGCGTCGCATCGCAATGCGTTGTGAGCTCCTAAATCGTTATTCTTTGAACGTATAGTATATCCATAGTTACCATAGGAAAACCATGTTGTTGTCTCCGCCAGGCCGAAAGGCATGGCGAGAGAGTATGTTTTACCCCCTGTCCGTCCGTCCGTCCGTGTGTCCATCTGTCTGTGAACACCTAATCTCCGGCACCGTTGGCCCGGTCGCTGCGAAACTGTGCACACACAGTCCATGGATGCCAATTCAGAACCTCTGCCCCAAATGTTTTACATGGGCCTGTTATAGCGCCACCAGGAGGCCGATTTGTGCAAAACCCATTTGTTGATACTTCTCCTACAGATTTTATCCAAACATCACGCAAATCAGTACACATGATCTCTATAGTCATGTGATCAACACGGATCTGTCCGATTTTCCATATTCCATCCTGATTGGCTAAGGTTGGCTTCCAAAGTTTGCAGGATTGGTCTTTTTGAACAAAATGCCTCAAATCATGAATGCAGCTTGCAATTTCCGTGAAATTTCACACACGCATTCCCACTCGGCCGAGGAAGAAATGCCACCCTTTTCACATTGGCCTGTTATAGCGCCACCAGCAGGTCTAATTTAGCAAAACACATTTCTGGCACAAAATGCCTCAAATCATGAATGCAGTGTCCGATTGCCGTGAAAGGCCTAAGAAAAAATTGCACCCTTTTCACATTGGCCTATTATAGCGCCACCAGGAGGCCACAATAACGTACCTGACCTGGCGGAGACCTGTGCTCCGAGGAGCACTTTTTCTAGTTTCAGCTGTTATAGGCAGTTTGTCTATGAAGGTGCTATATGTACCCCATGAACTGTCTAACGCTGTTACATTTGTTTTCCTGTAAATTAATATTCATTTGTGGATTCAAATACATAATTAAAGTGTGTGTGTGTGTGTGTGTGTGTGTGTGTGTGTGTGTGTGTGTGTGTGTGTGTGTGTGTGTGTGTGTGTGTGCGTGCGTGCGTGCGTGTGGGGGGGGGGGGGGGCGTTTGTGTGTGGGGGGGTGTGTGTGACTGTGTGTGTGACTGTGTGTGTGCGTGCGTGCGTTACATGAAGTTGTGGTCTCTCTGAAACCCGTTCCACTTATCCAGTGCAGTCTAACACCTTATTTATGCTTTGTTGCACATCGTGTTGTGCATCAAAAACAGCAGATCTACAAACTCACAATGTGTTGTGAGCTTGTAGATCTGCTATTTTTGGTGCGTTACACAGGCGCGCAACTGAGTATAAATCAGGCTTACGACCGACCTGAGAGCTCACAGCTCAGACAGTTCTTTGCAGCTGCAGCCGCTTTCATGATGCATTGGAATACCCCTATGTGTGCATGATGACACAAATGCAGGGTTCCTATAAATCTTACTCTGTGACACTGTTGGCAGTACTATCAGCCATAACAAGGCGGCAAGCTCCATGCGGGGTAATTGGCACATCTGGAAAATACCGGTTTAGTGTGAGAATAAAGCTCGAGAGCATTCCAGATGATAAAATTGTCAACATTTACAGCAGATTGCACCATCATGGGACACAGGCTGCGGTATAGAGTACGATGGCCTTCACTGAAAAACTTGATAACAAAACAGTATTTATCTCTTGCCTGTCCTGCTTTTAAGAAACAGGTCTCGGTTATAGATCTGGGCTTAACTTTCAAGGATGATGGCTTCACTGTAACATGCTGGTTTAATAACATTTTCGGAACGTGTATTTGAAGGGTCTAAAAATGTTGTGTAGACGGCCTAATATTCTTAACAGTTTTCTTTTTACGGATGCCATAATTTCCAGATCAATATGTGATGCCACAAAGCAATTGTTAAGATCTAAGTTAGACTAAATATAACTGTATTGGCAGTACACTGTTCAACAGCTACACTGTCGTTTTTTACGTCCGTGGGGCAATTAGACTTTTTGAGCAAACCTTTTATTTTTCACAACAACATTCAACTTTGAAACCTATTACTTATGAGGGCCTGTCTGGTTCTTTCAAGTGAACAAACCTTCTGCACAGCACATGCTGCCAGAGTGCCCATCCTCTCTGTGGTGGAGGAGATTATGTCTGTGGCCGGTTGTATACGGGTGGCACAGTTGGCTTGCGGACACGTGGCTTCTAATATTGTCCATCCAGATCAAAGAGTGACACACGTGAGCAGGAAGCAGTAACGTGTTTGGGAATGCGGAATGTGGGATGGGAATGACGACACATCGTCTCGTTAAACCTCTGCAAACCCACAAAACTCTAGCGACTTCCCTCTGTCTGTTCCTCCCTTGACTGACTAGTGCTCTCCTCTGTCTTACTGCTGCCTCTCCTCTATCTCTCACTCTGTATCTTTCATAGACTGTATAAAAACAGATCGTATCCTACAGATCGTAAATGAAGCCGATTGTTCAGGAATTTCAAATCCGACATCTTTCAATATCGCGTCATATCGCGTCATATCCTGCAGAATGCAACCAGACCAGTATTGGTTGGGTAGCTTGTCAATCAAGAGTGGGGGCGGGGATTGAATGCTATTGGTTGTGTAGCTTGTCAACCAAATCGTCCCGCCCCTCCTAGAGCATAGCCTACTTTATCGTAAATTTTAAAATATACGGGACCATAATTTACCAAAACGCATATCATGATGATTGAAAGGATACTTTAAACTAGTGACTGGAAGCATATAGTATTTATGACAATGTTT
This sequence comes from Gymnoscopelus braueri, assembly GCF_963280865.1. NCBI lineage: Eukaryota > Metazoa > Chordata > Actinopteri > Myctophiformes > Myctophidae > Gymnoscopelus > Gymnoscopelus braueri. Next base: position 46,246,093 of record NC_137604.1, on the reverse strand, counting down.
ATTAAGGTAAGAAAATCAAGTCTAAAGTTCGTCAAAAACCCATCCGCTTGCATTGAGATTCTTTCTGACACCAGCAGGGGGGAAAACAGCAAAACTACAGGCCATTCATATGAACTGTCACTTGAACTCTCTTCCTTATTAGAGCCAATTTCAAAGCAGGAAGCTGGGCCCTTGGTCTTACTGCTGCCTCTCCTCTATCTCTCCATCTTTCCCTCTCAAGGACTCCCTCTCAGTTTCTGTTTTTTTCCCCGCTCACTTTCTCTCTGTCTCTACATACTGTATGTCCCATGAGGATTCACTTTCCTCCTCTCTCTCTCTTTCTCTCGGATTCTTTCAACTCTGCTGTCAACCGTGTTTAGACTTGGGCTAATGCATTATGGGACAAGGGATAAATCAGTGCTGTCTGTTCCATTTGCATCTCTGATGTGTCCTATCTCTGGGGATTCCAGGATATTAGAGTATCGTGGCATGGAGACAGGTTTCCACATCAAACGGCGAAGTGGTGTGTTTAATTTGCATTTGTTGGCAGAGAATTAAAGCAGTGGAAATGCTAGGAACCTTGGAATCTTCTTAGTGCAAAAAAGAAAAAAGAGGTTAAGTTAGCACACTTAATACTCTCAACCCTTTTATTTTATTCCATCGACGATGTTCTCCATCCACATGGTCTTCATCAGACCAGGACCAGGTCAAGATCCACATGATTTGAAATGTTTTCAAGGGAATAAAATGGGGGTGTATCCAGTTCAGTGTTGGGGAAGCAACAACAATATCTATCCAACTGTAAATGCGCAAAATCTCTCTGTGTGTGTGTGTGTGTGTGTGTGTGTGTGTGTGTGTGTGTGTGTGTGTGTGTGTGTGTGTGTGTGTGTGTGTGTGTGTGTGTGTGTGTGTGTGTGTGTGTGTGTCTGTAGTTCACGTATCTTGAGAACCGTACGACCGACCGACTTCAAACTCGGCACGCGCCTCGCCGATGACCTGAGAGAGTGCGATGCCCTGAGTCGAGTCGGTGTGTGGAGGATGCACTGAATCTCTATGTCTGTGCACCTATCAACACCTCAACACCTGCCACAAGGCATGGTGAATCACAAATGAAATGTGCAGTGTGCAGGCGGTTCAATCTTTGTGAAGAGCAAGCATTTAATGATGGTATGAGAGATTTCCTTGAGGACCTACACAGTGGAGACTGATAGCCTAAAACCGCTCATAGGATGCATGCAGATCATTCCTTGTAGCACGTCTGTGAAAGGAGTTTCAGTCATACTGTATGAACAACCTTTATAGCCGCAGACAATTAGATCTACAATGTTTTGTTTTCCAATTTGCATCAATGGGCCTCCGCCAGTCATTTCAAGCCAATGAAGTACTGTACGTTGAGAAACCATCGCTCTGCCATGCATGCAAGGAGGAAATTCAACACCTCAGATGCCTGCAGTACACTTTTGGAAAGCTTTGTAGACTGTGTTCCATCGGTTTTCCAGGGACTGTGGGCTGACACGGAACTAGCCCACTATGCATCATTTGATGATGTTTATATAAGTGCCTTTTCAGCCTTCATTTGTTAAGACGTTCTGTCTCTGAAGTTTATTTTTCTTGCAGCAGTTATTGGATCCCCTGTGTTTAATCTGATACATAGCCTAAGTTTAATAACGGTTTGTCATGAAAGATAAGTGAGCATCCATCTTAAAGGATCTACACCATGAATTTAAAAAAAATATTTGATATTTAATATCATATGGTGTATGTCCCTCAAACCTTTTTCAAAAGGTTTGAGCCTAAATCATCACTCAGATATACTCATCCCAAGTCAATTGTCTCTGGCTTATACAGCACTTTCAGCTGCAATACCAAAACGTCCTCTTGGGCAGGGGGGGGCTACTGAGCAATTCTGTCTGGCCAGCATCAATGCAAAGGCAATGCAAGTGATGTCACTTGCATTGCCATTCTGAAATGGCCTGTTCAGACACACCCATTCTGAAAATCTCTGAAATGAGAATGAATGACTGAATGTTAAAAAAAATAAAATGTTGGGGTACAAGAGACACTGGGGAGCCCAAAAAATACCCTCCCCCCCAAAAAAAATGAAATTCATGGTGTGGCCCCTTTAATGTGTGTATTTGTGCCTGTGAAGGCATGGATCATTTCCTGTTTACATCCTCACTACCAAGTTTTGAATATTCTGTAATTAATGAGTGTTTGAAGTGTGACAGAACAGGAATGTTCACTGGTAATACTGCTAAAAGCCCAATTTAACCAAGTAAATGTTTTAATAAATATATTAGGTGTTATCATATCATTCACAATCTGAGGCACATCTGTTTTTTTCTCTCGACTCATACTCTATAAAATACCTGGAATTCAGTGGGTCTTGTCAGATAATATTAAATCCTCTCAGCTTTGGGGATTATCTTAAGGTGCGACGCTTGATGCAAACGGTAGCAAATCCACCATGATTGATCCTAAAGCTGATTCACTCTTAGACATGTGGTTACGGGAAGAGGTTAAGCGAGGTAAATTCGGTCTAGAGATAAGTCGGTATTAAGATATTATCCATATTTCTCCACATCTTTTTATGTTTTTTTTTTTACTTTTTGCTTTTTAGTCATACACTCACCACTCACTCACTCACTCACAGACAGATATTTACATAATTTATAAATAGATTTGACTGTGTCACGTAAGATTTGGGGAAAAAAAGCAAACATTGTCTGTGCGAATCAAATTGATTAGTGGAAGCTAATGTTATATATGTTAATATATAACATATGTTTTCATGCAGATTACCATCTAATTGACAGCCTAAATTATTTATAAAGTAATGAAATGGACAGCTTTGCTATTTACTAACTATTTAGAGTACCGTCAGCTACGCTTTACAATATATTCTGCTCTCATGGGAATTCCAAATGTTTTCCTCTGTGAATTCTTGTCTCATCTGTCCACTCTATTTTCTTTTTTAATAATTTAAACCAGCCTGTGGAAACTTTGAAATTGCACTCTCCCAGGTTCGCTGCCAATTCTTCTGCTTTTTCCCTCAACAAGGGACACTACGTGACCAGGCATCATCAATCCCCTTCAACCACAGGTGTGTTCCCCATGCACATTCTTTTTCTGTCTCCATCACTAGCCATGACTGTTTCTTCTACACTATGCACCTCGTAGGTTGGTGATTTTTGTCCGTTTTTTCATAAGCTTTGAAGAGACGACATATTCAATATATATATATATATATATATATATATATATATATATATATATACAATTCACACCAGCAGCGGTCTTTCCCTGCTGTGTTCTGAGAAAGTGGTGAGATTCAATGCATTGTCTCAGCAACAAAGAAAGCATCAAGGCCAAGAAAAGTTCAACTCTGCCGCTCCTGCTGTGTGGGGAGGCAGAGCGGCAGCCAATCAGAAATGCACCGTACTCTGAAGTAGCCGTGGACTTGGCATATACACTGGACACCACAGAAATGGACTACTATGAAAGTAACGAATATTACCAGCAGTTGTTGGTGTGAAATTATTCAAGATTGAACAACTATAATGGCTTATTTCTTACCTAAAATATCTGAATAATTTACAAACAAGCTGCCAGAGTCGACCATCGAGTGTCTGTGCCTCTCCTCTGCGAGCTTTGCTGTGCACATCTGCTAGCTTTGATCCACTTGGAGCAGCGGAGCTCTCGCTGGACCACAACTCGCTTGGTTATGAGGGTGTCACTCATACCTTGGACGCGTCCATTTAGTGAATATCCGCTTCTAGGACATACAGTATTCTCACAGCTTCTGGTGAGAATTCGGCTATGCTCTGTGATCTATGGCTTACTGTATGTATGATTGTCCTTTAAAGCTGTTTTTCATTCATTCAGAATTTTGCTTCAGCGTTTTTCTCCTGAAGATTTCCCTTGATATTTGGCTGCAATGCTTTATTTTGATTTGGAATAGTAAAACATCCCAGTCATTATCCTACGTAGACAAACCAAATTAGTAATTTGGAGCTCTGTCCCCACAGTTAAATTTCATCCAATGATTTGTGTTTGTTTATTTTCAACATTTCCTACGCTAAACTAAATACCGAACACAATTAAGTGTCTTGCTGACGACAACTATTTCCTCTACACTACAGTAATTAATGCTAAAGACAACTGAAATGGTTCCCTTTAGTGAGATAGTATTGATGTAGTGCTCATCGCCGCCATATGAGGCTAATCTCAGTGTCGCCATGTCATCAACTCCTGTTGAGTTCTTCCCCATACTGTCTGGCATTGATTCCATCTGCAGAGCTCCACCTCGAAACTGCAAGATTCGAAAAGCCTGAAGGTTGGTGCCCTGTGCTTCAGCACCTAAAGCCCTTCCGTTAATCCTGCACTGCGTGTCTGTCACTGATCTCCGTGATTGCGGGAAACCCCAGACTGTCAAATACAACATTGATGAATGCCCAGTCTTCAAATGAGGGGCCTTATTGAACTGGATGACGATACCACTCCCAACTGCCTGCTGCCTGCCTGAATGAATGAAGAAACAAACAAACAAAAGGTATCAGAGCTACAATTTGGTTTAGTCTGCCTGTTTTACAGGAGTAACACCATAGCAAATTCTTTCTACACCCTGGCTGTTTTACCCTAGAAACACCCAACAAAAGGCTTTATACACCCTACCACCCACCTGTTTTAACCCAGCAACCACCTACTACACCCTACCAAGCACCTTTCCACCCTAGTATTCACCTGTTACGCCATCCTCCTATAATTTGACAAACCTCTGTGGCCTTGGTGTCTTGGTCAGCAAAACTGTGTGCCCGTTTCTCCTCACTGGCTGGAGCACTTGATCTGATTTTGCACACAGCCATTGCCCATTACCATCTGAACTTAACTGCGAAGCCCGTTTCTCAATTTCATCAAATCTCAGCTTTTTATTAGCCATTATGGGTTGCCAGGTTTCGCGCCAGAAACAAGCAGCAAGGTCTATGAAAACAAGCCCAAACGAAGCGAGCCCTACAAGCAACAAGATCTATGAAAAGAAGGCCAAACGAAGCGGCCAAACGAAACGAAGCGAGGACATGCAATAACCCCCAGTTTGCAACTACTTTCGCCTGCGCCCTTCACCGGGTATGGTCTAGTAGGAATAACCTACCAACACCTAATGTGATTGGCTTCTACAATCCCTTTAGTTTGAACAGGAACTACTCTATTATTTTTTTCTTTGTTTCAAGTTGAACTTCGCATACTTTTAAAGGTTAATTCCTCTCAAATGCTTAATCTCTTCAATGGATTTAAGTTGATACTTAAAACTAAATGGACTACTAAATGGCTACTTTGCAAGGTACATTCCACTCATGTTATTTCCAATTAACATATTTTTGCTTTTAATACCGGTACAAGTAAAACATGTAATTTACCATACATTATATTCAACCGCTAATTCTCTTTGTACTTTTTGAAGGTTGTTGCTGCAGCATATGCTTTTAATAACATGCTTATTCCAGAGCACGTACGTCGGCTGTTAAAGATCCGTTCACGCCTCTGTCTCATCAGCACCACATGAAAGTCAACAGGCTTCCTCCTTATCACAGTGCTTCTCCTCTACAAATGCCAGTGTGCAGATAAGGCTTGTCATTTGTGGTCCATTAGAAGTCTCCTCGTCCACTGCACTGCCCCTCTGATGCAAGCCACTTGTTTGGCCAGACATTACCTCATGGCTACATATTTTGCTGCCCTTCATGCACAGGTTTATTCCAGGTTGAAGGAGTGCTTGTAAATGTTAAGTCTGTGGAAAGTGTGCGTCTAGTTTTACACACCGTGGCATGCTTTATGCATCATGGCTTGAAACCTCTTTTGAAACTTTTCTTCTTTTTTGTTTTATCGTGCATAAAAATGAATCCTTGCAGGCGCTTGCAGATCACACATTTTCAAAGACAGCTAATTTAACAGGTAACAGGTCTTTTTTCCAGTGTTCATTAACAGGTTTAAAAGTTAAAGATTTAATTAAAGGGAACAGAAATGACATATGATCCATTTAGCTGTCATAGTTGTTTGGAATTTAATTGTTTTCCCTTGAACCGTAGGTCGTACAATCAACACTTTTTCCCCCTGGATGCCTTGGATCATGACACAACTTATTGTTGCCCGTTACCCATTTGTGCCAGATTACGTTTTCTGCCATTGTGTTTTCTTCAAAACACACCTTTTGCGACTACTCCTACAGCTTTTGTCCAAAACTCACCGTAACGGGTTTACATTATCTCTGGGGTCATGTGATCAAGATGTACGAGTCCGATTTGTCAGATCCCATTCCAATTGGCTAAGATTGCCTTCCAAATTTGCGGCGCCTGGGTAGACCACCCTGCCTACCTGTGCTCCGAGGATCACACTTATTTATTGTATTTATTTTCACGTTTAGTATAACCTCTTCCAAGTATGACTCATCTATAGCATTAGGACTCATGGTTTAATCCCCTTTTATTTACTCCCTCAAGCATCTCAAGCCACCTCTGCAAATCAAAGGTTTTCCTGGTATGAATGAGGTTTCAACATTATTTATCTCTGGTGTCAGGACTTCATGGTTGACTGGTGAAATGTGCCCGTATTGAGAAAATGAGGAAATACATTTGTACACCAAGAGCTAAACATATTTTTTATTATCACATTACCTCACTGTGGTTTATTTTCAGTTAAATATTTAGTTGTCTGTATTTGCGCAGCACATACGTATGAGGGGCCATACAATACATAATTCACTCAGGCACTCTCATATGTAAACATTGTCCTATCACATTCACACACACACACACACACACACAAAAAAAGAAAACTGCGAAATTTAGAAGCAGCGGCTGCTAAAGGAGCGCCCACGCACGCACGCACGCACGCACGCACGCACGCACGCACGCACGCACGCACGCACGCACGCACACACACACTCTCCTTTTATATACATAATGTTTTCATTCTCCTCGCTATACATTCTCCTTTCTCCATTCTCCACTGGCCCGGTGGGGGCGCAGTGCGAAGAAAGAGAAAAAGAAGGAGACAAGAGAAAAACATAGGACAAGACGAAGAAGACTAGACTAGACTAGGACACACACATTCTCCACTTACATGCATACATTCTCTTTTTACATGTTTTCACTCTCACATTCTCATATTCTCCTCTAGAAAACGTATCAGTGTGAAAGGAGAATGTATGTGCAGTACTGTATGTGAGAGTGCCAGAATGAATTATGTCTAGTACGGCCCTTCATACAAACGTATGCTGTGCCTGCCCGTATTAAATTTAAATGGGATGGGCGTCCCATGTGAGTTGGTGACCATATCACATCAGTTGGTGCAGCATATCACATCCACACCATTTTCATTTCAAATGGCTCAAGACATATGTCATTCCCACTGCCTTTACCCTGCATGGTCCTTATGTCTCTGCATACCACCTGATAAAGCAGAAATGCCTCAGTAATAATCTTTAAGAAAATGAAACACATTAATAAAACCCAGTCGTGGGTGGTGCGTCTTTGGCGTTTTTACTTTTACATCACTTAACCCATTAAGACCGGGAACGCATCTGTGTCATTTTTAGATTTCTTTGGCTATTCAAAAATAGCAGATTTGTTTAACAGAAAATGTGTGGCAAAATCTTGGATTATATATTTTTCAAAGTGAACATTTGTAAAATATTTCGTTCCAGGAACCCCCAGAAGCAAAAATTTGAGTTAAAGATGTCCGCAAAAACTTTTCATGATTTTTCAAAAATATCTACGAGCTCATAGCGCGGCACTCGGTACCACGCTATGAGCTTGTATATTTGCTATTTTTTAATAGCCCAATGAAATCTAAAAATGACACACAGATGCGTTCCCGGTCTTAAAGAGTTAATTAGCTAAATAAATGATAAGCACATGTTATGCATTGAAAGTATAATGGGGGAATGCAACCCCTGTGGATAAACACTTTAATGCTACCAAACACAATGTGCTATCTCTGGAAAGCAGCCCAGACTTCAATGGCTCCTCTTTTCTCTTACCCCAGGCCATTTCACAGAGAGTTTCTACTGGAAGAGAAAGTGTTTTTCTTTCTTCTTCTTTTTTTTTTTTACTTAATTACATCTAAAAGATGAGCTACCGTATGAGTTGTCATTTTCAGTACATTTAGGCAGACCTCTGTATAAGGCAGTATAGCCCTGGAAATGGTATAATTGAGAGAATGTGGCTTTTCGGGGCCTTCCCCTGTTGAAGGGATACCACTGAATTGGTAGAGTTGAAATAGATTTTGCCTATTTCCACAGACAGTTCCATTTATTTTTATGAACACTCACTCATGTCCCATATAGCTATACAGTATATATGAGTGATTCTGGAGGGGGGTCATCTTCTGACCACTCACCTCTTCAGACTCCACCTCAGCCCGTAGCACTTGCCCTAGCCTTGACGACCTTGCAGGATTATGCAAAGGCTAAAATGTAACTTAGATAGCATGTTATGTAGACATAGTATGTATAGTTTCAATGAAGGCTGATGATAGGTTCTTGATTTACGTATGTATTCGTTATTATTCGATTATTGGTTTATTTATGTATTACTTTATTATTAGATTACTATTTCTAAGTATTTGATGTATTATGTGTATTATGATCCACACAGTCACTGTTTTAACATGTGTGGCCTGCTGCATTGAAGCGTTGTTTTATGCGTGATAATTAATTGGATGTGTTGTGAGGGTTATAAGGATGGGAGGGTGTTGGATGTAGCAACATAAGCATTTGTAATGTTTCCGTCTAGCACCTATCTAGAGTTTTATTATCCCCTGTTCCACACTTAGCATATTGTTCAAACCCAGACTGTGACTATTCAAGTCTACAGTGGTTAAAGCCACCTAGAATAAATAAAACACATTGCAAACTCTGAGCTATAATTTGCAGCGCATTTAAGCTGTCCCTTAACCGTCTCTCTCTGAAGTTCCCATATGTCTACATGAGAAATTACACAGGGGAAGGAGCTGCAAACAAATGGAGAGGCGTTGAACTGATGTCTCAAAAAAATGAAGGCGGAATTAGGTGGGTGGAGGGTAAAATGGTTATTTTAAAGCCTCTAAAAATGCAGGTGAGTATGAAGGATTATCTAACACAATGAGAATAGTTATCAGGATGGAGCACATTGAAAGTGTCATATTGGGGATTTTAACAGGGGATGACAATAGCAATGTCAACCTTAGGACTGGATTAGTATGGTTCCATATTTACATTGGTAAATCCCACGGGGGCGAGACTGTTACTGTGTCTGTACAGGAAAGAGAAGTCGATGTCAGGAACTTATGTGTGCAGTGGAAAATAAGTAAATAATAATAGTTCATTGTTCAATAAATTATACTGTATTGATCCCATTGGCGAGTTTTGTCCCCTGCATTTGACCCTTCCTAACTTCAAGCAGCAGTGGGCAGCCTGTGAGCAGCGTCAGGGGACCAGCTCCAGCTCTAAAGCCAGGGCACTGGCAGAAGTACAGTATTTATTTTGGTGTAGGGGTGAGCAGTAACACCTAGAGCAGTGGTTCTCAACCTGTGAGTTGGGACCCCCACCCAGGGGGGTCCCCACATGATTTTGGGGGGGGGGGTCCCCAGATGACAGTGAAATGACAATTTAAGGACTTTTAAGACCTTTTTAACACATCGAGTGCCATAAATGGTCCGGACCGTTTTTGAGGATCCAAACGAGAAGTGCCGAAAACGGTCCGGACCGTTTTTGACCCAATTCTATTTTTATACGAGTGGCCCACGTGGGGCGCTAAAACGAAACTTTGACATCACCCAAGGAGTTTCTGAGAAGAAGAGGCTGGATGTGGCTCCATGTCAAAAATCCTTCCGGTCGGCGTTTTCAATGTTATCTCCTTGACTAAAAGCTTAATATCTCCATTTCTTTTTAACTCTTTCTGTGCCACAGGACGTAAAATACGTCCGTTCTAACAAACGCCCTGAGTGCCCCCGGACGTAAAATACGTCCGGGGAAAAAATTTGGGGCTTCTATCATGAAAGAAAACATGAAATCATGCCATCAAAAGTCAGGGTGACCTAGAATCAAAAACATTTTATTTCGAGTTAGAGTGCTTCTGTGTCAGTCATACATAAACATTCTGTGATCGCAGCCGCCGTCGACCACGTGATCAAAACAACTCGTGGGAACACAGACACACACACACACACACACACACACACACACACACACACAGAGCGTGGGGAAACAAATCATTGGGGCTTCTCTGATGGAGGAACCACCTGACAAAACAACTTATTGGGACCTCTGTGATCAAACACCCCGACATCAAGTTATGGGGTCAGCTTGGGGACATCTTCTTTGCAGAAAGGAGACACGTGAGCAAACAAACTTGTCGGGGCATCTATCAAACGAACCCGACAACAACATCCATCAGCACTGATCATAAACAACCTGTGGGGCTCCGAAGATCAAAGTACCGCCGAACATCACCTGACCCAAACAGAAGTTTATAAAGGTTTGTGGGACACACTGCCCTTCGTGGGGAAGCAGTAAGGAGAAGCTTAGAGAGAGAGCGTAAGCGATCGATCATACTATACAGAGATTTTGAGAGAACACACACACACACACACACACACACACACACACACACACACACACACAACATGCCTGCCAAGAAGAAGCAAGTCAAACGGAAGCGCGCAGCCTCCGTCGGGGGCAGACAAGCTGCTTCTGTGGACGAACCCGTCGCTGGGCCCAGCCGGGCCAGTACCGGGATGCGACAGCAGACCATCCAGGAGGCGTTCCGTCGCGTCGAGGTGCCGGTGACCGAAGCCTCCGCGAGGGTACCGTCCGTGCCTGTTGCCTTGGTGCCCGAAGCCTCCGCGAGGGTACCGTCCGTGCCCGTTGGAGAGACCGACTCGGAGGTCTCTGGCTGTGAGGAAAACGTCGCGGAACCGATCGATTGTCTCCGTCGCAGTGTCAGGCTGACAGTTAGTCGACGTGAGGTTCTGGAGAGTCCATTCAACAGTCAGAAATCTCAGTCCGATCCCTCCGACACGGACCTGGAGTCGGATTGTGATGAATGGCTTCCGTACGAGAGAGTGGACGAGACGCAGAGCAGACTACGTTCTGTCCCAGACATCAGTGGTAAGAAGAATCTATCTGTCTGTCTGTCTGTCTGTCTGTCTGTCTGTCTGTCTGTCTGTCTGTCTGTCTGTCTGTCTGTCTGTCTGTCTGTCTGTCTGTCTGTCTGTCTGTCTGTCTGTCTGTCTGCAGTTGTCCATGTAACATGAAAGTATGTTGAAAGATTTGCGCACATTTTCAAAAATAGCAGATCTACAAGCTCATAATGGGGCATACACTCTCAGATTATAGACCTGTAAGGGTCCATTTGGTTCTATTTGTACACTCTAGACCTGGCTGTATGGGTCCATTTGAAACCCCCCCCCCCTCCCCCAAGGGGCAGGGGGGGTTCCATTTGGTTCCATGGAACCAAATGGGGGTCCATTTGGTTCCATGTGTATTTAGTATATACTCTAAGTCCAGACCTGTAAGGGTCCATTACAGGGTGTTTGAGATTCTGTCTGTCTGTCTGTCAAATATTTTTCAAAAATAGCAAATCTACAAGCTCTTAGGAGTAATTGACAGTTTTTTTGTTATAGAGAGATCATTTGTGTGTGTGTGTGTGTGTGTGTCTTTTTGGGGATTCAGATATAGATAAGAGTGTCTGCTAATGCCTGTCTGTCTGTCTGTCTGCAGTTGTCCATGTAACATGAAAGTATGTTGAAAGATTTGCGCACATTTTCAAAAATAGCAGATCTACAAGCTCATAATGGGGCATACACTCTCAGATTATAGACCTGTAAGGGTCCATTTGGTTCTATTTGTACACTCTAGACCTGGCTGTATGGGTCCATTTGAAAACCCCCCCCTCCCCCAAGGGGTAGGGGGGGTTCCATTTGGTTCCATGGAACCAAATGGGGGTCCATTTGGTTCCATGTGTATTTAGTATATACTCTAAGTCCAGACCTGTAAGGGTCCATTACAGGGTGTTTGAGATTCTGTCTGTCTGTCTGTCAAATATTTTTCAAAAATAGCAAATCTACAAGCTCTTAGGAGTAATTGACAGTTTTTTTGTTATAGAGAGATCATTTGTGTGTGTGTGTGTGTGTGTGTGTGTGTGTGTGTGTGTGTGTGTGTGTGTGTGTGTGTGTGTGTGTCTTTTTGGGGATTCAGATATAGATAAGAGTGTCTGTTAATGCCTGAAATTTGTGATTTTGTGGACATCATATTTACCTAGCAATACTTTACTGTAATTTTAGACTCTGACCATCTTCTGAAGAGTTGGACTTTGGCGCTACAGCTAAAGGTAAGCTTTTTCTTTTTCTTACTGAAATTTTCACCAATCTGGGAACACAGATCCAACTGAAACTGAAAAACAGCGACATCTGCTGTTTGTTCTATGTCTTGCAGAATCTGTTCTTGAGAGATTACATTTTCACAGAAGCCAGCTTGCATTGTAGCATACTATAAGTCAATGAATGGAGTTGATATGGAACCAAACATTGTGCATTACCTGGGGAGTCAAACAAGTGGTCCTATCTGTTTGAGATCTGTTGGTTCAATGCTTTTATCATTTACAAAGCTAAAAACCCACATGGCAACTGTAAAAGTCTTCTCTGATTTTGTGCATATCTTTATCATAACTATCTGATATTTTGCTATGATTTCAGATACTGAGTCAAGGAAGAGACAGCGCAGATCCAGTTCTACCGCACGCGTTGGCAGTACAGCTCGAGGTAAGGTTTCCCTGCACATGTGAGATGAAATGAATGTATTTAGTACGTTATAAATAATAATAATAATGAATTGCATTTTTATAGTGCTTCGCTAAGAGCGCCACTTACTCAACGCGCTATACAATGTTTCATTCATTCACACACCGATGGTGGAGGATCGACATCGGGAGCAATTATGGGTTCAGTGTCTTGCTCAAGGACACTTCGACACCAACTCTGGGGGAGCCCGGGATCGAACTGGGAATCTTCCGGCTTCCATTCGGCCACTCTACCCCTGAGCCACTGCCGCCACATTATGACATAAGAGCCAAGATGTCATAGCAAGTTCATAGCACGGCGTGCCGGAAGATTCCCAGTTCGATCCCGGGCTCCCCCAGAGTTGGTGTCGAAGTGTCCTTGAGCAAGACACTGAACCCATAATTGCTCCCGATGTCGATCCTCCACCATCGGTGTGTGAATGAATGAAACATTGTATAGCGCGTTGAGTAAGTGGCGCTCTTAGCGAAGCACTATAAAAATGCAATTCATTATTATTATTATTATTTGTAATGTACTGACAATAAGGTTACATTTGGTTACATTTGTACATTCTCAAAGTTTGACCTGTAAGGATCCATTTGGTTCCTTTAGTGCACTCTCAGAGTTACAGACCTGTAAGGGTCCATTTGGTTCCATTTGTACACTCTCAGAGTTACAGACCTGTAAGGATCAATTTGGAACCCCGTCACAAATAAAAAAAAAGTGTTGTAATATGTATTTCTGTAATTTACAGCTACACCACAGCAAGGAAAGGGGCGTCGTCGTGGCGTGGCCGATCCTCTGCCGTGGTATGACCTGGGTGAAAAGGAGTGGATGCCAGAGGAGTTCCCTTTTACAGCTGATCCCGGACCTCTCAATGGCGCTGCTGAGCTGGACTCAGACATCCCACTGGACTTTCTCCAGCTGTATCTAACGGACACCCTTCTAGAACTTATCGTGGTTCAGACGAACATCTACGCAGGGCAGGTCATTGCGAGCGTCACCAAGCCAAACTCAAGAGTCCACCAGTGGACTCTAAAGCCACTCACAGTTCAGGAACTGAAAAAATTCTTAGGGCTCCTCTTCCTGACCGGTATCGTTCGTAAGCCTGCCCTGAAAATGTACTGGTCCACAGATGACATTTATTTTGCCTCCTATTTTGGCAAGACCATGAGCCGTAATCGGTTTCAGCTAATCCTCAGATTTCTGCACTACACGGACAACAGTGTGGCTGATGAGAATAGAAGAGTAGCTGACAAAATGTACAAGGTACGTCCTGTTTTGGACTACCTAGTCACCAAATTCAGTGACTTGTATCAGCCAGATTCATCTATCTCAATAGATGAGGGTACCCTACTCTGGAGAGGTCGACTTTCCTTCAAGGTCTATAACCCCCAAAAGCCTGTAAGGTATGGCATAAGATCTTACATACTGTGTGATTCAGCTACAGGGTACTGTCATAATTTGACTCCATATTGTGGGAAATCTGAAACCCTAGAATGCACAGTACTCGCTCTTCTTGGTACCCTGTCAGGTCAAGGTTATACATTATTCATGGATAATTTTTATAATTCAGTGACATTGTGTCATAAGCTCCTCGATAGGAAGACTCACATCTGTGGTACACTCAGGAGGAGCAGGGGTGCACCACCGGCCATAAACTTGGCTGACAATTCTTCCCTGGCCGTTGGGGAGAGAATTGTCAGTCACAATGAAAGGGTGATGGTTACAGCATGGAGAGACACAAATGTGGTCAGGATGGTCACCAGCTGCCATGAGAACCAGATGGAGAGTGTACCAGCGTGGCGTCGGGTGAAGAGAGGACACCATATTCGAGTGGAAAAAGCGAAGCCGGTCTGTGTGGTCGAGTACAACAACGGCATGAATGGAGTGGACAAACTGGATCAAAACATTTCCTATTATCCCTTTGCCCGGAAGACCATGAAGTGGACAAACAAATTTGTCTTCTACTTGATTCAGATATGCATCTTCAATGCCTTCATTCTGTACAAGGCCAAGAATCCACAGGGCGAGTGTAAAACCATGCTGAACTTCACCGAATCTGTCCTCAAGGCATTCACCAGGCCTGAACAGGAATCCGCTGCACCACGCCCAGCCAAAGCAGACCCCCAGAGCAGGCTGTCTGCTCTCGGCCATGTCCCTGTTTATAACCCGCCCACCCCCCAAAAAGAGAAACCAGGTAGGAAATGCATTGTCTGTACCGAGATGAAGAAGCGGAAGGACACACTATTCCAGTGTGCTATCTGTCGTGTCCCTTTGTGTAAATGGTGTTTCACATCCTATGACCACAAAGTGTAGAACAATGTGAACAGTTTTTTTTTTGTTATTTACTACTATTTTTGGGCGGTGAAACCGCCCCTATAAGTGAGATTTGGAAAAATGTACATTCTCCTGCGCTGTGATCTGGGCCCAGGAAATTAGTAGAATTATCCTGCGCTGTGATTGGCCAATCACAGTCTATTCAGGACTGTGATTTGCCAGTGTCACATGACACATGTGCATAGCCCTATATAAGCAACCATAACTTGAAAAAAACCCAAATATTTGTTTTTTTCAAGTTATGGTTTCGTCCATCATAAAGAGTGTTTCAATAAATGTATTTATCTTTTGTACATGATTGGTTGACTCCATTCAGTATTGTGATTAGCTAGCAAGACACCGCCCACTTCACACAGGGTGTGATTTTTTTGTCATTTATTACTATTTAGAGTCCAGACCTGTAAGGGTCCATTTGGTTCCATGTGTATTCTAAGTGTCCAAACCTGTAAGGGTCCATTTGGTCCTATTTGTATACACTCTAGAGTCCAGACCTGTAAGGGTCCATTTGGTTCCATGTGTATACACTCTAAGGGCCCCATTCTCAGGCCAAAAATTCCCCGTTAAATCGGGATAATGGACCTGCGCCGCCCCAATAGGTTATTCTAGCACCTGCTCTACCCGTCACCATTATGCCGACGCCGTTATTTGCGCGTGGAGGTGTGCCCGTGGGCGTGTTGTTGCTATATCCCCCACATTGCAATTCTACAGACACACATGGGTACGGCTTGGGGACGGGGGATAGTGGATTCTAGAAGCACCCGCTGGTTTATAAAATCACCCGTCAAGTGCACACAGACACTACAATGGCTTTGTGCGTTGGACCATGAGCCGTGTTGCCAGCCTTGGAGAGAAATAAGCAACCGCAGTCCGCAGGTCTATGAAAACAAAAAGAAGCAACTCTATAAGGCCACATGAGCACTTCAAACTACTAACTAGAGCTTTCATATCCCCTAAATATTTCAGCCCGGCTCGACTAATAATTGACAAATTAGACCCAGCCCAGCCCGTCAGTCATTTTTCTAAAGAAGCCTTATTTCTCATTAAATCTTGGTAATTCGTTAAGAACAGGAGTCATTCTACCCTAACAGTCTATATTTTATTTAAAAAACAGCTTGGAGCAAATAGGGCTATATAAATATATACACTGCCCCATAACCATTTTAAAAATGATTATGGTTATTCTATGAAATATATGTTTCATAGAATAACCGTAATCATTTTTGCAATGGAGAAATCACATCAAATGTTACCTTCTGGCCGCTGCCTGTGCTTTCATTTGAAGAAATAATCCAACATTTATTTTGAGGTGAAAAAGACATGAAGAAAGTTCTGAAGATCCATTATTTATGTCATGTTATGGTTTAAACTTTAAAGGGAGCTCTCTACTGCTGCGTCATGACAAGACAGTGATTGATTTGACCTAGGCTACTTTAGCGTTGCGCTGCCCTGTTGATTAATTATTTGGCATCAGCTGTGTAGGAATATATAACTATTTTAAATGGCTTTCATATACTCTTGGGGATCTGACTAATATGACAAGTTGCTTATTGTGAACACAATAGCCTACGCTACAAATTAATTAATATGTGAATTTATTTGGATGTAAAAAAAACTTAAACCCGGCTCAGCCGGTGCCGACGGGCCGGGTCGGGTCCCGTTGGGTTTGGGCTAAAATCTTAAGCACTTACATTTTTTATAAGATGATCGGATCATAGTGTGATTTTCATTTTGGCTGCTGTCTCATTAAACCCATGCTGCGGGTCACGGGTGAATATTATATTATAGCCTATATTATATATATTAGCCTATATTATTATTATATTCCCCGCGTAAACGCTACGTTCATGACCCCCCAAAATAACCATATTTGAACTGGGGACCCCCCCATTTTGTTTGACTCGGTTCCACAGATAAATATTGTGAAAATAGCAGATCTACAAGCTCGCCAGGCGTTGGGTACTCCATTGTGGTCTCGACCCACAGGTTGAGAACCACTGCATTAAAAGCTCCAAGCAAGTTACATGTCTAGTATGTTGTTGACCACGTAATGTAATGTTTTTGGTTTAGTGATAGGCTACTCCGTGGCGCGCGCGCGCCTCATTGTATGCTGTCCAAAATAACAGATCTGTAGGCTGTCGACACGACATGACGCAGCGCCGTTGATAGCTTGTATGTCTGTTATTTTGGGTAGGCGACGCACATACGCATCGCAGCAATGTGTCTGGGTTTGAGAGGCTTTGATTGATGTAAACTTAAAGTTTAGCTCTGTTCGGGATTACTGAACAAAGGTGGATGATGAAAGATAACGGGGACAATATGGATGTAAGTTAACTTTAACTGCGTCACTTCAGAGGAAACTATGGAGCAACTTCAGAGATGTTTACACACCCCTGGAATCCATTAGAACGGTGGAAATAGAACGATAACAGCCAACGTGAGTACATAGGCTATAGACCTTTCCTAAAACTGTCCAATTTATTATACCCATGTGCTACTGTTTGTCTGTGTACCACGTAGGAGCGTTGTCGCAACATGATGTAATTAATTATTTGGGAGCAGCCAGTGTGTACCAATAGTATACATATTTTAAATGGCTTTCATATACTATTCCGGATCTGACTAATATGACAAGCTTATTGTGAACACAATAGGCTACAAATTAATATAAAAATGTATTTGGATAAAAAAAAAAAAAAGAAGGAAAACAAGCCCAATGTGGCTTATAATAATCAGACCAGGCAACAGTGCAGACAGGTAGATAGGCTAGAGCATATATTGGATCGGGATGACGGCTAGCGCAGTCTTCTCTTAAAGGCAATGGCTTCTGGCACGGTGATTGGTTTTATCATTGTAACGCCCAAACCACACCTATGCATAATGTAACGGGTAGCTCAGGTGTTTGGCGGGTGAGGGGGGTGCCATAGAATACCGAATTTTGCGGGGAAACGCCCCTTGCCTAGTCCGAAATCCCTAATTAGTGGTTTGTTCAAATGTCCCTGGGAATAGGGCAGTAAGTGTCCAAACCTGTAAGGGTCCATTTGGTCCTATTTGTATTTTGTATACTTTACCATGCCCATTTGCTTCAGTCTCAACTGTATATATGTCTGCATCACTGGAGCCAAAAATAAAATGAAGATTGACTCATAAAGATGCCTTTTACTCATGTTTCTATTCTCAGGGCTGTTTTTGATGAAAAATAGCGGCACGACACACTATTCCAGTGTGCTATCTGTCGTGTCCCTTTGTGTAGATGGTGTTGGTCATCCTATGACCACAAAGTGTAGAACAATGTGAACAGTTTTTTTGTTTGTTATTTACTACTATTTTTTACTTACTACCTGTAAGGGTCCATTTGGTTCCATGTGTATTTTGTATACACTCTAAGTGTCCAAACCTGTAAGGGTCCATTTGGTCCTATTTGTATACACTCTAGAGTCCAGACCTGTAGGGGTCCATTTGGTTCCATGTGTATTTTGTATACACTCTAAGAGTCCAGACCTGTAAGGGTCCATTTGGTTCCATGTGTATTTTGTATACACTCTAAGTGTCCAAACCTGTAAGGGTCCATTTGGTCCTATTTGTATACACTCTAGAGTCCAGACCTGTAAGGGTCCATTTGGTTCCATGTGTATACACTCTAAGTGTCCAAACCTGTAAGGGTCCATTTGGTCCTATTTGTATTTTGTATACACTCTAGAGTCCAGACCTGTAAGGGTCCATTTGGTTCCATGTGTATTTTGTATACACTCTAAGTGTCCAAACCTGTAAGGGTCCATTTGGTCCTATTTGTATTTTGTATACACTCTAGAGTCCAGACCTGTAGGGGTCCATTTGGTTCCATGTGTATTTTGTATACACTCTAAGTGTCCAAACCTGTAAGGGTCCATTTGGTCCTATTTGTATACACTCTAGAGTCCAGACCTGTAAGGGTCCATTTGGTTCCATGTGTATATGCTCTCAGAGTTGTGAACTGTTATTTTAATTTTTTTGTATGTTATTACTCATTTATCAACACTTGATAAATGAGTGAATAAAATAGTTTTATTCAACTGCCTATACATAAAAAACGGAACATGCTAGCAACTCACTTTTTGTTCCTGGGCAAAGAAAAGACTCTCATCTTTCTTTTGATATATGGTACATACTTTTAGTCAAAGCACAAAACATTCTGTGGGTCTTTGAAAGTAGATTCTGCCTGAAAGTTGTCTCCTCCCAGAAAAAGCCCTTTTCCTCAGGTTTCTATTTTCAGAGGGCTGTGTTTACATGGGAAAATTGTTTTATTCAACTGCCTATAAATAAAGAACGGAACATGCTAGCAACTCACTTTTTTTTCCTAGGCAAAGAAAAGAGTCTCATCTTTCTTTTGAGATATGGTACATACTTTTAGTCATAGCAGAAAATATTCTGTGGGCCTCTAAATAGTAGTAAAAATGCTCATACATGTTGGCACTGGGAGCACACTGCCAGAAAACACTGTGGCACTGAAAGAGTTAACGTGGTGGAAACAAGCCGTTTTCGATCGGCGATCACGCTGCAATGGAGGATCGCGTTGGAAATATTATTGTTCCAGGCGTTAGTCGGGACCCTCCGCCGTCTCGCACGCACGCTTTGTTTACATGCACTTCCGCGTCGGGGCTTCTACAGCACGAAACGTATAACGCAAGTGGATGGAAGAAATGCAGGCACTCAACGTATAATATTTTAATAAACCTCTGGCACCCAATGTGTTAATACCTAAAAAAATCATATATAAGAAAAAGACCATTACTGTATCAAAAGTAATCAACAAACTATTCAATAAAAAAAAATCTAACTTTGGCCAAATTGTCAAATAATATAAGACAGAGGAACATTTTAAATAGCCTTTCTACAAGCTCCGTTGTAGATCTGCTATTTTCACAATATTTATCTGTGGAACAGAGTCAAACAAAATGTAATGCCTCAACTCCTGCATTCCAAGTGCTTGTCAGGGTGGGGCGTCCCCAGTTCAAATTTTGATCATTTTGGGGGGTCACGGCCCGAAAATGTTGAGAACCACTGACCTAGAGGAAACCCACTTGTACAGAACATGTATATTAATATAATATTAACAAATATTAAGCTTCACGGTGGGTCCGGGTCCTGCACAAGACCAAGCTCAAATTGCCCGAGCAACAGCAGATTTGCCCTCCTGGGATAAAATAATAATATTTGTTTTGCCGTTGTGGCTGCAGAAATAGAAGTAGCCTATAATTTAAGTTTGACCAAATTGAATTGCCATATCATCGTCCCCAGTCGCTAGTTGAGCGAAGCGTTGTCTGTGCACATCTAGTGTGAGCGTGTTCCCCTGGTTCTATGCTTGTGACGGGCGGCTCGGACGCGCCCTCATGATCTTTAAGGCCTCGCCATGGTTATGTAGACCTGGGGAACCCTTTGTCATGTTCCCACATAGGACCCCGTGGAACATACTGCTAGACCCTGAAAACATATGACACATGATGACAACAGATGACACCCCCCCCCCCCCCCCCCGACACTGTGACACTGCTTTGATGTAAAGCAGCGCTACTCAACCCGCGGCCCCAACGCAGCGTCTTGGCGGCCCCTCATGGTCAAACCAAAAAAAAGCACAGGATAAAAATATACACAAAAACAAACATCAATTGTTACAGGTATAATCCATAGTTTTCTATGCATTTCGGGGTTTTTGGGGGGGTTTTTTTCCGGCCGCGCGGCTTTGCCGTGCGCCCACGGTAGGTGTCCCTTATTTCAATCTCTGGGAGTTGGCAACCCTAACCTTGCCATACCTTAGCTTTTGCTGAACTGATGCCACTGGACATACACACAAAATAAACAGGTACAGTGAAAAGAATATGATGTCAAAATGTACATTTTCTTATAACAATAACAATGCGTAGTGTGTGTTACAAAATCGAAAAATCCAAAATAGGACCGTCATTTTTAGCTTGCGGCCCCTTGGACTTTTGGTATTTTGCTGAGTGGCCCCTGAGCCATCTTAAGTTGAGTAGCCCTGATGTAAAACAACTGGCCTGAAAAAGCAACTGTCAGAAAACTACAAGTGGAGATATTGATTCCCATTGAAATGAGGGGTCATACACTGCCGCTGTTTTTCCTTTTTGTCCTCTGTGAATATAGCTATTTGTATTTGTTGATGACATGTGTCACGGCCCCTGTAGTCTGGCCTACTGGGGCCTGCGTGTGTATGTGTGGTTGTGTATTCCCCTTTCTCTGTCAGTCTTTGTCTTCCCACAGGTCCTGTAATTTGGGGTGCCAATCAGGTGCAAAGGCTGGGTGTTGGCCATTATTGGCGTGGCCAGACTAATGTCGCATTTCTTTGCACTGGCAGATTTGTCTGGTTTCTAGGCTAATACTCAGTCTCTCTCTCTATCCGTAATGGTAGCAGCATTTGTTCCTCTTTAGTTTAGTCCTTGGTTTGCACCATTCAACACCCCACACTACATTTACCACACAACCATACATGCTACTGATTCCATTGACCACACTCCATACCATACTTTGTTGTGTTTAAGTTAACTTACGTTGTAAAATCGAACTCCTGGAAAGGCAGCATTTTCAAGATGGCGGGAGCTGAAAATGCCAGGAGCTTAAAATGCTTATAAACTGGGAGGGAATATGTGCCATCTTGAAAATTATGCTTTCCCAGAAGTTAGATTTTCCAAAACGTTTTGTATGTTATTTAGCATTATTTAGCAGTAACAGAATCCATAGAAAAATGTCTAATATCAATTATTTGGGGTTTCAACCATATAGTGACCTATCTAATATTGGATTCATTGCAAACTGCCCAACTCGTTTGCGATGGTTTTTGAAAACCTTATGCCCATGCCTAACACCATGCCAAATATCAAAAACTTCTCACCAAGTGCACAATCTTGATGATTTTGGCCGAATTCCCTCTCAGCTACCTGGTAAACCAGGTCAAATGAAACCTGCCGTCTGTTTTATGTTCTTTCATAGTGTTGGATCGGGGAAGGTTGTTCAATGGTGCAATTTTATTTCACTAATTAGTGGGTGAAGGAAGGTGTGTTAATTACTATGACACCACCTGGTCCTGGTGTAGAAGCTGGTTGGAGAGAAAATCTGTAAAACCGATTGGACAACACTCAACCGCAGCCATTCAGTCAGTTGAGGCAGGTGGTAGTTATTGCCCTTCGTTTACAGTTGAATCACTCCATTGGACATATACCACATGACCTTGTACTGATGTTTTACATGCAGGCGTTGGCTATTTAGTCCATTGTCTCTAATTTTCTTTTTATCGTTGAGTTTATAATGGTTGTTCTATTTAAACATGTCATGTACAGTATATAGCTTTCTTTTAACTTTGATAAAGGCCAATTGGTGTCCTAAATGTGTCCACATTTTACAAATCAAACTTGTCAGTAGCGCAAGTGTGGCTGAAAGCCTTTGGTCTTACATTTAGTCCTGTGCACAACATTGGTACTGTGCACATTCAACCCTGCTGTGTGAGTGCCAGGCTGGAGATTGAGCTTAATACGCTATTTCATGGCTTGGCTGTTTCAATAAGCTCACCTCACACACCCAACAACGTTTTAACCACCTTAACCCCAATGCCCAATTCTGGGCATGTCATAATGAGTGAATATTCTGTGAAAATAGCATATCTACAAGTTCATAGATCAGCCTTTTCAGTGAAGGCACAGAGATGAAAATAACAAACATGAATTGGAAGGTAGCACACTTGATTGTGCCAATGATTACGGATGAATGTTTTAGTAGTGGAGTGTCGCACGCACGCACGCACGCACGCACGCACGCACGCACGCACGCACGCACGCACGCACGCACGCACGCACGCACGCACACACACACACACACACACACACACACACACACACACACACACACACACACACACACACACACACACACACACACACACACACACACACACACACACACACACACACACACACACACACACACACACACACACAGTATAGTATTCTGGCACACCGTATTGGTCATTATTGATGACAGGCACTGATATAATTTGGTCGCAACTATCAGTGTCAAGGTTAAACATTTTAAAATGGCCAATGAAATGGGCACACCTATAGGTTCTGATGAAAACTTGAACATTGAAAATGTTAATGTTGGAAATAAGTATGCAAGTCTCATATTTATATTCATATTATTGCCAGTGTTCTGAATAGTCTGTAGCTGTGAACATTAGAATCAATCAAGTAAAGGCAGGATACAGAATTGCAGAAAGCATAACACCACAAACAACCATTTACCGTAAGTGCATCTCATTGTTCCCGCTTAAAAGAAAAATCACAAAATCTAAGGGACCAATTTTATTGGTTCTGCTCATTCAGTCTCCTGTTGTGCTTTGATGGCTTTCACATTTTAAGTTCTCGAAATAACCTGCCAGTACTTTGATTCAAAAGCATGACAAGCTTTGAACATTCAGCTAAAGTGTACCATTTGAAACATGTTCCCACTTTCTATTTCCCATTCTTGCTTATTTCCAAAATTGTAATCACTATCCATTCCAGCCAAGCAAATAAATTCTATGAAAGCTACAGTGGATGAAAATGATGGTCTAATTTAAAGCCCTGTTTCTGAAAGATTACATGAAGTTTGGTGTCGAGTGCTGTCATTGATGAATATTCTCATTTACTTTACCGGTAGAGATGTAGGTATACAGTGCATGACTAGCAGAGCTCCCATTCACAGTGTGTGCTAATGTTGAAAACTATTGCATATCTAAACTTTCTTTTTTTACTGAGTAGCAGTGATAAACACTTCAAAAGGATAAGAAAATAAAGGGAAAACATAAACAAGAGCCTCAAACACAATTGTAAAAACATGTTTCCAATCATTTTTCAGAATAATTTGTTGTTTGTTTATTTTGTATAAAACACTGTCTTTTAGACTCAACCCAATGCCTGATATATGGATTTAAATCACCACCTGGGGGTACTTTGAGCAATCTGATTTTCCCTATTCTGAACATGTCATAATGGAAGAACATTCTGTGATAGAGCAGATCACAACGCAACACTTGTAGATCGGCTGTTTTCGGCAAAGAGATTTAGGGTGGAAAAGTATAGACTGTGTCAACAAAGTATATAATGTTTGAGTCATTAAATGTGTAGCTGAAAATCTGTTGTGTTTATTCTTGTGCACCCATATGCATGTGACTTCATGTACATTCATGGAGAGAACCTGAACTCGAGTTGACCCTGTTTGGCTTACAGTATATTGACCTTGTGAGTGTGGTATCACATCATCCTTTCCTCCACATGGGGGTTTGAACCAAAGAGCTCAGTTCTACTTTTCCTCCTTTCTAGTTGGCTGATGAGGTTGGTAAGGTTAAGCTTTAATACCATAATCACATGCAATGAGTTGCATGTGTGGTCAAAAGTGCTTGAAAAAGCAGTTTGATTAACATATTGGAGTAAAAACTTTCATTTTTAATGTACTTTTCAGAAAAAAAGAGAGAGAGAAAAAGGAACATTATTGTGAACAAATAACCAACAAGAATGTGTAAAAAAGAAAGAAAGAAGAACTCTACTCTTTTATTTTCTATACAATTCATCCCATGATTCATCTGGGGTCATCACAAAGAGTGCCTGTGTGGTCTGCTGCAAAAAATAATAATACGATAAGACATGTTGTACATTTTAATTTGACATTTCTGGCCAGAATGAGGCCCAACTTTGCAGAGACCTGAAATCAGTTAATAGTGAGTCACCACTCTACATGGGTGGCAATTACAATACAATATATATCAATGTGCTACAGTGCACTGTATGTATGGACTGTAAAAGACTGTAAAATTGCTGCTTCGGTTCATGCCGTTTAAGTCCCTATGACCTCTGGGATCATTCCACCAATCACAGGGCTTCATCTGAACTCTGACATCCCAAACGCCATGGCATAATCATAGGAGACATTAAGCTCTTCTGTCTAATCACAGGGCTAATGTCGCCATTAGAAATCCATTATTCTCCAGCAGGAGCGTGTGGTCTGTAGACACACACAGACATGTCATTAACTAAATAAATAGGATGCACCTAATATACATTGCCAGGCCTTGTGGAATATTACTGTATGTTATTCTAATCATGATGCTTATTATTTTAGGCTATGAAACAACATGCAATAAGTTAATGTTTCTGTCATTGCCTTGCAGTTTACTTGTCATACATTATAGCAAAATGATGACATTTCCTTGACGAAAACCATCAATTTATCACTGCCTTTATCAAGTGTGGCATACTTTTATTCACAAAAATTAGCTATATCCTATGTAATAACTCAGAAGTCTGAAAATGGATTATTTGCTCATCTCCCTGAATGTACTGACCAGGCAGTACCAGCAGAAAAATAATACTGCAAGTTGGGAATGCATGCCCCACCCGCCCCATTATGCAATACCCGTTGTACAGTACTAGTTTATAGAGCACCTTCTGTACCCGTCAGAATACCCGCTGTACCTATCACAAACGTGACGCAAAGCTTCGCCAATTAGGGAAGCTGAAGGGTTGGGTTAGCCAATCAGGGTCCAGGACAAATAAACAGACAGACAGACAGACAGACAGACAGACAGACAGACAGACAGAGACACACAGAAACACACACAGAACACACACACACACACACACACACACACACACACACACACACACACACACACACACACACACACACACACACACACACACACACACACACACACACACACACACACACACACACACACAGGAGGAGGAACTATCGGGAGTAGTTTGTTGAATTCTACACTCATACACTTATTGCTCAGGTTGGCATGACCAAAACAATTCCATAATGACATTTTTTATGGTGCACCGGGTGAATAACCATGACAGATGGAGGAATGTCCGTTCAATGGTATTCTAATTCTGTGGACCACACAAACGCTCTCGAGCAGAGTTGACACTCTTTCTGCTCCATTGGTTTGTTGTTGGGTCTCACTGGGACACAAGCTTTAAGCGGCCCCACAAACTATTCATGAGACATCTCAAATGATCTTTGGAGGAATTCATTATTTCTCGTGGCAGCAAGGCCATCACCGGCTATGCCCAGCAATGCATAGGAGACCATCGTGGGGAGTAACATTATGGCGCCAACTTATTTTCATTTCCACTTATTTCCAAGGGTTGGGAAGGGGAGTGGTCTTATCCTTTCACACAGTAAAATGTGTTAATGAGTGTTAATGAGAGTTGAATGAACACTCAGGATTTTACTGTGTACGATCGAGTCATTAGGGCCTTAGGAGGAAGTACTGCATGTTTTTTTTCTCACTTTCTCTCTTTCCCCGAGGAGGGAGATTTTCACCATGTTGGAGGCTACAGTAGAATAGCCGCCTTGCTAGCTGTGTCATAAAAAAATAATTCTTAAGGCACTGAGAAGGCCATCAGACTGGAGGCTTTATGTAGCCACAGTCCGACACGTCACCCAGACAGTTTCTAACCAGATTTTCGAGGCGCCAATTATCACTGGAGACAAATGTGACATTCTGTTATCATTCTGTTCATGTTGGCCATTATGCAAGTTGAAGGTTTTGCTTGTTAATGGAAAGCAGAGGAGACGGAGAAAGTATAACTTCTACACTGGGCTATTCCTTTACTTTCTTTTCTTGTTTAGAAATTGGTTGTTTAAGTGGAAAATGTGGGGATCTTGCTGTTCTAAATGACTCCAGCCTTAGTTTAAAATTCACTGTGATGCATGATTAAGTAAATTAAATTAAACTAAAATAGAGCAAGTGTAGTGCAGTCGTGTGTAGCATCAGCAATCCTGCAAACAAAGGTGAAATGCGACCACATCGCAGCAGTACACAAAGGTTTTTAATCTGTGACCAAGAAACACTGCAATAACACAACTCAATTCAGTGAACACCAAGCCAGCTGTTCTTTCCTGCAGGGGTGGAAAGAGAGCTAGTATATGCTACTCAAGTTTCAGTACTGTTACTTAGTAAAGTACTCAATGTAAGATTACATTCTTGGGTTTACTAGCACTCGAGTATCTCTTTTGAATACTGCTCTGAGAACCATAGATACGTGCTTATGGTCACAATGAAACAGGGCCAATGTGGCATTTTGAGCATTTCTGTCATGGAGGTTTTTCCATTACTAATAGCTGCCGGATTTGCAATGTAAAATTCAGAGTATGGACTGTTTGCATAATATGCGATATAGCCTATATAAAATAAATAATGACGCATGGTTGGTGAATGGATGCCTTTAATTAATATTTAGACATGGTCATGGATTAATGTGCCAAATGTGAACCGTGAATGCTACAAGAGAAGTTAGATGATGCCCTCAGCAGAATGCTGAATACCATAAATATGTATTTCATTTTCACAATGGTTACTTAATCATTGTAATATCGTGATGATGTTTACTTCATCACTTAATTGTATCTAAGTGAATTTTCTTTGTAATATCAATGCATTGCTGTATTAAAATTCTTCCAAATAAACTCATTTTACAGAAAGCTCACAATGCGTTGCATCGCATAACGTGTTGTTATAATATGGATTTATGTATAGTTATTTTGTGTTGTTTATTTTACTGTAGACAACACCCCTGTGATCCAGTGTTGTTAGCATTAGCCTTTCAATCAAATTAGCCTTACCAATCAATTGATTGGTAGCACACAGTGGTCTACCTGGCATGCCAGGGTATGAAGCAGTGGTTCTCAAAATGGGGTCCGGGGAACCCCAGGGGTCCTTTAGTGGGTTCCAGGGGGTCCCCAGCAAAATGTGTTAATGTGAAAATAGCATTGCAAAAAAAAGACAAATGGAAGAAGTTTGAATATTTGTTGAAACATTTTAAAAATATGAACCTGGTATGGATCCCAGTTACTAAATATTTTCATATGGGGGTCTGCGGCCAAATACATTAATTAATTTGGGGGTCCTTGACATCAAAAAGTTTGAGAACCACTGATATAAAGGACTGTCATGGTTAAACCAATAAATGCAAAAAAGTTCCAGCTTTCTGCTGATATGTTGCCCTTGTCTCCTCGCTACAACTCCCACAACTAAAAAAGATCATTCTCACAGTTATCATTTCAATGTGAATATGCCTCAACAACTAAATCCCTCTGCAATTTAATGATACTCTCCAGTGGTGGCCATCTTTTCTTTGTTTATTAGAAAACTTTCCCAATAATTGCCTTACATGGGAAACAAGGTTAAAAGCAAACGAATCATCCTGATTATGACATAACAATTAGGCTACTCTGTAATTATTGCCTTAAATGTAGTTGAGTGCAATAGTTCATCAAAAATCCACTCAAGTGAAAGTAGTAATTATTTTTAAAAAAGTACAGTTTTGGAACTATTGCTTATTTAAAGGATGTGTTTCTGAAACAATTTGAAGCCTCATTTTGCAAAACATAATTTAATTATGTTCTGCAAAATGGGGTTTCAAAGTTTCAGCACAGATTTCCATACTCTCTCAGCTCAAAATACATATGGAAAAGGTTTTTATGCTTACATTTATATGTATTGGTTATAATATCATACTTTACAGAATGAATACTGATTGAATGTTCTACACCAAGATCTAATTTGAATAATACAATAAAAAAATTAAATAAAATAAATATTAAACCTCACATGTGAGCCCTGATCTAACCTTTTTCTTGACAGTATTTTAATTTAACAATTCATCCGCATCAATCCTACCATGTTCCTTCATCAGACTGAAACATTAAAATATGAACAGCCTCTTTACTTATTGTTTTAGAATAATAACAGTAATCAAATGTAAGAAAATATGTTCCTGATTAATCTCAAATGTATTTAATGCGAAAAGTACTGAAGATGATGTGTGTATGGAGAGAGAGCATGGCAGCGCCAGGATTATTTCTTTGATGGCACTAAGGGGGAGATATCTCAATACATGGGGAGGCTGAGCAAAGGGTTTAGGGAAGAGTATGCATGAAAGTATGCCCCACCTGATATAAACGCAGTGATACATTTAAGAAATGTAAACAGTTTGTAGGACTATTGAGCCTAAAGAAGATGCATCATGAGTAAAATAGCATGTTGTATGGCAGGTCATTGCCCAACTTGGGCTGATGTCACAGTGGTGAAGGATTTCAGCACCGGACAGCGCCAGGCACACCACAATGAGCAGTCAACAGCACACTTACCGTATTAGGCTCTAATATGGCAATAGGTGTATTAGGTTCTGGCTTAGACTCGCTAACCTCTAGCCAGACCCCTTTCCCAGAATTCATTACCTTTGAATGTCTAGAGCACAAGGTGAGAAAAGTGGTTGGCTGGATATCGCCGTATTAAAGTCTGATTCATTGGGGGGTGGGGGTGAGGGTTGAGGGGGTTGACGGCTACATTGAATGTCACTTACTTAAACATATTGGGTCCTTAATCTGTCACTATTTTTACCGTGCTGGCACAGTGAAAGATTACATATTTTTTCACATACCCAAGAAGGAGAGTGAGGGTTTTTGTTTTCAAAGAATAGTTGTAAACTACATGTAATGGTTTATTTAATTCAGGCTTGACATGACAGAAAACACAAGGGTTAAAAGATGGACTTTGCACAATCTGTGATCAGCTTATTTGATTTAACAAAATATTTCTTGCGCCGGGTCTAATTGAAACAAACTTGTGTCCATTGTAGCTTACCTCCATCCTCTTGTTTGAGTGAAAGATGGTAAATGTGCAGTTGTACAGCTGTTAACTGTGCAACAGCAGTCATAGTAAAAGCAGCCAAACTCAGTCCTACCTTGTATTATGCGTCTGACATTTTACAGCATAATATGTAGATGCCGAAGGCAAGATTTCATAATTTCATCATGGTCCAAAGTGTGAGTAAATTACCGTTCAAAGGAAAACAGGGATATATTGTGGAGACATGTTCAGTTAGCATGGAAATGGCAGGTAGTGGAGTCTTGAACTCATGGGAGCAGTGATTATTGCTTAGCAGTGTGCTGCACTGATGTTTGGGAAGCTAGAAGAACCGATCCACCACTTAGATGAGGGCAGATTCTTTCACGTTAGTACCAATTGATTACAGAGCATGCAATGCATGAACAAAGACTTTGCTGGTTGCTAAATAAAGGGCTGGTTGCTAAATAAAAGGGGCCTGACTAGAGTGCTAATAAGACTGATTAGATCCGAAGGACCTCTTAATTCAGTTGATGACAGCCCTGATTTACCTGAAATAAAGTGAGTGCTGTTTATATATGCCTGTTCGCATGAAACTAATATCATATGTTAACCTTGTGACTTCAGTATACGTGGCTTAATGTGACAACAAACCCGATCTAAAGCCTGCTGTTACTAGGCAACTGTTAATATGTCAACCACTGCTGTTGTCTATAAAAAATATCTCACCTCGACACCAACAAAAGGTGGAAAAATAACCAAGAAAAGATTATGGTGACAAATGAAGACAGAAACTTAAAGATGAGCTGAAATTATTTTTTAAAAATATATATATTAATAATAATAAAAAGTTTTTACTTGGACGATGCATGTTGGGAACGCATGCCCCTGGTTATACAATACCAGAGGGACATGATGACGGGTACCCATTGTATCTTATCTTCCTGTAAAACAAAAACATCATGCATGTCTACGTCTGTTGGATATATTCTAGCCTATTTTGTGACGAATTGGAAGTGGATAATACACAAAAGGTGGGATTCTGAGTGTCCTCCCACGGCAGAGAAAAGGCTTTCAACAACCTGCAAGCGTCTTTGTTTCGGTGAGTAGTGAAAGTATATTCTTTATTTTCACTAAAGTGTAGACCATGTGTATAGACAGACATCGTAAACCTGGTCAATGAGGAAATACATACTCCCGATCCCGATGGCCGATGCTGCATGTCACTCCCCATCTCTCTCTCCCCATTTCCTGTCAGCCTACTGTCCTATCGAATAAAGACAATACACAATCTGAAAAACATTTCATTTTTACTTGAACTACAATAAAATGACCTGCACGCCGTCTACACTTGCACAATAAGGACACCTTTATTTTTTAAATGTATTTAGGCATGAATAAAGTTGTCCTTATTGTGCAAGTGTAGATGGTGTGCGGGTCATTTTATTGTATTATAGTCGTCTGATCCCTGCCTGATCCATGCACCCGTCTCTGAGCTGATCAGGTGTGCATAAGACCTTGCTTTTTGGTGTTGCAGTCAGTCTCTACAACCACATATCGTTGCTGTCGGGCAGAAACCCTTTATCTCCATATTTCAATTGTTTGTGTTCAGATTAATGCCCTACTGCATCATACAAGAGTGTCGTACAAAATTTGAGAAATAGCAGATCTACAAGGTCAACGTGTGTCACGAGTTGTGAGCTTGTAGTTTGGCTATTTTCACTATTTAAAATTGTTTTGAAAATAGTATGATAATAAAAAAGGAACGGTTTTGGACATTCAAGGTTTCCACCCGACAACAACAATATGCACCTTTCCTGGCCTAGTGTTGAATCCCATGGGGCCTTCTCTCCTCTACCGTGCTTCTCAAACGTTTCAGGCCGCGACCCCCCAGAGTAATTATATTTGAACTGGGGACCCCCTACCCTGACAAGCACATAGAATTGTAGGAGTTAGTTTGACTCGGTTTGTTGTTGGTTTGTTGATGAGTAAGAAAACAATGTTGCACATTAAGCAAATCATCTGGGGACCGCCCCTGGGGGTCCCTACCCACAGTTTGAGAACCACTGCTCTACATGGTACAGGACTCCCTTGCTCACCTTCCCTAGAGTCTGTCTCAACAAAGGAACATTACAGAGGCAGATCAAACACAAGCCTTTGTTTGGGAACATTTAAAACGTTTTTCTTTGTCATGCAGGCATACCTTACTATTCAGCAGGGAAGGTTTTTGGCCTTTTGAATAAAATCCTCCAGTTTGAAAAGAATACAGTCTCTTTTTTGTGTCCAACTTTCCTCTTCAAAGTTCAAATTATCCATCTTTTACAAAACAACGCATGCACGCACACGCAAGCACGCACACACACAACCCCACACAACCCCACACACACACACACACACACACACACACACACACACACACACACACACACACACACACACACACACACACACACACACACACACACACACACACACACACACACACACACACACACACACACACACACACACACACACACACCCACAGAGGGCCCAACCCAGCCATCTGTTAGTGTTTCTCCACATCTGGCTTGGTGACCACCTGCCATGTTAGCTGCAATGGAAACATCCTGCCTGGACAGCTCTCAGAATAAGCCCATAATTGAACGTGCCCTTTGCAGATTCTGTTCCAGTTTGGGAACTCTCTGCCCACAAGTTCTGGCGGATGATTAATATGTTTACTGAGCTAGAAATATTGACACCTGCTCAGGTAAAATGGGCTCATGATATGAATATTAAACTATTACAATCCAGTTCTTAGTGTAGTATTTTTAAATTTTATTTTTTGTGAGCACTATTGCTTTGTATTGTGTTTTGTGCCATCATGGTCTATTATAATCAATGTATTTATTATTACTACCGTTATTATTCTTAAACACGAGACAGGGCCTAATAATCGCATGGCTTCCCAGTGAAATCTGTAGCTAAGGATAGCAAATTGCTGTTGTGCGTGCCACTAAAATAGTCGGGTAAACACAGGTGTTACCAACGATACTAATTAAGGTTCTGTTCCGTTCAGGTCAAACAGGTTGCGACTATTGTGCATGTTGGCTCACCGGAAAGGCTGTTACACAAGTAGCTACTATCATTGGTAACACATGTTTACCCTGCATACATCTTAAATGTAAATTGTCTAATGCTAGAATTGTAGACAGTGATATGCATATATCTTGAACAAAGCCTGGATATCACCATGAAATACGATGCTAATGTCACTAAGCTGCTGCAGCTGTATTGTCATTGGTGTAGCAGCATTTGCTGAGTGCTCAATTGTCTGAGCTGTGATTGGCACAGCCTAGCAGTGTAAACTGAGTGGTGTAGTTAAATCAGTTTACAGTTTAGGCATTTAGCACATACATACATACATACATACATACATACATACATACATACATACATACATACATACATACATACATACATACATACATACATACATACATACATACATACATACATACATACATGTAACTGTTCTAGAAGACTCTCTCCTTCTGTACCATGCTGTTAAAATAAATCATGTATTTATTTTATTTTGTTCATACTTACTGTACAATGTGGCATGAAAATGAGCATGTATCATATTGATATTTTGTGAGCATACTATTATTGTCTTTCACACCATGCTGCAGACCAAATCCCCCATCAAGACAGAAAAGTCTAAAACTTGACCTTACATCCTCAAACCACGGTGTTCTATCCCGCTAAGATGGAAAGCTGCCTGGCCCTTCCTTAAAAAACATTTTACACCATATTGAAGGTGCGCTTCACTCGATTGAAGGATTTCTTTTCACCTGCATTCCTATGACACAAAACACGATCTATTTTCTCCCAATGTAGTAAACCAAAACGAGAATAATGCACGTTTGATATTGTCGAGGTTGTTACAAGCCTGGAGCTGCTGCATTGATGTGAGTGAGGGAACTAGATGATGACTTTGGAGAATGTCTGCTTGACGTTTTCTATCTGAATGATCCTGTAATAGTGCTATTGATCCTATCTCTCAGCTCGATTCTAACTTCAGCTCTCCAGTAATGTAAGACTGAAAACTTCTACTTTCTGGCTTGTCTTTTTTTCTCTAAGCACGTTAACCAACGTCCATAAGTATATCATGCACAGTATACATTGCTGCTATGCTCAGGCACCTTCGTCATATTTTTCTATCTCAGGAACTAGTGTAAATATGTAGATAACTTCCCACTTGCCCCCCCCTCTTCTTCCTCCCCCTCTTCTTTCTATGGAAATAAAGTTGCGATAGGAACGATGTACGAAAGCAAATTTCACCCACTTTTTTACCTTGTAAATCTGTGATGTGACAATAAACCTGATTCTGATTCTGATAGCAGAGAGGCAGATTGGAAAAATAGACACATACATACATACATGCCCACATGCACAACTGTGTACACTTTAATATACCTTAATACACTGTCCTCCATTAAATTTAAATGAAAACGTGCACATTGGTCATTACATTGATTTATACTGTAGTCATTCCTTATCTCCTTACCCTAACCTTAACCTTAACCCTAATGCCTTATACCCAATCTTATGAAACTGCAGTAAAATCTAATTGGGGGACACCAATTTGGTCCCTAATCAACGGGTCCGATGTGAACTATTTGTCTAAAAATGTAGCCAATATCAGGAAAACACACACACGCACGCACGCACGCACGCACGCACGCACGCACGCACGCACACACTGTACGCTAATCGAAGGGTTTTACATGTAGCTATAATATGCCCTTCCCTCCCCTAAATCCCTCTGCACATCATCGATACACACATCATATAATTCTCCCCTCGGGCGATCCCATTCTCATACATTACAGACAGGAAATGGATCTAAGTCTAACCTGTAGTCACTGTATATTATAGTATGGAATGAATGGGCGACTGTGGTCCGACACAGACTTGTCCTGGTGATGAGAGTCTTTGTCATTCCATGGATTAGCGGATAAACAGAGCAATGAGGGGATACAGTACATACCAATACACAGCTTAGGATTGATCTTCTTCAAACCATAATGGGAGATTTCCCTTCATCCGATTAAAAACGTCAGACTGACCTAAATCAGTTCTGCTTTCCCCACTGTTAGATTTGTTAAATTATCACCCAAGTATTTTACTGTATGTAAACATTCCCCCCCGCTCCATGTATTTCCTTTATCTTTTCCATTTTAATTCTTTTGTTCATTTAAGACCCCTCGTTTTCTTTCAGTTCAGTTCAAATCATGCTGATATTGGACCAGTTCAATAAAGCTGTGTGCAGTTCCAGCTGATGAACCATTAACCTTTGAGCTTCTGGGTCAGCTATCTAAATCAAATCCTCAGATTAACACACTCTCCTGTTCTCAGCCTCGTCTATGAAATCCCATGCCATGGTATTGTATCTGATCTCTGCTCGTCTGAACAGCATGTGTGAGCACCCAGCTGTTTTGTGTCCGTCTCAATAAAGAAAAACAACCTTCATAATTAAGTGGACATTCAAGTAATTATGTTGATCTTTAATGAAGCATGTTACACAGGAAATCCACGGTGACTGTGTGTAAGCTTAGTGGTACTGTGTTGTCTACTGAAGTGTGTCTTTCCCCTACACCCCTCCTTGCCTATCATCTTAATCCCGTCTCCTCTTAATCCCTTTTAATCCCACATTGTTATCTCATCCCCCACACATTGACTTCAGTGTCTGGATTACATGGAGTGTATACTGTATGTTATAGTCACCTTGTTTATTTACTTTACTTAAAAGTACAGCGTCATGCAGTGTCCTCATTTTGTAGTGGAAACAAATCACATTTATTCTATATGTAAAGTGGTGCATTCTAATGCAAAAATGTCTGTATACCTGCCTTTGTATACTTGTCGTGGCAGCTGGTCTCCTCTGAACCGAGCATAAGACAAATTCAATGGCTTTCTGTCAGCGTGGGCAATGGAATAAAACACATCCTGAAGCTCTTCTGGGAGTGTTAATGTCGCCTCACAGTTCAAAGGTATTTCCAGTTTCATCAGACTGTTATTTGTGGCACAAAACAAGACTGCCAGGAAGCACTAAAGGCCCTGCACTTTCCTGTGTTTTATTGGCGCGATGGTGCACTTGTCACAAAGGAAACCACGACGACTCCTGACAAGAGGGTTATGCCCTTGCCCAAGATGCACCTTGTTTACAAAAACGCCATTATGCACGGGGTGTAGTTCAGAACCTGGGGTCTCTTAAGTGATCTTAAAAAGAACGTTTTGACAAGTTCCATGCAGGATGCTCTGTCGTTATTGTGCTTTGGTGAATAACCCACATTGATTTGTTTTCAGTCAGGAGACAGAAACTCAAACAAACAAGGCTGGAGGTCTGGGTTCTCAGTCAAGCAAATATTAGAGCTTTTCTCAACCCGGCAAGATGATCTAGCATAACGCCTTGAAAGTGATGAGTCACTGTCAGTGGGAGGGGAAGTGGGTTCTTAAACCCCAATGTTTTTTTATGCTAATGCTGTCTGTTCCTTCAGCGTCCAAGTCAGAGGGAATCATAAGCTGCTTTGTATTGCCTTAAGCAGCACACTCCTGTCAAAGTTTGAATATGCAAATTAAAAATAATGTTCACAGCTTTTGAGAGTTAACAGTGTTTTCTTACAGCAGTTTAGGATGCAGGCTGCACGATTTATAACTCAACAAGTCAAAAGAACCATGTTATGCAATACTATGAGTGGTAACGACCAAAATGAATATCCATAATGATTACTCGTTCGTTGGCCAAGCAGCAGACTAGCGTACTCATAGGTTCTGGGGTACATTGGATTGTAATGTATTAAAGTGGGGTCCTTGAGAGGGTTCCTAAATGACTGACGATTAGGAACTAAAAGGCCTGTCAAACTCGCGGCCCGCGGGCGTTTTGCGGCCCGCGGAAAGGTCCATAGCGGCCCGCGAAATACTTTGAAAAATAGTAAATTGACACTACATCTAACAGACAGAGTAGCAGTTTGCATTGCTGTGCTGCCAAGCAGCTCGCCCCTCCCCCACTCGCTGCTACTTGACTGAGTACCTCTGATCGCCCAGGCATTGTCTAACCAGCTGCGGAATGTTCTGGCTGATTGGCTCGTTAACAGTCTATACTCTTTGATCGTCACACAGGAGTCAGCCCAGCACGGACATGTACACACACTCTCTCTCTCTCTCTCTCTCTCTCTCTCTCTCTCTCTCTCTCTCTCTCTCTCTCTCTCTCTCTCTCTCTCTCTCTCTCTCTCTCTCTCTCTCTCTCTCTCTCTCTCTCTCTCTCTCTCTCTCTCTCTCTCTCTCTCTCTCTCTGTCTGTCTGTCTGTCTGTCTGTCTGTCTGTCTGTCTGTCTGTCTGTCTGTCTGTCTGTCTGTCTGTCTGTCTGTCTGTCTGTCTGTCTGTCTCACACACACACACACACACACACACACACACACGTAGTGCAGTGTTATGAAAATAACTGCTCCCTGACATTAAGTTTGTTAAAGCAAAGAGATGTCAGGTGTCTGGGAGCAGCAAGTGATTTAGATGAAAATTCATGCTGGCTACACCATGTAAATTTGCCATTTTTGAAAATATAATAATGGTAATAGGTAGAAGCATTAATCATATATGTGTTAAAAACGTATAAATGTATCAAAGCTGCTTCTTTTATTTCTCAGGAGCTTGCCCAGTGAAATCCTCAGTATTAATTGAACTCAGAGCGTATTTAACATTCAATCTGGGAAAGCATCTGTGTCATTTTAAGATTTATTTGGCTATTCAAAAATAGCAGATATACAAGCTCATAGTGCGGCACTGAGTGCCACACTATGAGCTTGTAGATCTGCTATTTTTGTAAATGTAAATAATTAAAGTAGCTAATCTTCATAAAACATTTTTTAAAGTGATATACTGTAGTTATAGCAGTGACTGAGATGTAGTGGAGTAGAAAGTTCTGGAAATTGGAAATACTCTAGTAAAGTAAAACTACGTCAAATCTTTACTTAGGTACAGTACTTGAGTAAATGTAATTAGTTACTTTACACCACTGTTCTATAAATGTAATTATTTAACCACCCACACACATTACCAGGTATTGTTTAACTTCAAATTATTCTACTTAAAATGGTTTATAATAATAAATGTAATAATAATAATAATAATAATAATTATTAATAATAATAATAATAATAATTATTATTATTATTATTATTATTATTATTATTATTATTATTATTATTATTGTTACAAATTGCATTGTTTGTTTTCTGAGACAAGACAACAGATTGAAAAACAATGCTGTATAACTGAATGCGTGTGAGCGCGCATGTGCGTCCGCAACTGGTTCCTGCCCACCTCAAGTCACCATTTGACCAATCTTGCCCGGACACCAAAATGAGTTCGACACCCCTGAACTAAATGGACCCTTACAGGTCTGTAACTCCGACAGTGTACAGATGGAACCAAATGGAACCTCATGAGTCCATTTGGTTCCATTTTTGCACTCTCAGAGTTAATGGGGTCCATAGCTTAACCCGGTAAGACCATAAGTCATTTTCAGATTTCTTTGGCTATTAAAAAAATAGCAGATATACAAGCTCATAGGGCGGCACTCGAATTTATAGATCTGCAAAAAAAAAAATTATTATGAAAATTTGGTACCATTTGTAACTCTAATCTTTGCTTCTGGGGATTCAGCAAATGTCTTCTAA
Organism: Gymnoscopelus braueri; assembly: GCF_963280865.1. Lineage (NCBI taxonomy): Eukaryota > Metazoa > Chordata > Actinopteri > Myctophiformes > Myctophidae > Gymnoscopelus > Gymnoscopelus braueri. The sequence continues at coordinate 46,207,585 of NC_137604.1, read as the reverse complement.
ATCCTAATAGTTTTTTGAAAAAACTTATGTTGCTATAAGCAGTGGTTCTCAAACTTTTTCATGTCAAGGACCACCCAAAATGTATTTGGCCACGGACCCCCATCTCAAAATATGTTGTTCCAGAGACCCCTCAGAAGCAAAGATTTGAGTAATTTTTTTTAAAAAGATATATTGCACAAATTGTCACGATTTTTCAAAATCGATTTTTCTCATAGCGCGGCACTCTGAGCTTGTATATCCGCTATTTTTGAATAGCCAAAGCATAAAATAATGGTTAAAGTGGTTACACAGATTTGTTCTCGGTTTTAATGGGTTAATTTGTACCAAACTGGGAGTTATTGAAATTAAAAAGTTGAGAATCACTGATGTATCAGATGGGGTTTCAATTCCCAGCATTGCAGGTGTTCTATTCTATCAGGCAGAGAAGTGGTTCTCAACCTTTTCTGGATCAGGGCCCACTTGAAAATCTCAAAGGCGTTCGCGGTCCACCCATCTGACCACTTAACACGCCATTCGGCTGCCATGTTAAAGGGACTACACCATGAATTTAAACATTTTCTTCTTTTTTGTGTGTTTTTGGTCTCCCCTACCTCTCTTCAATCCCCAAAAATACCCCAGTTTGAACACTTAGGCTTTCACAGCAAATCTGGGGTTTTCTGTAAATTGGTCTCAAAACAGGCCAAACTGATTTGGTCCCTGACATGACGTCACGTCAGGGTACAATCCCTCCCGTTTTTCAGTTAAAAAAATGTTTTTTTTTCTTTCTTTTTTCTTATTTTCTTTTTTACTTTTTCCACACAGAACCAGGAGATAAAATGCATACAAACTGGCTCAATAGTGCCCCGTGCCATACAGGACAATGTGGTATTGCAGGTGAAAGTGCTTTATAAGCCAGATAGAAGTTAGTTGGAATGAGTATATCTGAGGCTTGATTTAGGCTCAAACCTTTTGAAAAACGTTTGAGGGACATAAACAATATGATATTAAATATTATTATTATTTTTTAAATTCATGGTGTAGATCCTTTAAGTGGTCAGGTGGGTGGGCCGCGTGCATCTTCAGAGCAGAGTTTCAGAGTTTATTTTAATGATCAATCAAACGATTGTGTGTTCCGGCTTGGATCAATATACTTCCTATTTATCATATCAACGTTGTTTTGATATTGTTATATTATCCATAAAATCGGATGTGGGGGCACACTTGCAATATCCTTACGGCCCACCAGGGGGCCCCGGCTGAGGTAGAACATTGCATTCATCTCATATGAGTCCATCCCTGATTAGGCAGTCTACTACAGCAGTACTCTGGGACCAGAGTTTAGAGCCACTGATATTCCAGTCAGTGAAAACAAGGTCAAATCAATATTTACTCTGATGTTTCCACTGTTGACTTTGTCTTTTTGCGCTTTTATTTGCTTATCATTCTCGAGAGTGTTCCTTAAATCATCTCCTCTTTGTGTGCTGTCTCCTCCTCTTCATGTTTTAAAGTCAAGGTTATAGGTCACAGGCTGAGGGTGGCAGAACTAATCCAATCCTGACTTATTACACGCACGACGCACGCACGCACGCACGCACACACACACGCACACACGCACACACGCACACACCGGGCACCGTGCACCGACACACAAAAAACATACACATGGACATGTACTGTACATCAAACTCCAAACCAATTCAATGTTTCCCACCTCCCTCGAACCTCCATGATATAGACTGGCGGGATAATTGTCACCCTGTTACAGAAGGAACCATTTCTGAATAAGATCTAGGTGGGGGATTGCTTTTCACGCGGGTAATTGCTGTCTGTGCTTTGACTTGTAGAGTTCTCCACGGGTCACCTGAATGGGAGGACAGCTGATAACAGACCTAAATGGGGTCTCGAGCAGTGCAGTAATTGAGCTGCCGGCGCACATCTAACCCCAAACGATGGGTGCTTGTGTTGGCAGGCTCGGGTACAGCCATCCCACCCCAATCTGAACTGCCTGATGGGTAATGGAACTGTCGATGTAGAGGTCATGATGTGCCACTCAATGTCTCCAGAGTTTATGTTGCCTGTGCATGAGAACTTCCATGTGACCCCAATGGAAGCTCATGAGACCTGTCAGTGTGGCTGGCTGCCACAGACATGTAACTGCAGATGGATTTGGCAGAGCTGTTGAAGTGATCGTGCAGATATAACTTCGTAGCTTCAAATTATGTGTTTGTAAGATTCCTCTTATAATGTACTTATAGTAGAGCTGTTAAACTCCCGTTTTTGAGCAAATCGTGCACTTTTTGAATGAAGCGTGAAACTTTCAGCATAGTTAGTATATGCCATAATGTTCATTTTCAGACGGGGAGGGAAGTCAGATTTGACCTCTGAGGACCGTGAGAGGTCAAATCCAAAATGGCCGCTAGTCCAACTTAAGTTTGGAACCAAACACAGTAGAAAAACGTTTAAAGTATCATTTCCAACTAAGTAGGGGATGCCTTTTCATGTGGTAATACTATCGAGATCACCAGATTTCAAGGAAATGTAATTAGGTCGAGGTCAAGGTAAAAAGGTGCCCAAAAAATGCAGTGATTTCCTCAGAATCAACAAATGGCAGTGTAACAATCAATGGTCTCATATATAGGCAACACCAACAATGACACACCTGATGTGGTTCAGACAATTAATTTATTAACATTCCTCTAGTAGATGGCAAGGAACTTCATGCAACCAATGGGAGTGGAGTCCTCAGTTTTCCTGCTGATTCAAACTTGGCCTGCCTTGCCCCATATTCGCAAGAGATGCAGATGCTGTGCAAAAGGGGTGTAAGAAAGTGACCATACGCACTGTTGATACTGATGTGGTAGTACTGGCTGTGGCTTCATTCATCAAGATAGGTCCTGATGAGCTGTGGGTTGCCTTTGGTGTTGAATCAAGCTTTCGGTACATAGCTGTTCATGAAATGGTTGCCACAATGACTCCAACACAGTGTCTGACTCTCCCAGTCTTTCACGCTTTCACCGGGTGTGACACTGTATCTGCGTTTGCTGGCAGAGGAAAGAAGACTGCCTGGGAAACTTGGAAGTCATTCCCAGAGGTGAATGAGGCTTTCAGTGAACTCCTACAGTTGCCAAGTGAGGTCAGTGAAGTATCAATGTTCCTGCTAGAGCGATTTGTGGTGCTCATGTATGACCGAACCAGTGAGTGCATGGAAGTGAATGATGCCAGGAAACAGCACTTCACGAAGAAGTCAAGAACACTAGAGAGCATTCCTCCAACCCAGGCAGCACTCAAGCAACACATCAAGCGCACTTGCTACCAGGCAAACTGTTGGAACCAGGCATTGGTACTGGAACCAGAGATGCCAGAGCCATCTGAATGGGGCTGGACAAAGGAAACAACTGGGTGGCAACCATTTTAGACCACTCTCTCTGAAGCATCCAAATCGTGCCATGAATTAATCCACTGTCGCTGCATGAAAGAGTGTACTGGACGATGCAAGTGTGCCAAAGCTGCACTCAAATGTACTGCACTGTGCCTCTGTTGTGGAGACTGCTACATTTTGATTATTACCATTATCATTATCACAACTTTCTTGTTGAGATAATCTTGTTTTTCTCTTTCCTGTATAGAAGATGTGACAATAAAGAAGCCTAGAACCTTGATTATTGTCATTTACTATGAATTTAGTATTGAAATAGACTACCACCATAGGTTTAATCTGTTCATTTGTTTTGTATTATTCCCATTGGCACACAACAGTTCCACTATATTGCAGTACCCACTGTCAAAGCTTAAATATACTTATTACTATGTAATTTGACCTTGACCTTGACCTTGACCTTGAATCTCCAACATATCATCAAATGAATGGGCAACCCCAACTTAGTTGGAAAGAACGCCTTAAATGTATTTTTTTTAAAGTATTTAGACATTTAGACCCAGTAGACTGGTGGTCATCTTGGATTTGACCTCTCAGACTTCCCTCCCGTCTGAAAATGTATATTATGGTATTTACTAACTATGCTTAAAGTTTCAGCCTTCTTTCAAAAAGTGCAAGATTTTTAGTGCCAAACAGCTATACTATTATAAAGTACACTCCCTTGTTACACAATTTGAATTACGATTTGCTGTCACTTGGTTGTGATTTGGCCATTGTGTAGGTCAAGCTTAGTTTAACTTTAATTAGCACATTTTAGTTAAGGTTAGACCATCTTTGATTAAGGCTCAGCAAAGTTAGTTTGTTTAAAGCTAGGCTGTAGGTTAGTTTAATGGTTAGTCTTCATTTGATTTACAATATCAGACAAAAAATGTATAGGCTTAATTACTTTTTTGAACTATTATCTAGAAATTTGCATTGTGATCATTGTACATGTGCACAGAGGTGTGTTTTAAATGTAAAGGGGCAGGTAGTGTTGCTTTAGTGTTATGTCATATTGTTTCCCCATTTGCAGAATGTGGCTCACAGCCATGTATGTGGTGACATGCACACCCAACCATAACTAAGTCGATACCACTGCTCACAATATAGCAAGTCATTTATTTAAAGGCGCATTGAGTTGTTACAGTATGATAAAAACAAGCAGCCTGTAAAGGTTGACCAAGCGGCCAAGGCTCCAAAAATGAACAAGTTCAGAATTTGCAGATCGTTGAGTTTTATTTCTCTCACACCTCCGGAAAACAGTCCAATATGCAGCAGGTAGATAGTGAAAAAAAAATAGACTTTAAAAAATTATAGAATTACTTAAAGCACAACTAAAGACAACAAACCATACAGTGACTGCACAACAAGGCTATCCCTTAACTAAGGGCCCTGGCAGCTCTGTCTCACGGCTGTTAACGCTTTGCTTGCCAAGTTCAACTAACTGACTTTCACTTGCAGCCTCCCTTAAATAGGGAGTGGATCCTACCACAAGCACAGAAACAATTAACCTCAAAATTAGCTTATCTACAAGCTTACAACTATCTGATGAATAAATAACCTACCACATAAATAGATGTTGTACTTTAAACTAAACACCATTTTGGGTTTGCATTTACTTCAAAAAGACATAGAAATACTTTGCTCATTAACATTGTCAAACACCCCTCCTCCTCTACATTAAATGGCACGTTCCACCCCTTCTTAAACCCAATTGACTGGCCTGCTCTGTTTCGGCAGTTACCCGTCAGATTCAGAGGGTGCCAGTACTGCAGAGGAAAGACCAGGTGACAAACAAACATTTCAGATCAGTTCCAATAACCAGTGTTTAAATAAACAAAGTTTGAACCCCTGAAGTCTGTGTCATTTCTACATTGAATACAGGTAAAAATCATATGCTACAAATATACCCTTCCCTCTTAGTGTGTCTATGGGGCACGGGCTGCCCCGTGACACAGCCCATTAAAGAATAAATCAGCAGATACAGTATACTGTGTCCCTGTGAGCTGTTTTGCCATAAATGTCCGCCGCTTGCATCTCACATGTTCCCTAAATTTAGTGCACAACATCTGTGGACTATAAATTTTATTTTTTCATTGCAAACAGGAGATGAATTCTTAGTAAAAGGCAAAAGGAAAGATAGAAAAGCCTTGTAATTGATGTGTTTGTGCTTATTTATTTCATTTCATGTCTCTTAATTGTAAAATGTTATTTTATTTCACCATTTTCTTTGACAGCTTGTGAAAAAATACACAAAACAAGCAAATAAAATAAAATAAGGCCTTCCATCATTATCCCCATCTGCTCCTCAGCAAAAATAAAAGAGCAAAAAGAAGAAAACAAAAAATAAAACAGTTTTGTCATCCTACTGTGTTAGTGATCGTCTTTCAAGCTGTTCCCTCTCCCCAAGGCTGGCCAGGTGTCTCTCCATTGAAATGAGGATTGCAGTTGTCTCATCCTGAGCATTGTTGCCTTTTTCCCTACAGAAACCAGCCGCCTCTTTGCCTTGTTTTCCAGTCCATTCCCAAAGTGACTCAGTACCTGCGACTGCAAGGCATCCTTATCTTGAGAGAGAGGGAAGCAAGTAAATACAACAACAACAAAGAAACTTGTTTCATTCTTCCTCCATCTCTGTTGATACTTTTTTTCTTCTTCAAATAACACTGAATGTTGACTCAGCTATATCTTACATCTGTGAATTACTTTTTCTGCTTTTAAGTGCTGGAGAATGCAATACTTTTCTAAGTTTCTCTCTAATCTGAGATTCCATTAATTTCTGTGCCACCTCTCGCTCTCGTTCCTTTGGAAAATACCTTCCCCCATGATATACTATATTTTCAATTGTTTGTAAGGCTGTAGTAGTGCTGCTCATCAGAAGCAAGTCACACATAACCACTGGGTACTGTAGTTATGATTATGAATATGCCTCGAATGCAAATAAAAAATAAAAATAAATTGTGCAATCTCGACCACTAAAAGTTGATTGTCCACACATACAGAAAAGAACAGAATAGATAAGGTAAGATATGATATAAAATAAGATAAGATAAACTTGTATTGACCCCATGTAAAAAAAAAAAAAAGGCCTCAGTGAAATGCAGGTGTCATATAGCAGCAACAGGATTAAGTGTGAATCACAGGAGAGATACAAAAAAGATAGAGTGAAGAATGAAGGTAAAATAAAATAGTCCTGGACCCTGACACTAGACATCTGCACCGGGTATACTACGTTAGCTGCGTTGATCCAATAATTCATCTTAACAGTGGCAGCTGTCGTGTTGAGTGGTCAGATGGGTGGACCGTGAACGCTTTCAAGATTCTCAAGTGGGCCCAGCTGATCCAGAAAAGATTGAGAACCACTGGCACAAAGGACTTTGCTTTGTGGTGTACCGAGGAGGGGTGAGTCTGTAGCTGAAAGTGTTCTTCATCCCCAGTAGCACATCAGAGGGGATGAGAGGTGTTCAGATAGATGCTTGCATTTTGCCTTTAACCCCGGCAGGTAAAAAAAGATAGAAGTAAAAGCGCTAAACAAAAAACACATCTGATACAATGAACTCTTGATCAAAGCGCCTCCAGAAACATTCTATACCAAACCCTCCACTGCAAGCACATGGACGCTGACATGAACTACTAAGCCTTTGCCTGGAGGACATGCTTCTTTCAAAGGAATATTTCTTTACTTTAAGAAAAACTATGTATTTTTATGTTATGTTATGTTATGAATGTCCTGTGTGGAAGACAAATAATCAAAGAATAAATCTGAAGCAAAGTATTTAAGTATTTTTCATCAAGTAAAGACTTAGCATTGAATTGAACATTTTAATAAAGGACGCTAAACGTGTACCACGGGAAACGTAGTTTCATTATAAAGCTTTGCCAGACGATTTCCGTCGTAAACGAAAGTGTGATTAATTCAAATAGCCTGGTTGCTGCTCGGTGTGATTACCACTGGGCCATGAATCATCCACTATACCATCCACCCCCTCCGTCTCATCCAACTGAATAAAGGGGTGGGGTGGAGGGGGGTGGGTGTGATTTTCAAATTAACTTGGGGTTAATTGTTGTAGCAGTTGATGCTGGTGGAAGCCATACTGCATCATGTGGAGGTACTTTGAACTTCCAACTGCTTTAGAAAAGGTTTCAGTTGAGCAGCTTGTGTCCATGCAAGTTCCTCTGCTTTTCCACACATGCCTTTGAGTTTAATTGCGAGCGGCTGTGGTCGGGTAATTACGACACTCTATAATTATCTTGGAACTACGTTACACAGTAACGCTGTCAGACTCCTTCATGTTCCTTTACTTCCCGTCTCTGTTTAATACTCAACCAGCTGGCTGAAGGTAAGCATTTTGTCCAAGCTTTGAAGATAAGCAAGATCTAAGATGATGCACGCAGCAGTGAGATCACATATTATCACATGGTGTTTTTAATGCAAAGTAATGCAATTGACGTGACGTCAATGGCACATTGGTTGACACTCACCTCCAAAACCACAGGCATGCCTGCTGGCCTAGCATCAAGTCCCGCAAGGACGTCTCGTACAAAGTTGCAGGTGGATTTGATTTCCATGATATAAGCTGTGCAAAAGCACGGGAAAAACCATCATCAGGCCAAACTTTACATTTTCAAATGAGCACAACTATTCACCCCTTATTTGTACAGACACGACATTTGCTGTGCACATGCTTCCAAGAGGAAGAACGCTGTTGATTTCGGTGATCCCATGACCTGTCCTCCCTCGCATGCATCAGGCCAAACTTTGACCATGTAATCAGCTTTATATAGGTATACCACCGGCTTCGAATGCTATTGTCGTGTAATTGAGGCAGTAAACTGCGTGCTACCAGGCTGGTTGTAATAAAGAAGAGGTGAAGAAGAGACGTCAGGTTTCCAGGTTTTGATCATGATTCGGTTTATTCAGCATCAAACAAAGCATCATAGCAACAACTTCATCCAGGGGCAGAGCCCCTCTCCACCCCCCAGCAGCCTCACGACGTGTGACAGTCCTCCCAAACACCCATCTTACACAGTTCTTATAGTAGACCATTTACCAAAGATGCTATTCTAAATAGTCATATAAGGTATGTACTAAAGATAAGAGCGACACAAGCATAGGTGCACAAATACAAATAGCAATGACCATTCAGCTCAGCTGTTAGATTGACAGCTGTAGCTGTGTTAGAATTAGCACATTCACCAGGCATTCACCAGTCACAACACACTCATGATTACTCTTCTGACTTTAGCAAGGTTACATTTCACAGTTCCATCTAATTTAGATTAATATAAGCAACTTAGGGTCCATAATATACGATATTATCAATGCATTGAATGGGAGATTATCACGTTTTATCAGACCATTGAATGGGCGTGTAGGCGACATACTGACCTACCCGCGATTTATCAGGCGTAATCAGGAGCTACTGACCTACTCGGAGGCAGAACAGTCCCCACAACATGATTTACGATTCTGTGCCTATCGGTACATAATTCGAACGGCGCTGAGTAGGCTCAAGCGAACGTCGCAACGTTCGGGACGGCAACTCGCTCGCTTTAGCTCGTTCGGTGGTCCCTCACGTGGCTCCAGTTTGCTTGAGACTTCACGCCTCCGTCATGGTCCGAAACCGAAACTAAAACTGAACTTTTTAAGTCGGTAGGTCAGTATGTCTTGATAACACCCAATGAATGGTCTGATAAATCGCGGGTAGGTCAGTATGTCGCCTACTTAAAACGTGATTATCTCCCATTCAATGCATTGATAGCATCCGGATGGGGTGGGTATACAGTACTCTGCTCCGTGTCATGCCTAACAACAGCGTTTAGCTGTTCCAAAATCACTGTACACCATGGCCTCTTTAAACTATTTCACAAGTAATAATATTCATGCCAAACACATACTGTATGTGTTTGATTATGAGAAAGGAATTGTTAATAAATCCAATATCCTTTTTTTTGGGTGGGTGCATGTCCCTTCCTTTTAAAACACTCTTCAAACACACTCCTGCCTTTGGCTAAACCCACTAGAGATGAATTGTTTCATAAAATCCAACTCATACAAATCATATTCTGGCGCCTGGAGCATGTTGCTCCAGACAGTCTGCGAACAAATAGTAGATGCATGGAAATGATCTCTGCAATTAAATCACGTGCCTGTGGAGATGCATGGCATTGTCATGGCAGTTTGTGTAGGTGTCTGTCTGCCACAGTATCTAACCCAACCTCTGAAGAATGAGCTGGGTATCAAGAAAGAGAACAATCAGTGAAATACAATAAGGTTGCCACACTGATTGCTCTAAATGGGGCACCACACTTGAAGCCTACAGCTGCAGGGATGTGAGCATCACAACAAATATGCACTCCGAGTCCTTCCGCTGAAACACAGAACACTGACATGCAGTAATCCTTCTGATAACATCCCAAATACGGAACACCTTTCCCAAATGTGGTTGCTTGGCCAAAACACAAGATAATGAAATTGATAGTATGGGATCCGCAGATCATAATGACAAGAATTAAGGAGAAATTAAACATTCTTTTGTTGCTCAGTCGGTAGAGCACTCGCCTTTCGACCACAAGGTCATGGGTTCGATCCCGGGCACTGTCAACTTAGCACGGCTTAGGTGCAACAAGTTGTGCGTTAAGTACTAAGAGCTGATGGTAGGTGTTGTACTCCACCTCAACAATCCATCTCCCTATGCGATATACACCACTGAGATACAGTGAGGTCGTTATGACCATGATACTGACACACACACACACACACACACACACACACACACACACACACACACACACACACACACAGTCAATACAGTATGCTTGTTGTCTCCGCCAGGCCGAAAGGCATGGCGAGAGAGTATGTTTTCGCCCCTGTCCGTCCGTCCGTCCGTGTGTCCGTGTGTCCTGTCTGTGTGTTACCACCAAATCTCCGGCACCGTTGGCCCGGTCGCTGCGAAACTGTGCACACACACTCCCTGGATGCCAATTCAGAACCTCTGCCTCAAGTTTTTCACATGGGCCTGTTATAGCGCCACCAGGAGGCCGATTTGTGCAAAACCCATTTTTTCCCATTACTCCTACAGTTTTTAACCAAACCTCATGCAAATCGGTACACAGTATCTCTATAGTCACGTGATCAACCCTGATCTGTCCGATTTCCCATATTCCATCCTCATTGGCTAAGGTTACCATCCAAAGTTTGCAGGATTGGTCCGTTTTGAACAAACTGCCTCAAATCATGAACGCAGCTTGCCATTTCCATAAAATTGCACACGCACATTCCCACTAGGCTGAGGAAGAAATGGCACTTAAAAGTTTTCACATCAGCCTCATGGTGGCGCTATAACAGGCCGATTTGCATTTTTAACTATAACTGCACCGATCTGCGTGAAACTTTGCACGCCTACTCCCTAGAGACCAAGGAAAAACATCTGCACTGCATTTTTTACATCTGCTTTTTACAGCGCCACCAGGAGGCCGACTTATGTCAAATACATTTTTGGATATTAATCCTTCAGATTTTATCCAAACATCACGCAAATCGGTACACAGTATCTCTATAGTCATGTGATCAAGACGCATCTGTCCGATATTTCATATTCCATCCTGATTGGCTAAGGTTGACTTCCAAAGTTTGCAGGATTGGTCCGTTTTGAACAAAATGTCTCAAATCATGAACGCGCGTGCGATTTCCGTGAAAATTTGCACGCACATTCCCACTAGGCCGAGGAAGAAATGCCACACTTTTCACATTGGCCTATTATAGCGCCACCAGGAGGCCACAATAACTTACCTGACCTGGCGGAGACCTGTGCTCCGAGGAGCACTTTTTCTAGTCTCTGGTTATGGGATCACTTCAGGAAGTGCTTTGTTGCCAGAGAGTTTGGATCTAGTGGGGCTGTTATATGTGGTGAGGTGTGAAAATGTAGCGTGGTTCCAGACGAATCTGCCTTTGCAAAATCGCATCGCACTTTAGCTGTCGGCAGATTAGGTCTGGCCCCCCTCCATAGAGATTCCATTTCTCTCCCTCCGCAGTAGTGTGGAACCAACCAGGGCCCAGTATCCAAATGTGGGCGGGCTTATCACCTTATTTGGAGCCATAGATATAGAAACCTAGATACCTCATTGGCCTCTGCAGTTCGTTGGAGCAACTTGTATCGCGGCCGCCATTTTCGCGTAGGCAAACGGACACTCAAAGTGACTACTGGCCAATCACAGCGCTCACAGCGCGTTGACTACTGGCCAATCACAGTGCGTCTTTTCTAAGACCTGTCAGAATCTAGTTGTCTACCTATATATGTCTATGTTTGGAGCAATGACGTACAAGGAAGCACTGCTCTGATTGGTTCGTGAACAAGGAAGCACTGCTCTGATTGGTTTAGGTCTAACCAATAGAGTCCGTTTGGATCTTTTTGTAACCGCCCCTTGGAAAAAAATCTATCGTTGATAGGGACCAGACTAATATCCACGCAGTGTGTCGTGTGATATTGTATGGCCACGCGAGGCTAGTGAAAATGAGCACTATGCATTTTTCGTCATAGTTCCTGCCATCCAAAAATCAATGGTATTTTATTGTCTCCGCCAGGCCGAAAGGCATGGCGAGAGAGTATGTTTTACCCCCTGTCCGTCCGTCCGTGTGTGTGTGTGTGTGTCCTGTCCGTGTGTTACCACCTAATCTCCGGCACCGTTGGCCCGTTCGCTGCGAAACTGTGCACACATACTCCCTCGATGCCAATTCAGAACCTCTGCCTAAATGTAAATTTTTCACATGGGCCGGTTATAGCGCCACCTGGAGGCCGATTTGTGCAAAACCCATTTTTTTATATTACTCCTACAGATTTGATCCAAACATCATGCAAATCGCTACACAGTATCTCTATAGTCATGTGATCAACACGAATCTGTCCGATTTCCCATATTCCATCCTCATTGGCTAAGGTTGGCTTCCAAAATTTGCAGGATTGGTCCGTTTTGAACAAAATGCCTCAAATCATGAACGCAGCTTGCGATTTCTGTGAAATTTCACAAACACATTCCCACTAGGCCGAGGAAGAAATGACACTTGACATTTTTTCAAATCAGCCTCATGGTGGCGCTATAAAAGGCTGATTTGTGTTTTTAACTATAACTGCACCGATCTGCGTGAAACTTTGCACGCACACTCCCTAGAGGCCAAGGAAACACATCTATCCTGCATTTTTCACATTTGCCTTTTATAGCGCCACCAGGAGGCCGACTTATGTAAAACACATTTTGGGATATTAAGCCATCAGAATTTATCCAAATTTCACACGGTACACATGATCTCTATAGTCATGTGATCAAAATGGAACTGTTTGATTTTTCATATTTCATCCTGATTGATCTAAAGTTTGCAGAAGTGGCCCGTTTTTAACAAAATGACACAAATCATGAACGCAGCGTCCGATTGAGGTGACACTTTGCAAGCACATTCGCACTATGTTGAAGAACAAATGCCACCCTTTAACATTGCCCTATTATAGCGCCACCAGGAGTCCGATTTTTTCAACACTTTTCTTTTTTGTATTACTCCTACAAATGTTGTCCAATCATCATGCAAATTGGTACCCATTATAGTCAAGTGATCAAGATGGTTCCGTCCGATTTTTCATATTCCATCCTGATTGGCAAATTCCGAACATTGCTGACCCACAATAACCTACCTGACCTGGCGGAGACCTGTGCTCCGAGGAGCACTTTTTCTAGTTGTCTATGTTTCTATAGAAAATTAAAGGGCAACTGATTTGGAAATCCAACATAACGTTTTCCAATGCGTTCTGTCTCAAGAGAAGAGCTCACTCTCAACGGTGCTGGAAAAGCTCTGCATGTAGTCTGGTGGAGATCTTTTATTAGAATGATAGAATTCAGGTTAAAAAGCCTTGTCCTGAGCTCCACATGAGCTACTCAGGATGTATTCTTGACCAAAACGTTTATCACACTGTAACCATTCATTTCAACCTTATTATTTGTTGACCAGCATGTCAAGACAAAAGACCCTCTGTGAACGGGGGGAAACCAAGGGAACCTATACAGTAAGATAGAAGACATTTCAAAATCAGCAGCATGCTGTGGCAAGATTGAACGGTCAACTGCAGAGGTTGGACAAAGGTGTACGTGGACCAAAGCAGTGATTAGAGCCGTTTGGAGATCTAGGAGATAAACATCATCAATCAGGAATTCTTCTCTTCCATGGGCCTGCCATCCCTGTAATTGAGCTGGATTGATCTGCCCAAAGATGAATCACTCTTCTGCCCTGAACAACAGCAGCAACAAAGGTAATTCTACTATAGATGCGCAAAATCTCTGTACGTCTGTCTGTAGTTCCCGTATCTCAAGAACCGTCCGACCAACCTACTTCAAACTCGGTCGAAAAGACCCGAGGGAGTGCCGTTCCCGGAGTCGAGTCGGTCGGATAGACGGTTGTCCAGAACCGCTGATGCGACCGATAGGCCCACATACAGTATAGGCATATATGGAGATCCAGTTCGGCGATCCAACAGAAAAGCACAGACTGACTTTAAATTTGCCGTTCGTATCACAGAGGACCCGAGGGCGAGAGTGTGATGTCAGTCAGATCAGCAGGTCTACAAAAAAAATCCCCATATATGGAGTATGCTGATGTCATCAATATGACATCACCATGGCCTAAACTCCATAATTCAGCATGCCTGACACCAATCTCCATATATGGGCATAAAAGGGACACAGACAGACAGACGGGTACAACAGTTAGGACAACGGGGACAACGGGTATTACATAACTGGGTGGAAGTCGCGGCATGCATTTCCAACTTGCATCGTTCCCGACTTACATCGTTCCTCAGTAGGCCGGTTCCCAACAACAATACAAATGTTTTATTTAATATTTTTGTATCTTTTTACAGGACCTTTCTTTCACAAAATGCAGCTCAAAGTGTATTATGACAGATTAAAATCTAAAAATGGATGGAAAACATGGAACTAAAGCTACCAATTGACAACAGGATTTCCCTTGTGGATTGAATATGGGTCTACATCTGTCTGTCTTGGATTTACCTCACTCTTAATCTCAGATTGTCATCTGGTTGAGAGGTTCCGTTGTTTTCAGCTCACAGTTTGGAGACCAGGCTATATTGTAATGTGGAACATACATGTGCCTGCCTGCCAAGTGGCCACGTGACCACCATCGGTTACATATAGGCTCCACTCAAAGGCAAATTAGAATGCAGATGCATGTGTCCGTCTCAATAGCAAGTAAGTAGTAAGTACGATGGAGGTGAAATTGCCTTGGTGTATTCACATCAGTGGAACGCTACCACGCTTAGGTGTGTAGGCACCACGGTAATTGAATGGCAAATTAAAATGGAAAGGCAGATGTCTGCGTCAGTGAATCAATTACGTAGTTAGCATCTTTGCAATGTACAGTATTGTATGACATGAATGGAGCGTGGGTCTATTTTGACGCTTCTATGATGGGGGTTTGATCTGTTCCATAATGTGCTACAACATAATTGGTTTAAGACGTGGAGAATAACTCAAGAATTCATGTGGGAATGCACTGGGATGTAGCTCATTGTGAATGTTTGATTGATCAAGATAAAGACTCTTTGAACACGTGTTTTTATGCATGCGTTCATTGTATTTATGCTTCTCTTTGCACGCACATGTAATGTGTGCATGGTTCCATGGGACTGTGCGTGTTTGTGGGCTTCACGTGCCGCTATGAGGTATGTGTCCACACTCCAAAGTCTAATTTAATTTCACTAAATGAGTAATTGGCGCAGTAATGAATACTGCACTACTAACTCTGACAATGGGTAGAAAGGGTACCTGACACAGACAATCAGTGCAATGGGTACTGCATAGCTGGAGGGGTGTGCGTTCCCAACGGGCATCGGCCTAGTTTGTGCCTAATGTGGCAGGGGAAAAAAACATGTTTCTGCAATAAATAGTGACAAGTAAGTAGCATTAGTAGTGCCCTCTATTTGTCTAAGTGAAAGCATTTTTGGCTCCGAGTTGTTCAGAGGCCCCATAATGTGTGATTTAATTTTGGGGTAGATCGGACGCCATGAGCTTTGTCATTTTTTCTAAAATAGGCCTCCATACTGGGAGTGTTCATGTAATTTGACTGCAATCAGTCCAGCAGGTTGCGAGATTAGCTGCGCACAGACATACAGACACACAGACAGACATACAGACACACACACAGACATGGGAGAAAACATAATCTGCGTCTCCCGGCCTGGCAGAGATAATAATTTTACATTGCACAAGCTCACTGCATACATTTGTATGCTGCCTGTGGTCGATGTGAGTGAGATTACATTTTATGACTGGCAAACCGGAGAGATTCATATTGTTATTCCACAGGCAATGTACCATAATAAAGCAGGCACACAGCCAATGTAAGAATCAGTCCTAACTAGAAATAGTTTCCCATCTATTCTCCTATATCAGCAAACAGAAAGTTGGACACAGTAGTTTAGAATCAATCTGGAGCCACTCTCCCGTTGCAATTGTCCCACAGTTGGCAAAATTCACCATTTAGGGCCTTTCTGAATCAAATCTTTCCCTGTTATGTGTTTTCATTTGTTACCGGTGCCACAGCAATGACAGCAGACAAAATCAATGATCTGTTCCCTGAACGGGTGGAGATTGAAAAGTCTCATGCACGTACACAGAGGCGCACACAAACTTAGAACGTATACATGAACACACACACACACACACACACACACAAGCACACGCACACGCACACGCACACACACACACACACACACACACACACACACACACACACACACACACACACACACACACACACACACACACACACACACAAACACACGCAGTGACACACAGTTGATAAGCTGCTGCAACAAACTTTTTATTGATAAATATGAAATATTATTTTTCCTCGGATGTTCTGAAATGGCTCGAGTTTAACCGTAGCTGCTAAGTTTTAATTCATTTAATACACATTGCTGCTATTGTATATTGTATTTACGAAATAGCACACCAACTATTGGTATACAGACTAATATGCACTACAGCGGCACCTGCCAGAATAGTCTGTGATTATTTTCTTTTGGAAACAGCTTCCCAGGGCCTGTGCATAGACAGTATACAGGTTGTGCCAGGTGTTTAATTTGAAACACGCATCAATCACATCTCCCTGATGCTTTCGGTCACTGTGCCCGGGAAAATTCGGCTGTGTGTTTTGTACTGTAAGCCACATACTGAGTAAGTACTACTACGGCATCTCAATTTCCATCTATCGTGGGAAAACATCTAGTCACCAACTGTGACTGAGAATAATGTATTGTTTGGTGTCAATCTATATCAGTTGGCTTCAGTCTTCTGGCAATCAATATTCTGTCTTAAAAGTAGATAATAACATGGCTTTGGACTTATCAAGGCTGTACTACAGTATAAGTCATACAGTATATTGTACCTTCTGTAACAGTGAAAATAATTGCATAAAGTATCTTAGTAAGGCAGGGGTATTCAAAAAGATTTGGCAGGTAGCTGAAATTGTAAAAGTAGGGGGCAAAAAAAAATAAAAATGGTTTAACCACAAACCGTTAAGAAATGTGTAACTGGTTGGTTGAATGGTTAATTTATCATGTTATTTATTTATTTATTTTATCCTGATCAATATCCTGGTCTATCCTTGAGTGTCAATATTCTGGTGTCAGTATCCTGGTCAATATCCTGGTGTCAGTATCCTGCCGTATTATGTCATTCATAATTATTGATGTAATTCACATGTAGCCTACTTAAACCCTCTATTCTCAGTAAAACTGACCTACATTTCTTTCTGTCAACACCAAAAATACTGCGACGCGTTGTGAGCTTGTAGATCGGCTATTTTTGGTTCATATGGTTAATGCTATTCATAATAATGTAATGGTGTTTTCATTTTGTCAAGGTGCACTAATGTTTTCATATCGCTGGCTAATATGGATAATATTAATATTTTATATTGCACGTGCATAATTGCGAACGCGGAAGGAGGCGCGGCTTCACCCAGTGGAGCTTACTATGTAACCGTGCTCGGGTTGTGTGTGTGTGTCTCTGTGTGCAGCCGCGCTCTCATTGGCTCGCGCCCCCATGTGACTCACGTGCGTGCACTGCCTGTGTGCAGCCGCCAGAGTGCGCCAGAGTGCAGGAATTTAGACAATGCTCTGATTAAAATGCACAACAGCCTGCAAAACACACACACACACACACACACACACACACACACACACACACACACACACACACACACACACACACACACACACACACACACACACACACACACACACACACACACACACACACAATGTCAATGTTCTCTCCCCATCACGGTGAAATAACACGGATTACAAGTCCGTAAATACACAATATTTTCGAGCTGCGTTCGCTTCCAGCGTTCGCGCGTCTTACTTGTGTTTTCATGTTGAGTAGTGTTATTCCTCTGTCCTCACAATTAGCACTAGTCAAAGAACTACACATCCGGAAAAACGTCACTGCCCACCAGCTGCTCAAAGCCCCGGAAGATATCAACGGAACGGCCGGAAATGGCCGGAAGTGCTGCAAGGGCTTGCGACAACAAGCGCCAACTTGTCGCGTGTGTCTGGACACACCCTATCCTGGTCAATATCCTGGTGTCAGTATCCTGGTGTCAGTATACTGGTCAGTATCCTGGTGTCAGTGTCCTGGTGTCAGTATACTGGTCAGTATCCTGGTGTCAGTGAAGTACAGGCGTAGAGGCAGCTCTGTGTAGGATTCTTATAATTAAGTGTGCCTGCCATGTAATGGCAAAACACTTATTGAGATCCTCCATATTTAATAATCCATGTCGCCACAAAATTTCGTCGCTCCGTAACTGCCGCACGGTTTACACTACCGCCGCAATATATACATCAAAACGTGCGGCTTGGTCGGGAATGATGTGCTCGGAAATCAATTTCCGTCACGCGTTACCATTGCGACGTTATTCACAAAAAACAACGAAACTCCGCCCCTTTTGGCCGCACGCGCCGCGCAAAATGCTACTCCTCCCACACGGTTTACTCGTTAGTGGCAATGTATACATCAAAACGTGCGGAACGACCGGCCCACTTACCGCATTACTTTTTTGGGGTCCGGGGACCCCCAACCACGTAGCCACGCCCCCAACCACGTAGCCACGCCCCCTTATAGTCCCCCATTCAAACCCATGTTAACGGTTACAGATCCGGTTAAGAGTGCAGGTTGATGGGTGGACCTTTTTTTTGGGTGGACCATTTTTTTTTTTTCAACCTTTTTTTTTTCTGAACTTTTTTTTCCGAACTTTTTTTTTCTTCCCCAACTTTTTTCTTCTCCACATTTTTTTTCTCATCATTTTTTCCCCCCCAACTTTTCTTTTTTCTTTTTTTCTTTTTTTACCCCCAAACACACTCTGAGGGGTATGGAGCTCAATGGTGCAACCCGGAAGTGGACCTCTTGACTTCCGGTTTCAAAAGTGCCCAAAATGCTCCGAAACTTTGCGCACCCCCCCTAAGTGGGGGTCTGCCAACACATGCGTCACAACAGGAAGTGGATTTATCACTTCCAGTTTTGAAAAGTGCCCGAAATGCTCCTAAACTTCGCTTACCCACCCTAAATAGGGGTCTGCGAACAAATGCGTCACATCCAGAAGTGGATTTATTCACTTCCTGTTTTAGAAAATTGCCCAAAATGCGCCGAAACTTCGCTTACCCTCCCTAAATGGGGGACTGCGAACAAATGTATAATGGTCCGTTTTTGCGTCAGACCTTCAGAAATGGGTGAAACAAGCAATCGAAACCATTTGAGTAATTGTTTCTATATATTTGTTTTCTATTATATTTTTTTCAGATATTTCTTTAGATGCTCATTTTTACCTTCAAGTTTTGGTTTAATTTTAATTAATTTTTTAATCATTATTTTGCTGTTTTTTTTCTTTACTTTTTTGGCCGACCGAGGGGACCAAAATGCTACTCCTCCCACATGGTTGACACGGCCCCGCCAATGTATACATCAAAACGTGCGCAACGACCGGGCCAACCAGGCAAATACTTTTTTCGCCGTTACGCGTTACCACGGCAAAGTTATAGGCATAGCCCCTCAGCCAACTGCAGGCACACTTAAATTTTCGTAGGAAATTTGTTTCTAGTACTAATAATAATAATATCTGGGATTTATATAGCGCTTTTTGGAGTACACAAAGACCAGGGGAGAGGACAAAAAATAATAATTACTCAGATAAGCAAAAGATAAGAATTAAAAGCAATAAAACACAAAACAATAACGAGTTGAATCAACTCGGAAAGGCTATTCTAAACAGGTGGGTTTTCAGGGCGGTTTTGAAGGTAGGTAGGGAGGGGGTGTACGTTTGGGGAGTGCATTCCAGAGGGAGGGGCGGCCACAGAGAAGGCCCTGTCACCCCAGGTACGGAACCTGGTCTTGGGGACCTCCAGGAGACCGGCATCACTGGACCTGAGGGAACAGGACGGGACATGTGGCTCGAGGAGGGCATTCAGTGCACTCAGTCTCATGCCATAGTTCTTAGCTTTCGATGATAACAAGGTCACTCTGGCCTGTACTCTCACACATACTGCAGTGGTAAACATTTTGTCTGCCTGCTGCTCCAAACATGAAAAACACTATATTTTGAGAAATTCAGACATAGGCAATTAATGTAATATTTGGGAATCAATCTATGAATTGACTAATCATTTTTTTATAAAATGTATTTTCAGCATATTTTTTATCTCAAATACATTTCTCAGACTAGTATGTTGTATTCGTATTGTGATACACTTTTTGACCCAGTATTTGTAATTTGTATCAAAATACTTTTTGCTGTATTATTGCCCATCTCTGTTCACAGGGGACTCTGTTGATATTAATTACTCGACCGGCACGTGCGAGAGACAGATACCACTGCCTCGGGCAGGCACCAAGAATGAAATAGAACCTGTCAAACTCATTAGAGGTGATTCTGTGAGGAGCGCCTCATGATGAACCGCTGACAGGAAACTACATTACCATAAATTCAGTTTGACGCTAGCTTAGCAGAACATGTAACTGGAAATCTGGGAGTCTGAAGGTGTGTTTGCAAGCGTTCATACCAATGAGTTGAGCATAGGTGAGGGAGGATGATCTACGATCTGTGTGGATGGAGCAATCAAAATCCTAGTGTATTCTATGGCAAGTACCAGTGTATGTATGAAATCTGCAGATCGTTATGTTAGATCATTAAAGAGTTAAATTAATTTCGTTAAATTCAAGAGGATATATTATATTGACCTCTGGAGCTTGTTCAGAAAGCTGCGGCTCGTCTGGTGTTCAACCGCCCCAAGTTCTCCCACACAACTATCCTTCTCCGTTCTCTACACTGGCTCCCCGTAGCGGCTCGCATCCAGTTTAAAACCCTGGTGCTAGCCTATAGGGCAGTGAAAGGAACAGCTCCTTCTTACCTCCGGGCTATGGTCGATGCCTACACCCCTGCCCGACCACTTCGGTCTGCCACCTCGGGGCGACTGACTGCCTCGTCACTCAAGGGTCCTTCTGGCCGATCCACACGGTCACGACTTTTTTCTGTTCTGGCCCCACAGTGGTGGAATGGACTTCCCACTGATGTCAGGACAGCAGAGTCACTGCCCATCTTTCGCCGCAGGCTGAAAACCCACCTCTTCAGGAAACACTACCCTTCCTCTTTGCCTGGCCTACTTGTTGTTAACTAGTTGTACGAACGCTTGTTTTATTGTTGTATTGTTTTATTGGATCTTGTGTAGTCGATACAATTATTTGTTTTAGCTCCTGCTCATTTGATTTAGCTATTTTGTCTCATCTGTTTAAGGAAATAGGTAGCTGATATATTGCACTTTTACCTTAGCGCTAGGTATACTCTTGGTTGCTTGTTTTTGCAGAAAATGCACTTAAGACTTCTGGTGATTAGTACTTTTCGTTCCCTACCTATGTTGAATGCACTTATTGTAAGTCGCTTTGGATAAAAGCGTCTGCTAAATGACTGTAATGTAATGTAATGTAATAATATTGGCACAGTGAAAATCACATCATTGTTATATGATGTGTTTTTATTTGCCAAAGCACCAGAAAAACAAACACACAATACAGACAAGCAAGTGCATGCATGCAAACTAAATGATAATTGGGATATACTGTACCTTCATCTTTGTAAATATCACTCCCCCCCAACCAATTATAAATACTGCTATGGAGAGAGCAGCAGGGGTCACTCTGACTGCTCTGAGCAATACTAGTAGTAGTACATTATAACTGCCCACTAGAGAGAAACCACATGATGCTTCACCAATAATGCTACTTATATTCTATGGTCAAAATTTGCAGAATGTATACAGTGTCCAAAGGTTACCATCCAGATGCTGCCGTTGGATGTTTTATGCATGTAAATCTTTAGAATATTGTTTCCATGCCAGTAAGACTTTTTAAAAGTATGGTAGTACAGTACTTGAGTACATGTACTTACAGTTGTTACTTTGCACCACTGGTTTGGCCACACTTAGATAATGAACCCTTTGGCTGAGCCTTCTTCAGAATGAACTGAACTTGTGCATCCCATTTAAGGTCAGAGGAGAGCTGCATTCAGAGGAGCTTGAATGCATAGGTTCTGCTTGTGTGCTTACATTGACTGACATATTGAGATCAAGATGTGATTCCTCTGGCAAATACTGATGATGGTGAAGGAGTGTGGGATGGTGGTGGGGTGCTTGCTCTATAGCAGCGGTTTTCAACCTTTTTCATATCAAGGCCCATTATTTATTTGGCATTTGAGCCACGGACCACATTTTGATGAGATTTAGCCTCTCAGACCCATAATTTTGCAATCATTGGATAAGATTTTGTCCACAATTCCATGCTGTATTGATGTTGGTACCATAGGAGAGATAACAGGTAACCGTTGATCAAAAATAACAATCCTTCTACATTCTCTAATTGTGTAGACTTCTTATAAATTAAGTAATGCAGATGTTTAACAATAATTTAACTCTTGAGAGCGTAAAATGAAACCAAATGGACCCTTAAATTAAAGGGTCCATTTGGTTTCATTTTACACTCTCAAGAGTTAAAGATCTAAGAGCCCATTTTGGTTTCCAACTCTCCATCATTTAGCTGGGGACCACCTGGAACCCCCTCAAGGACCACTGGTGGTCCCTGGACCACTGTTTGAGAACCACTGATCTATAGGCTTGATTAGGACTATAGCTCTACGTTACTTACAGGCAATGATGGATGTACCCATCATAGATTTGTTCACATGCCACCTGCTATTTAATCGATCTCATGTCACCAGCTGCACTTAACCATCTGTCTTTCACATGACGATTCTTGGAATCTTGGGTATAAGGCTTATCTTTTCTCATTATTTTGACTACACACTTAAATATACTTGAATCCCCCCTATGCAGCGCATAACATAATAGGCAAGCATTTGGCAAAAATAGCTGATCTGCAAGCTCAGAACCCGTTGCATTGCTATTCGTTGTGAGCTCGTAGATCAGCTATTTTTGAGTATTTGTTTGCGGATCAGGTTAGGGAGATTTGGTGTGGAGGGAACACAGGAGGGGACCAAGGATCCTAGGGAGACCCCGGTCAATGAAATATAAATAGGGTTTGACTGGTTAAACGTTGGTCCGTTAGACTATCCAGCTTAATTTGAGGAACAATCCAGTCTGACAGGTACAGTAAATGTTGCTAGAGTGTTCTCAAGAGCCATCGGTAAAAGGATTGGGTAACAAAGCAAAGCACCAGGCCATTATTTGAGATTATTACTTAGCCTAGCTTGTGTGATGAATGGAATATGGAAGGAAGTTCAGTGACTAACTAAGACTGCTCATCTCTGTTGGACTTGGCTGTGATGTTTTCCTCATTATCTGAACTATTTGCCCCACCAACATATTCTCACTCTCAACCCGTCCTACAGTGACGGAATGGGACTGGATGTGCCCAAATGGAAAACGTTTGACGTGACAGGGGTACCCTTCACGTCATGTTATGCCATTTTCATACATGCAAAGGCTTTTAGACATAGACAAGGTTAGGCATGTAGTGGTTGTGGTTATTATGGTTAGAGTTAGCCTGGACAGACGTTAGTATCTGTAATCTACCGTCATACTAAAGCCTGAATGCAGGCAATACAATCTCCCTATGTATCAGAACTAATATAAACACACTAACCAGCTGAATTCCCGGACCCCTGCCATCAATGTACAAGCCAGTGGCTTTCTGGGTAAACCCAACTTCTTATGTGCTGAGCATATGTATGTGGCACTCGAAATAACCTCTTTGAGTCAATTCCCATCTGTGTATTATGATGTTTGAATGCCTTTTGTGCCAAACTCTGACCTGCTGTATAGCCAACCACCAGTCTGTTCCTACTCCTGTCTGCAACACAACCCAATGTGTTCCCTAACTTACTCTAGACACAAAAATGTTACTTTGGTACCCAAATGAATATGTGAAACTTACCCAGCTGCTGTAATATGATATATTACAATGCAATATGATATGCAATATGATAGTATGTGTAGGAGATTTGATTTAGTTGATTAGAGTATGAGTATCATTCCCTGAACAGAACATGAACATCAATGTATCCTCAGCCTCTTCTGTAGCTCTCATGAGGTATTAGATAGAACTCTTCAGAACAGCCCACGCAGGCGTGATCCCCCCCTTTTTCTCTCTCTCTCTCTCTCTTCTTGACAGGCTGACAACACAAAGATCTTAAATAAGCTGTTTGCTATAGTAATCAAAACAATGTGATCACATACAAAAGTGCTTGTTTGTTCAGAGGATTGATGAGTCACATTCTGTGAGACGTTCAGAAGAATGTTGCTGTCACATTACTGTATGTATCTGAGAATCTGACATTTGCCACCCTCACTGACTGATTACCAACAGCACAATTTACAAAATGCTAGTAATAAAAAAGTAGAATAAAAACATAATTCAACTTCTACTACTAAGATGTAAATAACATAAAAATGCCCCTTCTTCATCATATATAAAGATATAAACTGGTCCTTTATGTTAGATGCAGCTGTGAAGAAATAACCTGCCTACTCCTATCAGAACCTGACTCTTGAATCTGAGATTCAAGAACAACATTTGAAAGCGAGGCAGATTCTACCTTCTACCCTCAGAAGATAACACCTGAAAAGCAACTGAAGTTGATGTGACTTTTCTCTGATTACTGTGTATTGGTGCAGCTGTATCGAGTGCTGCAAGGCACATTTGTGTATAATGGGCCAATGCTTTTCAACTGTGGTAGCTACGTTTTTTGTGGCACCTAAAAATGAAGTCATTTAGAAAGTATACGTTTGCAAAGCAAAATGGGTGGAAATGAACAAGAAATTCTCAATGTTCCTTTGATAATGATCATCAAGGTGCCATTGAGAAAAGTATTTAACCCCCAGTTACCCAATTGGGCTAGGGTAGGCTTTTACAAAGACAGTGATGTTCTCCTCTAGACTTTGAAGAGAAAGATTTTGTTAAAAATGTGCTTCTCTCTCCTAAAAAACGCCACACAGAGTTGCCTTTTACTACTGCACTGACGGGGAACCACACAACATGAATACGTACTGTATTTGGAGTGAAAAGGTTCTGTGGATGTTTCCTCTGAGCAATCTCACACACACATCAAAGTCTCTTTTGATTGCTTCTGAGTATTTTGGAAGAAAACACCTCTCTGTCCTTCAGAGAAGAACACGGATGGTTTCCTCGTGAAGCACTAGCCTTCAGTCAGGGGGCTAATGTCTCTCCTGGCAGGCTTTACTTTTCGGTGATAGGAATCGATACAGATTGGAGTCAAGAGGGAACAAATGAGTGGAAAAACGAAAATGGGTCAAAGATCCGACACAGCCCAGGGCAATGTCGATGACAGGGAAGCATGGTGTGTTGTATTAGTGACATTTTGGGATGGACAGACAGCTCAGAGTGAATTGAAAATACAGCGATACTTGTTTCCTATTAGCTCTAAGACCTCTCGCTCCAGGATGATTTATGGTTGGAGAGGATGGGACCAGGGTGTAATTTGGCAAGAAAACACACCACCGCAGCCGCACGCACACACACACTCGCACACGCACACGCGTGGGCGCACGCACACACACACACGCACACGCACACACACACACACACACACGCACACACGCACACACACACACACACACACACACACACACGCACATGCACACGCACACGCACACACACACACACACACACACACACACACACACACACACACACACACACACACACACACACACACACACACACACACACAAACAGAGAGACCACAGAGGAAACAATATTGAGAAACTTTCTGAAAATAAGCATTGGTTTCATTCCATTTTTGAAATTCATTATTTCTGCCACGGCTGAGGTAGTTATCTTCTAGTGGCAGCTAAATTGAATGAATACTGCAATCAGTTCTCATTGCCTTCGAGCTGTGCCAATGATTTTTTTGCAGCACAATTGTTTCTGTTGCCCTGTTTGGAACAGAGATGAAAATATCAAGTGCTGTTTTGATGTAGCACACTTAGGTAAAGATAACGTTTAAATGTGTCTTTAGAAAATATCGCATTCTCTGTCAACGTCCGTATGATGATTTGAAAATTGACGTTTTTGAATTGCATAATGATTCTAATATTTCTGTTACATAATTTGCATGTCTTATGTGGTTATCAGAGCTCAATTAAAATTCTAGTTCCTCTCCTGCTGAATACATTAAAGGTTTATCTGCTCCTGTTGAAAATGATATGGTACACCATGATGAGAAGCAATTAACAGTGGAGTGTGGGAGCGTCTCAGAGAGACCATCTCTGTGTACCAATGCTGACGCTAATTTCTGCCCACATCACTGCTCTTAAGTCAATGAAAGACATTGCTGGCCGACCTCTGATGTGCAAAAAGAAGAGGCAGAGCTATGATGAGGTTTATAATGTGGTGCACTTTTAAGTGCCTAACATTCAGAACACATTCCATTTGCTGCAAGAAGCAACCAGATGGGTTTTTTCCCCTCTTAAATTTTCTTTTTGAGAAATTGAGTGGGTTATATCTTGGAAAGAGTGTACAATAAAATCCTCTGTTAATGAGAAATGCGGAAATGGACCGTTTCTCACTGTATTTGCTCATTTATCAAAGAGGGGATGAATACATCCATGCTTTTTTTATTATTCTTAAACATTTTATTCTATGAGATATTCTAGCTTTGTAGGCTCAGTTTCATGCTATTGTGAAAATGCATTTCTGAGCCAAAATGAAAACTTAACTCACACACTGTTTTGCATTTCAAAATGGGTTTGCTACTCAATTAGGGGTATTGGTAATCGAAATTATTCTTTATTAACTGTATGACAAGTGAAAAGGATTTTATAAAATACTCACGGCAGGTGTCTGATAAAATTCTGCAGATGATACCTGTAGGGTAATTGTTGTCATTGTCACTCAGCAAATTATAGCTTTCCTTTGCACTATACCTATTCTTAGAATCACAGGACAATGGGCAATCAGCTCCACTGTACCAGTACTACAAATGTATATGTTCATTAGACACAGAAGTAATGAAAAATAAAGGCATCTCACACTGAAGAGATGTATTATACAATTTGTGTGAACAACTCTTGCCTTTGAATTATGTTAAACTAAAACTAGTTTTATCATGTGTCCTTCAAGCCTAACACCAATTGACACACCACTTCCAATTGGAGTCCATTTGGTTTGACTCAGGCCAGGGGTGACTGCTAAAATCATCCACATACAATCATCTTTATGTCTTTAACCCTTTAAGACCTGAAGCCGATTCTACAAATGTCTTCTAAATCCCAACAGTATTCTGAAAAAAGCTATGTTTCTATATCAGTGGTTCTCAAACTTTTTCATGTCAAAGACCCTCAAAATGACATATTTGACCGCGGACCCCCATCTCAAAATATTTTGTTCCAGGGACCCCCCAGAAGCAAAGATTTGAGTTACAAATGTTCGCTTTAAAACAATATATATTCAAAGATTTGGGAAAAATGTTCACGATTTTTCAAAAATAGCAGATCTACAAGCTCGTAGCGCGGCACTCGGTGCCGCGCTATGAGCTTGAATATCTGCTATTTTTAAATAGCCAAAGTGTAAAATAATGCTTTTTAGCTCAAATCAAAAAGTGACTCTTACTGTATTTAAAGCACTTTGAATTGCCAGTATGAAATGTGCTATACAAATACACATGCCTTGCCTTTCCTAACAAGGATATTAAGGATAGAATACACTTTTAACTGACTTAGACGTATCTCTCCTCACGGTAACAAATGTTCACAATCACCATAACTACAATTGGTCCATCCAAGTAATAAATGCTTGACAAACTGCACCTTCAGGCAGCCGTGGTCAGTGGCCCCCAGCAAGTTGACTTTAAGCCAATGGGCCAGCAGACACCACTGGTAGTGGGCTAGTGGCCCGCATTTAATGAGACCCATTCATCACTGTGATGTCTCAGTGCTTAACTAGACAAGGATAGTCAATAGCTCTGAGGTGACTGTCATGGAGATGACACACTGTCAACATTCCTACAGACTAATCCCTAATGGAATAAGCGGTACGGCTACATTTCAGCGAGCCGTGAGTTGGCCATTAACAGGATCATGTTTCGTGAGCCATCAAAGAATATAGCCTTTCCACAGCAGACATTTTGATGGCAAACCTAGAAGGTAACAGCGTTAATATTATGGGTGTGTTCCATTTAGGTGTGTGCCGGCCTCCTATACAATTAACTTCATCCTGGCACACAGAAACACGGATATGAAACACAGCTTCAGTTAAAGGAGAGATCCGGACATTTTAAGTGTTATCTTTGATGTGTCGTTAGTCACTCACCGACGTAGAAAGTGGCGTTGAGTTTTTCCAGCGATTCCCCTGTCGTCATTTTTCTTTCTTTTTTTTTTGTTTGCTTATTTCTCTCCCTGGCAACACCGAGTTGCCAGGTTCTGGGAGAGAAACAAGCAACCAGCGTTAGCTCGTTCGGCATTAGCGTTAGCTTCTCAGGAACTTTCAGTGCATGTTTGAGTATCATGAGACTCTACAATGAGTAGTAGTAGAGAAAAAAATAACTTTGCATTGGTTATAATAGACGAATTTCACTCATGCACGCGCTCCCATTATGCCAACGGAGGGGGTCGAAAAAATGACGACAGGGGAATCGCTGGAAAAACTCAACGCCACTTTCTACGTCGGTGAGTGACTAACGACACATCAAAGATAACACTTAAAATGTCCGGATCTCTCCTTTAAGGTATAACCTTCAGCGGTGGGTGAAGCCAACATGTCTGCGGTGGAAAGGGGAAGGACTGCCTCAGTGCAGCTCAAATGTACCCAGAATTTTGATGAGGGAACTAAGGCTTGTTTTTCTGTTGGATGCAAATGGAAGTGATGGAATGTTTCATTTTGGCCATAACCGTAAGAATTGATAAAGACTTTCCAATAACATGTATGCAGAAAGTAGCCTAATAAGGTAGCCTTAAGTGTAACCTACCACTGTCAGGAGGTGTGTGTGTGTCCGGGAACCTCAGCCACCCAATTTTGATGACGAACACAACAGTTGTCTTTGTCTTACAAAGAGATACAAAGTTGTTTGAGATTGCAAACAACTTTGTATCCCCCCCCCCCCCCCCCTCAATCTTGCAGTTAAATGTCAAGGCTTATCTTGGTATGGAATTAACTCATGTCCTGCAATATATCACCCACGTTGCATTCCGTCACAGTTCACCAAGATGGGACACAAAGAGGAGATCCCTCTTGGAAAGCCTTGGAGTAGGCAATACATCTTTTAGAGTCTTTGTAATTGCCCCTCTGTGATAGTGAGATTGTAGCAGGATACAAATGGACTCCTTTGAAGGTTGGTGAAACGGTAATCTTACATTCACTTTCATTGTTACCAGCACTCATCGCGGGCAAAGTAACTTTGATGGATCGCACAGCCAAGCCCTATTCATCAGAGTTAGGGCTGGTAGATTATAAAGAGGCGAGTTGCGGCTGCAGCTGTCCAAGACAGTTGACATGCATGCCACACGTATGACACCCAACTGACACTGTGCTGTGCTGTCCCACTCCCATCTAAAATATTGCAATATTAGCAGGTGAGATGAATCTGTAGAACAAAGATCTTGTTGTTGTTTGCTCTTACACAAATTGACAATTTACAGTTACTCATATATATTGGATGTACTTGTGTTAGTTCATCTCCCTCTCCATTACAACTGAATCTACACAGATCTATACCAGAAACCATTAGGAAAGCACTCAGTTGTGCACCGCAAAGCAGGCGGTAGAAAACATTTTTTTTCTTATTTTTATCTGTTGTGAATGTGAAGAGAACTGGATGGATACAGTTAACACAAAGTCTCGAAAATGACAGGTGGCCACAGTAAAATATTCCATTTGGGTCAATTTTTACACTCTCAGTGCGTTATTTTGGGGCAAGTGGATTGGTTGGAGGGGTACAGCCAACAGGTGAATTGACAATTTCCGGAGGCAAAGTGGTGCGTTGGTCTCTGCCTGCATGTGTGTATTTTGGGGACTCGCCGTGCACCGGTGTGAGAGGTGTGTAGTAGGGGGTGTGTCATTTGCAAATCAGCAGCGCACTACAATTTTCTGCGGCAGGGCGCATGCTCATCCATTGCTATATTCAGCACACTTTAGTTGGCAGAGATAGACATTTATTGATCCCGGGGGAAATTCAGTTGTCATAGCAGCATTGCAGTAAGGAGGAAACGGGTAAGGTAAAGAATAAGTAGAGCATAAGTAGTAGGGTAAGACCAATTAAGCTATAATAACAACATAAAAACTATATAAAAGTCAACTTAATATTAGTTCGACCTGGCCATCTGGGCTGTTCAGGTTTGCGTAAAGTATGAGCCTTTAGCAGATAGAGGCATAGAATCATATGCATTCTATCACCAGTAAAAGGGGCATAATACGAATAGACAGAGACTTAAAGACTGGCCTGGCCATCTGCACTTGAACTCTTGGCAGACACAATGTAGGCATAAGTATTACGTGCAATCTATTACCAATAAAATGAGCATATAGCAGATATGTATCAACAATACTACGTACAGTATCAATATGTACAGACATGTAGTTATAGGCATACAGTTAGATATACAGTAACGAATAAAGTCTACCACCATGTAATAAGGGCAATATAGTAGGTATATGTACAGAGTATCAACAGTAACATTCATCAACCAATATGTGCAGTCATTCCGCATTGAATGGAGTGAGTGCTTTACAATCTATCGGTAGTGAAACATTAACAGCAGTCTGAGAATGCCTAAAGCGTGAGTAATACAAGTTGCATGCAGGTGTGGCACACTGAAAAAAGCCAATCTACAAGCTCAACATAATGCTGCAGCACATTTTGAGCTTGTAGATCGGCTATTCTCGGTGCACGGCACCAGTGCACCGAGAATAGCCGATCTACTAAGTATGAATCAGGCTTTAAGGAGGCCTCTGATTATTGAGTACACCCCAGTAGTCCATGAGCAAAAGTTGTCAGAGTGAGTGTGCAGTCAGTAATCATTAATCTGAAGATGGGGGGACGCACCATGATTGACAGAAAATCACACAAACTCACTTTATATGTTGTTATGCTTGTCAGATTCACTTACAACGGTATGAATCCATCAAGCTGGAAAGCGTATTGTAGTATGTTCCTGCATGCAATGCATTCTAACCCACACGTGACCCAGCAGACCCACACATGACAATGGTTAAATTATTGTATCCAAGAAAACTGTTGTGCATCATGACACTTGGAAACCTGAGCAAACACTGCAGTTGATGTACTGCATACATACAGTATCACAATATGTGATACAGTGTGTATCTTTCGTACATTTTCCTGAACCGATTATCTGTCACGAGTCGCGATTCTTAAAAGATAGTGTTTATTCATAAGATGGCTCTCATTGGCCTCAATGCATTCCATTGAACTTCTATGCTATGGAGTACATGTAGAACATCTGTCACCTCCTGATTTGGTCGATATTTGATAGTTCCTATCTTTTGCCATAACTTTTGACCTGCTTGGTATAGCCACAAGTGAGTCACCTCATTGGACACGGTTGAAAATCCTTGTCCTTCATTAGAGTTACTTATAGCACCGCCCCTAACGTGGACAGAGGTGTGAGGGCCCAGTCATCGCTGCTTGCAGCTTTAATATTTACTTTAAACCTTACTTTTATCTCCATCCGCCAGTATTTGTTGCACATTTTAAATGTCAAGCTGCCAACTGTATTTAGTAAGTGTCATCATAAAAAAAATCTATCAATCCACACTTGTAATCCAGTTAGTTGTCAGTTCTACAGACAGGCACCGCCACGGATTGTGGGGCCCTTGAAAAGATACCACATTGGGCCCCAAGGCCACCGCAACACTGCTGAATCACACGTTTGAGTAGGTGGTGGGAGGAAGAAACAGAAATTGTGTGTACGCACACATGCATGAACGCCCACGCACGCACGCACGCATGCACGCACGCATGCACGCACGCACATGGCCCGGCATGGTAAACATGAGGCGACTGATGACCAGAAGGAGCTCAGCTATAGTGACAACAACACTGACTTATTATTAATGTAGACATATCTGTCACACCCTGATTTCACACCACCGTGCTCCTGTTGCCATGAATCCGTATAAACAAACAGTTCACACTCTCTGACTTTGGTACATGCTTGCTCCATCTTCATCTCTGTCTCCTCTCCTTTTCCTCTTTCTCTAACACATTTCCGCTCGACTAGACAGTACAAGAAACAGAGAGGTGGTTAAAGAAAGGCTTGGAGATGGATGTGACAACGGGTCATGATCTACATTTGAACCCGTGATGTCACGATTAGATTCTGTTGCCTTCCTGCAAACTCGGGCTGGGCTGAGCCAGTGGTAACCCGGTGCTTCCGCTATCTAAACTCGATGTCGGTTCCTTGCCAGTTTACATCGCCATCAACGTCCCTCTTGTCTCGTTTTGTTGTCATCGATTTCAACATTGCCGCCTCCTGCCCTCTTCTCCCTTGCTCGTGTCCATCGTTGATGATCCACATGCTTCCCACCATTCTGAGGGCAGAGACTTGACAGACAGATGAGAACTAGTCATTTGGAAATTGGTCAGACAGTGACAGGCAGCCTGTGTACTTGTCATTACCCACTCGCCTCCATGGACACGACGTGTCCCGAGCCAGGGTGAGTTACACTCAACGACGCAGCAGTAGGAGTAGAGTCGGGGAGATGTAAAGCATAAACAAGCTGGCTCATCCATATTCCGCGAGGGGTCACAATATAGGCAATTACTGTTAATGTTAAAGGTAGGGTAAGTGATTTTCTTTGGCTAAAATAAGTGTTAAATAGCTCTATATTCTGATAGTACTCATAGCTATAGAGTAAAGCTTTTTGTTTTTACCAAAAAATATCACTTACCCTACCTTTAATGCCTAAATTGTAAATTGTACAAATGTCTGAAACACATTGCGACAGGTAACAATATGGCTGTGTGACGCCATTTGAGTTGTGGTTTAGTCAGGAATTCTGGTGAGAGCATGATATAATAATGAAATGTTTTGCTTCACCATTAATCACCAATATGTTCCCAAAAGATAGCGGCCCCATCATTTGACCGTGACAGATAAACAGCCACAGCCTGATGGCTGCTCTTAGCACTCCGGCATGATTTCCATTTGCAATTTAATTAAATACATTTTACATTTCCAGGGACGCACACTTTTCGTTCCGTTTAAACAAACTAATTATCGCCTGAGCAGGAAAAACAAATTCTCATCAAGTTGTGCAGCACGTCTCCCTGTTCAACCTAAATTGTAGCTGGCTAGAGAGAGAGAGAGAGAGAGAGAGAGAGAGAGAGAGAGAGAGAGAGAGAGAGAGAGAGAGAGAGAGAGAGAGAGAGAGAGAGAGAGAGAGAGAGAGAGAGAGAGAGAGAGAGAGAGAGAGAGAGAGAGAGAGAGAGAGAGAGAGAGAATTGTATTGAAAAATGTATTGTCTTTTAGTCTCAGACACGTTTGAAGAGGGAGAAAATGAAGATCTAAATCATCTTATTGCAGAGTATGAAAAAAAAATGCACATACATATAGGGACATCAGTAGGAGCTCTGTATTGCACAATGCACTCCTCAAGCTCACAACAAGCTCACAAAGCATGGCGTCCGTGACGCATTTGCTTTCTAGTGGAAAGCAAATACTCATGTAAATTACAAGTACTCACAAAATGTACTTACATACAGTAAAAGTACATATACTTACAGTAGTTACTGTCCACCATTGTATAAATAGGAAACTGCTCAAGTATACGGCTCAATCTATGATGTTGTATTCTAATGCATTTCAAAGTGTGTATTGATTTGAAAAGTCTAGCTTAAATGGTCCCTGGAGAAAGTTCCGCAACTTCTAAAATGCACATTGTTGTTTGGCCAATGGTAATTTCTGTAACGTTTTAATGACTTTGGATAAGATGTAAATGCAAAACCAAAAAATAAAGCTATTAGTGGGACATTGGTGTGTCTTCATGTAGGTAATGGCTTAAACTTTTAATAGACAATGACTTGTACTGACCACGTCCTTAACGTGGTCAGTGGAATTACGAAGGACCATATAATGACCTTATCATTATATGGTCCTTCGTAATTCCAGATTCAAGAGAAAACACATGCCTTAGAGGGGACCATGGATTTTAAATCCCCAAATCCTGTGTTTTTTTGGTAGTTTTCTAGTGTACACAGCAGTTGAGAAGAGAATGCTGTACTGTATGAATAAATCTGACATTGCAAATGTACAGTATGTGCTGTGAGTGACTGTGTGAACTGTGAACGCTGTCACTGAGACAACAGCTCGAGGGAAGTTACTTTGCTACTTTGGCCACTATTCGCTTAATTGAAGCAGTTCAAAAAGCATCAATGCAGCCAACTTGATGTGCCATTTCTTTACTGTGGGCACAACTTCTCTGTGTTAATCTTACAAATCAATACATCCAGCTAGACCAATTAGTTTGTTAGCATTTGAAAGACACTGTTACTATGATGTTGGTTTACCCCCTCCTTTAAAAATTGTTCCGAGCAATTTTTCCCAAACTATTGATGTGTTGTCTAGAGTTTCAGTCTGTTAATAGAGTTTTTCATGGTCATCTCTGATAAGTGAACTGACAGTTCCGTTCAAATGGAGAAGTTTTTCATCTCATTTTAAGAGTGAAGCTTGGTGACTTGTTAGAAAGAGAGAAAAATACTATGAATACAGTATAAATATTTCATGCAACCACTTCTTTACTCCTGTGATGTGACAATAAAGTTGATTCTGAATTAAATTCTGATTCTGTGTCCAGGCTTATATTAGAAAAAAACTCAATGAAACAACCAATTAATGTTCTGCCAGGACAGAGAAGACAAAGATTGCAGACAAAATGTTCTTCTATTAGCAATGCAGAGGAGATAAACAGTTTTAGTATTTCTATTTTTTGATAATTGGTTCATCAGAGTGAATTCCTCTGCAATACAAATCTGACAATGGTGATTTAGCTTTCATCTCTGTCATGTCAGAGTTGTTCCAAAAGGGAAATGGATACAGTGGTGACTCACTTGGTGGATACTTCTGTGTACAGGCACCTTTACACATAAGTGTAAATAAAGTTTCACTATGGATGGAACTGTGAATCCAGCCTGTAACAGAGTTTTTCTATATTGAGTACTTCCACCACAAGTTATGAAGAGTATATTCCAGCTGCTATGCTCATTCACCTTATTTCTAATACCTCATGTACATAATGTTCGGATAAATATGCTATGTGTAAATATGTAGATACCTTGTTGTCTTTCTTTGATTCCTTGTTTTTTCTTCCCTTAGCCCCCCCCCTCTCTCTCTCTCTGGAAACAATAAAAAATTATGGAGCTTGCACAAAAACAAATTTCACCCACTGTTTTACACCTGTAAACCTGTGATGTGACAATAAAGATGATTCTGATTCTGATCAACATATGTAAGTCACCCGAGCAACAATCTTGGAACCCGTTCGGGGTTGCTTCTGGGGGCACCACCTCCTTTTTTGTGTAGAAACAGGAACTCGGTTTGACTCCTCCCCTTTCTTAGTCCACTTCCTGCCGGGTGCTTCTGTGTGTTTATTCCTACTTGCAACAACACTACATGTTTAAGGCAGTGGTGCTGACAGATTGTCTTGAGAGATTACCTGAACCATGGCCTGTTCATCCATAAGCTTTCAAAGAGGAAGCCTGGCTATGTCAGCACAGCAGCGAATACCAACCAGTGGTTTGTTCTAGGTTTTTTCGGAGGGTATACGATACGATACGATGCGTGTGGTCGTGGGTATACACTCTTGCGTTTTCAATGGATGAAATGGTTGTTAGACTGTATACGCTTTTCCCCCAAAAAAATCTGGACTGTAAACGGCGTATACAGCGTATAACGGTAGAACACACCACTGATACCAACCACCTCAAGAGCAGCTTCTACTATACAGCGTATAACGGTAGAACACACCACTGATACCAACCACCTCAAGAGCAGCTTCTACTCTCATGCCATCTGTAAGCTGAGCTGAAACCCCTAACCACTGACCAACTGAGCTCCATCATAAACTGAACTGTCCCCTCCCACGTCCTCACACGTCACAGTAAAAAGACTGATTTATACTTCATATAAATCAGGCATTAGTCATATAAAGCCATAGTCATTTAAACTACAAATTTTGTCTCATATAAAGTCGGTACGTTAACTGAATAACAATGAGTCTCGTTGCAGGGAGAGAATGCTGTATCCACATTTACTCATTACGCGTTACAGATGCGTTATGAGCTTGTCGATCAGCTATTTTCAGCATGCTATACTGCCGAGCGACGGAGCATAAATTAAGCCTTACTGTTCCCAACATTACTTTATACTGGCAATACAAGTGTGATGCGCAATATATTTTAGTTACTTTAGTTTATTCATGATTATAATTCTTATATTTTTTCAGTATTCTTTATCTATGGATCTATTGTCTTGATGTCATTGTTTATTGTGTTGTGGATTGAGATGCATACAGTGAATCTCACTGCCATGTGCGCCAATGTAAGTGATCAATAAGACCTGAACCCTGAACCTTGAAAAAGACACTATTTGTTTGTATAGCACTTTTCCAGTGCTCAATAGTCTCGCGTGGCCAGACTGTTGCCTCCCACAATTTTCAAATGTTTCCGGTCATACAGTCTGGGACTCGGAAGCTCCGATCATGATTAGAATATAAACTGGATGTGAAGCCTCCTCCCCACTTCCGTTTCGTCTTTACAGTCGCGCAAATTTATCCTAATATAAATATAAATCATTTAAGTATATTTAGCTTGCTGCTTAGCAGAAATGGAAATTAAAAAATAAAATGTAAAGATATTTTAAAATATATTTTCGTGAACGGAAGTGCCAGCTTCCTCTCTTGGATTTCGGGAGGTGTAGTTCCAGACTCTATATAGCATTCAGAGATTGTGGAATATGTTGTCTGGCGATACGCGAGACTAAGTGCTCAAGGACCCTTGACAAAGTGAAATAAAGATCAGTAAAGGAGCCATGGTTGACTTCTTTTTCCCACCTTTCTTTTTATCTGTGTTCTAGAACACGCCATTGTGTCGACATTAACTTAGAGCCTTTTTGTTCATTCTTTCACCTCCAGTCATAAGGAGGTAATTTCTTGATAAGGAGTCCTGGTAATCCACTCATACTAGTGAACAGGTAAACCTTTTTCTTCCATTTTGACCTTTTTGGAACACTGTCATGCGAATCTCCAAGACAAGCGCTGGCATGAAAAAGAAAATCAATTTATTTGTTTACGTTCTTTAAAATGTCATTCCTTTCCTCTCAAACCTATCGACTGGGGGCTACAAAGGAACCGAAGCCTTATCTGTGCAGCCTCTAGTGAATGCTTCAAAGCCTCTGCACATTAACTGAATAACAATGAGTCTTGTTGCTGGGAGAAAATACCGTATTCAACATTATGCATAGAATGGAGGAGAGAGATGTGAACAGTTGAATATTATTGTAGCTAATAATTCCCAGTGGCGTTATTAGTGTTAGATAACAGCCAGGGAATAGGCTTTGAGGACAATCAAAACACTTGTTTGAGGCCACAAATGCTCACACAAGCTTTATAATAAGAAAAAGAAAACATGCAGTGAGTGACAGTGTGAACTGTGAACACTGTCACTTGAGAAGCTGGTTTGAGAGGGACTTTTACCGATGTTGGTCGGTTGGTCTGTCCGTCTGTCCAACACTACCCCCAAACAAAATATCTCGAAAACTACTGGCTGGATATTGCCATGTCATTTTCTATGCTGTTTCATGCCCCCCTAAGGATGAACCCCACTGATTCTGCTGACTGCATGGCCTTATTCCTCTAGCCAAAATTTCCACTTGCACACAAGATATTTCATAATCTAATAGGCATATTGCAGGAGGAACTGATTTTGGTGACCACATGGCCTTTTCCCCTGGTGCCACCATTCATCCAACATTTCCATTTGAGTGTAAGGGGCAGTACAGCATGCTGGGCTGGCAGGGCTTTTAGAATTCTTTAACACATTTAGCCACTATTCACTTAATTGGAACAGCTCAAAAAGCTCAAAGCAGGTCCAATGTATCTGTGTTAATCTCACAAATCAGTACACCCAGCTAGACCAGTTAATTGTTTAAATTGGAAAGACACCGCTATTATGATGCCGTTTTACCCCTTCTTTGTTAATTTGCTCCTTGTAATTATTCCAAAACTCTTGATGCCATGTCTAGAGCTTCTTTACACCAAATAGCTCCTGTTAAAGGGAAGTTTAATTTGCAAAAGTTGTAACGTTTTGAGCTACACAGACTCTTCCTCAGACAACTCAGACAGTTCAGTTTGGTTCAGTTTATACTGAACTGAACTCATAGATCATACGCGTGAAGCTTGGTAGCACAATAGTTGGAAAGAGAGAAAGGAAGAGTATGAATAAAAATATGCAATCTATATATCGGTGTCCATGCTTGTGTGTGCTCTGTATTAATGAA
Organism: Gymnoscopelus braueri; assembly: GCF_963280865.1. Taxonomy (NCBI): domain Eukaryota; kingdom Metazoa; phylum Chordata; class Actinopteri; order Myctophiformes; family Myctophidae; genus Gymnoscopelus; species Gymnoscopelus braueri. Next base: position 46,169,095 of record NC_137604.1, on the reverse strand, counting down.
ATGACCAATTACTGCAAGTAAGCCCAGGTGAATCATGCCTAAAGAAATAGGAATGAGTGAAAGCTTTGTCGCTAGCATAGACCCCTTAACAGACGACGTCACACTGATAAGAACCAGTATGCGTGCAACCAATATGCGCGCAATGAAACCCATTCTATCAGGTCTCGCTAGGACGCGCCTCACCAGCCAACACACAAGAGGGGGTTGGGGTGTGCTGAAACCAGCGCACCCCGAAACAACAGGTTGAGAATTGATTGCGTGAAACAATCACCTGTGCATCCAGTCTCAATGTTGGTAAACAAATAATTGGTCTATTAAGGTCGATTTTGCCTCTTTTGTGTGTGTGTGGGAGTTGCATTTGGAGAGTGAAAAATCGCAGGTCAGCCAACGCATTCTCACTCCCAAATCATTTTGACACTGGTAAGGTACCTTTCACATCCGATGTTGACGCAGAGGATCCCCTTTCACGTACCTACCATGTAGACGACAATGGATCATGACAGATTCTCACCCTATTGGTATCAGCGTTCATTGTGTTCACTAATAGCGCTTTCACACTATGGTCCCGGGTGCGCACTCCAGACCGCTTGGCAGGTGTCGCGCTAGTGGATCCCGCGGGTTAATTTCATCATTAAATTATAAAATGAACCCGCGGGATGATGAAAGATTTAGTACTGCATCATCCCGCGGGTTAATTTTATCATTAAATGACCAAATGAACCCGCGGGATGATGCGCTAAAACCCGCAATATTTATATATAAAACTTTTCTTTTTATTATATAAAACATTACATACAGAACAAGAATGAGAGCGTGAGAGATAGAAAGAGAGGCCGTGTCACGGCCATATAAGGACAGCAACAATATATATATATATATATATATATATATATATATATATATATATATATATATATATATATATATATATAGTATATCTTGTGGATATCTTGTGGAGTTTCAGGTACTATGCATCCCAGAAATATATAGATTATAAGGCTTTGTAATTTGAAATTTTTAAGTAAATATGGTAACTCATTTAGATGTAGGCCTACGTAGGTTTATGGTTTCCCAAGGACTATAGCCGTTTCACTCATGATGCAATTTCCCTTTCATAACAGATACATACATGTGCCAGATAATCCCCACACCAAGAGAGTAAAAAAAGAAAAGACGTTGGATTGATGTAGCCTACTTTATTTAGACATGAGACATGAGAAACAGTACATGGAAGTACAATTCACAATACAAGGTTTCAGTCATTCAGTCCGACTTCACTGTATAGGCTACTATAGTTGCCTTTTCATAAATGATATATTTTTGTACTTAAGCTGTCGTGAAAGTTTATAATATTTAGATAAATTTAAAGTTTCAAATACAAAAGTAGTAGTAGTGGTGAAGGTTAGCAAACTGGACATTTAGACTGAATGTTTCCTGTATCCTCATCTTGCGCTAATGCACACAAGTGTTTCACAAGGTTTTATTTGTGTTGTTTCTCATAAGCGTACATCCGTTGTCCGTCAACAACACAGCAGTCTGTGCCTTGACCGCTGAGCGCTCAGTGCGTTGACTCACTCCTCAGCCGCAACCCTATATTTATGCGCGACCAGCACAAACATTGTCGCATAGTTGATGACGTCTGTGTCGACAGGGGAACCACTATGTGCATGCCGCCACCTATAGGATATATATGCAAGTGTTCTCTGGTGCGCAAAGATCTTGGCCAATGTGAATGCAGGCCAGAATTCGTTCTCGGGAACGGTTGGAATGAAAACGGATCCAGTGTGAAGCCGCCTTAAGACTATGACAAAAAATGTTCGTCAACTACCTTTTTTCACTGACGAATACTAAATAAAAACGAAATAAAAACAAAGATATGACTAAATATATCAAACATTTCATCAACAAATAAAAACTATAGACCAAAGGAGGGGACTATTGGAGACAAATCATTCTGAATTTTATTCAAAGGTAAATACACAAGCTAAAGTAGTTTTTTATCAAGTAAGAAAGATGGTGTGTTTATGTTAACTTCAATTACAATGCAAGCTAAATAAATCACCTCTGATCTGTACTGATTAAAGAGGTGTGAAAGACCCAGAGTTGTATATATTAGTTCGTAAATTAGTGTAAAGTTTCACTGTCCTCAAATTGAAACAAATATGTACAAAAATGAAGAATGCACGTTTGAGAATTATTTTAAACACTGCATTACACTTTACCCTCTCTAAGGGGGGAATGTGGGATTCTAAATCTGACCACGAACATGAAAAAATTAAGTTGACTATGCCACCTAGGTTGAATTGATGTGATACCATGTAACTTTTTCAGTTAAAAGTTTTTTGATATAATCTTTCACTGGAAGTTGAGTAATAGAACCCAAACACTGACATGTGCAAAACAAAAATGATAACATAAAATTATAAAGCCTATATATATGATACACAAATATCCTGTTGAAACAAAGTTACGGCTATGCTGGGTTTCCATTGGCACCACACCACACCACACCGTCTACTTGTGCTGCCGTTTCCATTACAAGGACCTGGGCTTTTAGTGGTATTAGTGGTGTCAAAGGGCTCTGAAAGGGGTGCCTATTTTGGCACCACTCCAGAGTAGGTGTGAGCTAGGCCAAACAGGGCCAAACACTTCATAATGACTGATCACTATTTTTATTTAGACCAGGATCATAGTTGTATCATAGTTTTTGTATTATAATAACAGTTATAATCCATTATAGTGTATTATAATTATCATAGTTAGTAAACATTATAATAATGTATACTGTATTATAATCACAGTTATAAGGGTCCATTTGGTTCTTACAGAGCTGGAGTACTCCTGCACAGGTGATTTTCATTTGCATACAGGACAGTAATTGGCCACTCATATATACATTGTTAGGCAAGAAGCAATGACCTCCTTTGCCTTACATTACTAAGGAGTGTCAATGGAGTCTGCTACACATACCTGTGGATTTTAGAGGAGGTAGCCTACTGGTACTTCAGTGTAAGGGAAACGGCAGATATTTTTATGCTGTGTGGTGTGGTGTAGTGTGGTGGGGTGCTAAAGCTGCAGTCGAAATCCAGCCGCAAGGAAGTATATTAACAGACCTATGTAATGGCTCAGGAGCTAGAGCGGCCACTTGGGAACCGGAATTCTCAGTTCAAGCCTGGGTGTCCTTGAGCAAGACAATCTGAACCCCTAATTGCTCCTCATGAGCAGGTTGGTGCCTTGCATGGTTTTTCTCCGGCGTCGGCCATGAATGTGTGTGAATGTAATGCATAATGTAAAGCGCCTTGGATAAAGGCACTATTTAAAAATGCACCATTTACCTACTCTTCCATTGACTTGCCTATAGTGTGATGGCTTATTTTGTCTCATTACACTTTGTATTATCTTTGTTTGGCACAATTAAACAAACATTATACAATTCAAACAAAGTATTTCTCTTGGTTGTTATTCATTCAGGCTACAACACTGATGATACGTCCCAAGTGCATCCATGTGATGTTTTTTCGTTATAGTTATTCTATTTATAGTGGCTCATAGGAATTTATAGACTACGTGACAACCAGGAATAGATTGGTGACCACCGGAGAGACGGGTGACAGCCGGAATGTAGACGGCATCCGGGAGCAGTTTGGGTTGGCGCCCCAGTCTGTGTCTTCCGTGAGGAAGAAGCCCAACAAATCCACGGTGAGGCCTTTAGGAGGGCCATTTAAGCAAGCCGCAAAGGGAGCCTGCAGTACCACCACGGGCCAAGACACCATCACACCAGAATGAAATGTTTGGAGCGGGGGAGTCTGGTGCAACGCTCAGGTCCTGGACCTGGTGAGACGGAGGAGGAGCCCTGCCAGGAGGCCATCCACAGAGCCTACCCACGTGCCAGAGCCTCTCCTCTCCCCCATTCCTGGCAGAGTAGTTTCGGACAAGCGTATTGAGTGGCCCTGTCTTTCCCTATTTAGGACTGACTGTGGGTAGCTACCTGGGACGTAAGTCAGGGCTTGATCAACCCTGGCTGGGTCACCTGGGCGAGGGTGTATGTTGCGAGACCCGTCCTAACATCCTATGACCCCAGGCTACAACACTGATGATACGTCCCAGGTGCATCCATGTGATGTTTTTTCGTTATTCATCTAAAGTGTGCATGCTTAACAGCAGGAAGTAACATCCAAAAGGGCAATTATAGTCTTCAAAACAAAAACAAAACAAAACTAGACGCGTCGCAATTCTGGGAAATTGCAAAGTGTGGTTGCGCCGACGCCGGTCGTGGGTCGCGGCCGCCGGGACTCTAGGAATACGCCTGGAGGAATACCGTCGGAGGCTGCGCAACGTTACCATAAATGTGACGGGGCAATTACGTTGTCACTTCACTCCTGAGATGACTTGTATTTCATTTTGAGAGTATTGATCCCCCCAAAAACCATGTTTTACATTGTTACATTTTGCGCATTTGTGGTGCCCCCTATGGATCAAAGTGGAAATGCTTATGGGGATTCGTTGAGTGAACCACCATTGACATGTGATTCAAATTTGGGATGGACCGGGCGTTTTTTGTAAAACAGGCCCCTCCCACTAAATTTGGAAGCCAATTACGGACGAACGGTATGGACTATCAAAATTCCGCTTGGAGGTGTTTATTGCATGGGTCCAGAGATCATGTGTACCGATTTGTGTGAGATTTGGACACAATATGTGGGAAAAGGAGCTAAAAGTGTGTTTTGAAGAAAATTCAAAATGGCTGAAAATCTATCCAGACGCAAATGGGCGTGGCCTATATAGGGAGTTGCGTCATGACCCAAGGAATCTAGGGGGATAAATATTTTTATTCTACGACCAGGCGCGTATCGTCATTGGGGCCAACGAGGCCATGGCCCGGTCTGTAAACCCAGCTTGTCCCTGTGTAGGGGCAAGATCCGCCAGGGGAAAAAAACTAAAAATCAACATTAGCAGCCCCTCACCCTATTCTGTTGTAGCCGACCACAAAAAGTCGCCTTTGTTTTCAAATGGGGCTCATTTGCATTCGGCCGAATTGTTAATGAGTGGCCATTAAAAAAACAGTTTAGCCGTCAAACCGGTTTCCTGCCAGGTACACAGTATAAAGAGGGCCCCGAAATAGCTTCACATTTCATTATTGTTGTGAGTAGCAAAAAGGAAACCTCGGCCGTCCTTCTCTCCATTGCGCAGAGAGGCCACCTCTCTCCATTCAGAAATGGAATAGAAGAAGAACCGTCGTCCTGAAACACCATCGCCCCAGGTCTAAACCGGCGGCCTCGGTCCGCGGAAAAAAATGGGGCAGTGTGTTTTGGGACGAGCGTTCCTTTTTCCACCCGGAATGGCTCCGTAATTCTCAATAGACTTATCAGCCGTTGTTGCACGATTGGATGGGGAAATTTAATGCACTAATAAATCAATATCAATTAAACTACCAATGTCTTAGCAAAGTACAAGCCTGTGATTCCCAATGAAGCCGGTCATTTTGACATAATTATGGCACGAATTTGGGGGGAAAAAACTGTGGGAGGAGTAGCGCGACAAAATAAAGTTTATCTAGAATAAAGAAAGTACAGTAATAGTCTGGTTGCCCTGTTAGGGCAACCACACTAACAATGCAGCGAATTGAGACACAAAATTATGTGTTATTGTCAGATACTCCCTAGAAAGTAGACAATCTGTGAATGCAGGTTATTGGCAGTGGTGTAAAGTAACTAAGTACATTTACTCAAGTACTGTACGTAAGTACAATTTTGAGGTACTTTTACTTTACTGGAGTATTTCCAATTGTCTATACTTTTACTTCTACTCCACTACATCTCAGAGGCAAATATTGTGCTTTTACTCCACTACAATTATTTGAAATCTTTAGTTACTTTGCAGATATAAATGATTACATTATAAAACATACATAAACCACTTTAGCCCTATTTCATACCTAGGCTATTTGAAAATAGCAGATCTACAAGCTCACAACGCGCCGCGAAGGGACGCGTTGTGAACTTGTAGATCTGCTATTTTCAAACATTTTAGTACTTTTACTTTTGGTACTATTAGTACATTTTGATACCAATACTTTTGTTTCTTTACCTTTTTTGACCTTTTTTAATCTTACATTTTGAATTCTGGACTTTTACTTGTAACAGAGTACTTCTACATTGCAGTATTGATACTTTTACTTAAGTAAAACATTTGAGTACTTTTTCCACCACTGGTTATTGGTAGACAATCCCTAAGCAGGCTTCACGCGGGCTCTTTAAAATCCTCAGATAGCCCCGCCCCCTCCCCCACAAACAGACAGAGAGAGCAGCTAGAGGTCTCCATTACAAGCATGTTATGTTTGGATGTATAAGAGAGTGAAATAAACAACTTGTTGTCAAGGAGTGGAAACTGCTGAGTCACGTCTGCGACAATTGAGAGACTTGTTGTGACAAACTGCATTGGTCATTTTGTTTCCAACTGTGTTTGTTTATATCCAGGTGAGCTAACGAGTGTGTGTGTGTGTGTGTGTGTGTGTGTGTGTGTGTGTGTGTGTGTGTGTGTGTGTGTGTGTGTGTGTGTGTGTGTGTGTGTGTGTGTGTGTGTGTGTGTGTGTGTGTGTGTGTGTGTGTGTGTGTGTGAGAGAGAGAGCGCGCGCGCGTGCATGCGTGCATGATTTGAAACTGAAAGTAACAGACCATTAAGGTGTGCAATGTGCATTGGTCCTATATTGTATTGCCTAAAACAAATACACACTGTTTTGTTGGGGTGTCACAACACCAAATATCCTTGTATGAAACCTCATACTGAAGCGTTTACCAATGATTGTTTAATTTAAGGTGTTACAACCTGAATAGCAGATTTCTATTTAATCCCTCAATTTATTTCAAGGCATACCCTAGTCAGATTTAGGTGTAGCTATGTGTGCATGTTTAAAAATGCCACCAGATAGTGAGGACGAAATAAATCAATAATTGTAGGGAAGAGAAACGTGTTTACTATTATACTAGTTATTTGTTTGAGGAAATGAATGCGAGAATGACTTTTTCAAGGTCTGCAAATTATGACAAAAATAAGGACTTGATTTTAGCAATGTTTCCGAGCTGGAAGAAGCATTATTTTACAACCCTTGTCACTTGACAAATGAAGGACAATATACCTATGTATACACATAATGTCTGCTGTATATTACGTTATATTATATATAACGAGTAGCCTACTAGGTATTATCATTTTCTTTTGTAAGTGCTGATCTACCATTATTGCAGTAATTATTACACAATTTACAGTAATAAAAGCATGTAAAAATACTATATTCATGTAAAATATTCAAAATATTTGTGTGTGTGAGGGCAGTGAGTTGTGAAAGGCTACATAACATTATACATATGAATCTTAGTCACTTTCTTTCTGACACTTAAGGCTTATGGTGTTCCTCCTTAACCTCACTCCGTCAAATGGAAGAAGCTTGCGACACACATTTTGTTTCACAGCGTACTTGCATCTGAGACTCCGGGCGCAGAATCGATGACAGACGGAGTTTCATTTTTTCAAGCTACTAGGCAGGTGATTGGATGATCCCGCCCCTAGCAGCCGCTGATTGGTTCGTATGCGCAGCGGTTCGGGCAGCTTTACTCTGTGAGCAATCCCAGACCCTCCTTCCTGAAACCAAATGCAAATGAGATTTCCGGAGGGAGGGGGTGTTTACCAGGCTAGTTCCTCCTAGCCCTGAAACATGACTGTCATACCATGACAGTCATGGTGCCGAGTCCCCCTGGTCTAAAGTTGTGTTCGATTTTTTCACATTGCCATCTCTCACATAAACATAAACGTTCAGATTTCAAATATAAAGTGCTTACCACCGAGCCACGGATGTTACAAGGCGATGCGGACCGCGATGAGTACCCGTATCTCCCGTATTGTTCAATAAAAAGCATTTTAATCCCATCGCCGGCCATTATTATTATTATTATTTTTTTTGGTAATGTATCAAAGTGCAATACACCTCCCAACCATTAGTGTCGCATGGTTGAAAGTATCGGAGACAATTTGGAGAAAATGGCCGGCGATGGGATTAAAATGCTCTATCTCTATCCAAAGTTTGACCCTGGCCATCGCTTCTTCTTACACAACTGATGAAGTCAAGTAGAAGACGACTCAAGGTAGGAACTTTTTTTCTATTTGCTGCTGCTACTTGTGTTGTATGCTGTGTGAATACCAATGTGATTCAAGCTGTTGTGCTATTGCTGTCATTTTGGGACCCAATGGGTGGATCTACAGTGTTGTGGCTGACGTTGAAGATTGTGATCTGTGACAGGGTGGCTGATATTGGTTCATGACTGGCTTGGTGGCAACACCTCCTCTGTCATTCCTCATGGCAATTATTCCTCCGTTTTCTTTCTCTCTCTCTCTCTCTCTCTCTCTCTCTCTCTCTCTCTCTCTCTCTATCTCTGTCTCTGATATTTGTTTTTCATTTCTTTGCTGTGTCATAATATTGACCCATGTTTGAGTGAAACAAATGCAGTAAATGTAGCTTTTCAGACCTGATGCTGTCACACTGTCACAGTGCTCTATATAAGACGGTTGCTGTACGTGTTGTTTGGTTGTTGTTTGTTGTGAGGTGTGTGCCAGAACCAGTGAAGTGGTTAATTAGCTATTAAGATGTTTGTTGTTTTGTTATGATTGTTTGTTAGTAAGCTATTCTGTTTTCTGAACATGCAGTATTTTGTGAGGCTAGTTGTATTGTGTTATCCTATAAAACCTTTTGAGTTTTCGTCGACTAAAACAATCAAGGATAGAAAGGACTAAAATGTGACTAAAACTAATAAGCATTTTGTCCAAAAGAGTAAGACTAGACTAAATCAAAATACTGCCAAAATGAACACTGATTGGTGTGCAACTAAGACGCCTCTGCTGAATAGTCAGAAGGCTCAGCGTTGGGGGCACTCCAAGGCTGGTGTCTTGTACTTCGTGAGGCTCAACCCCGCTTCTAATGGCCCGCCTGCCTTCTTATTAGTGTTGTTAACTTGTTTTCAATGTTTGTATTGGCTACATTGACTTGTTCTCAATCATGTCCACGTTCCGTTGTCAGTCGCGGGACAGCACAGGCAATTGGACTACTCTGCACTTTGTAAGATTACGCTAAAGGGGTACCCAGTCTGCCAAATAGTGGTCCTGACTAAGCGTTCGAGAATCTGAACATGAATGACAGTTGGAGATGCAATATCATATATGGGAGCTTGTTTTATATTCAAAATCAAATATGCTTCCCTAGCATAAATGTCACGAAAGAAGTGAAGCATTAATATCAAGACCACGTTGAAGTGTGTGACTGCTAACCACCTCCAGAGGCTTCTCTCCAGCGACTTATTGAATGTTAATTTAAGTCAGAGAGCGTAAAAATGTGTCAGTTTTCACACTCTCAGAGGTAAATTAACAGTGCAGGTTTTGCTGTGATATGCTGTTTCTCTCACAGCTTTCCTGCCTGTGTCTCAGTAAGGAATTGGAAGGGGCACTCAGTAGAATGCAAATCATTAGGAGACATGCCCTACGTACCCCCTCCATTTGTCTGTCTGGGGCATATATGGCCATGTTCTGGGGTTGTGCTTGTGTATAAAAACCCACAGGGAAATAGGGGGAGGGATATATTAAAGCAGTGGTTCTCAATCTTTTTCGGACCCCCAAATGTATGTATTTGGCCGCGGACCCCCATCTGAAAATATTGTGTGCCAGGGACCCCCAGAAGAGAAGATTTGGGGTTATAAATTATTCAACATTTTCGATATTTTTCAAGTCTCTTAAAATATAGCAGATGTACAAGCTTGCAGCACAGCACAAAGTGACGCGCTGTGAGCTTGTAGATCTGCTATTTTTGAATAGCCAACGTATAAATGGATAAAGTGGTTAAGAAGATGATTGTAATGCTATGTTAGCTACTTTTGCTGGGGACCCCCTGGAACCCCCCCAAGGACCCCTGGGGGTCCCCAGACCCCACTAGGTCATTATGGTGCAACCAGTTGGACAGTGAGTAGCATCTTGTTGTCATCACCACGTCAAACATGATGTTAACAATGTTATTATAGCCTAAAGGCCAATCCATAGTCCAGACGTAGCATACAGATTTCCACCTCACCAGATGTCACTGGCGGTGTGCACTAAAATGATGCAATAGCGGACCTCAGCATAAAGCATGTCCACCTGGGCATGTCTGCCTGTTTCACATCAACATTTCAGCTGTTGTTCTGTCTTTAGACTTGGCAAGTGACTAAAGTGAGTGTTGTTGGGTTTTTGCTGCCCCATATTCGCTGTGTGAGTCCTTCTTCACCAAGAACAACACTACTTCACAATGTTAGTGTAACAAAGAGACTTGCTAGGGAAAAAATATATATATCTGTATCCGTGTGTGTGTGTGTTACATCTGGTGCATCTTGTGTATTGAGTGCATAAGTGTGAAACTATGTTGTGCTGGTTCCTCAGACATAGACATGTACAGTAGTAGCAGAATAACAAAGAAATGTAAAAACGGAACAGAACGCACTTACTTGAGGTTATTGAAGGGGCTGTCCAAAGTACTCCTGAAGTTACAAATATATATTAACATGTATCGCTGTGTACAGTAGGCTATGTAAAAGTGTGCCAGTGTCTGTGGTATGTGAATGTGTGTAACACAGAGGCTGCCTCTGACCACAGACAAGCAGTCAGGGAGTGGTGCGATGGTTTTGATGTAGATGGGGGTGTGCTCTCTCTTCGGCTTCCTGAAGTGCATGATCACCTCTTTGGTTTTGTCCACAGGTTGTTTTCCTGGCACCATTGTGTCAGGTTTCTTCACCTCTCTCCTGTAGGCTGTCTCATTAGTGATCAGACTATCACTCTTGTGTGGTCAGCTAACTGGACCGCTCCTGTGTAGAGGTTCAGGGGGGGCAGACGCGCTCACTGTAAGAGCCAAAACTGACCCCAAACTGATTTATACTATTGTATTTTTCGTTTATTATGACTGTGTTATAACCAAGGGGACACAGAATTATTATTAGTATTTGCATATTGTGATGGTATTTGGTTTACTAATATTAGGTATTGTTATGAATATTTTGAATATATTTTTTGACACATTTCTAAAACCTACAATATTGAGTGTTACAAAAATTACCAGTGACGTCAGGATTATAATATAGAAGTGAGAGTGAGAGTAGAGTTCTAGATGATATAACTGCAGGAGTAGGATGATACAGGTTTTTGAGAAATAAGAAGTGGAGAATTCTTTAAATGATACGAGTCAATACTAAAAGTTCTGCATTAAGATCCTAAGTGTGGCTATATTGGATAAGCGAAGTCGCCATTATACTCACCACCTGGCATTCTGACAAGAAGTCCAGGATCCAGCTGCACAGGCAGGGGTCGAGTCCTAGGTTTCTGAGCTTGGTGTCAAGCTCATACGGTCATAGGCACCGATTCCATGAGTGCTTATGGGCCCGAACACTCAGAGAGAAAAGGCTGAGTACCCATGGGGAAAAGTGCACTTGATACTGTACTCACCAGTCAGGCAGGGCCACATTTACATTGATTGTTCTTTTCCAATTCAATCCAGCATATATGCTGCGTGGCACCCGATCACATGTCATAGCTTTAATCTGTTTGGAAACATTAGATGTGCACTGTCCAATTGAAAGCGATGTCAGCTTAACCACTAAGGTGTAGATCAAGGCAGAAATCCATTCAATAATCTTGACCTCACCTGACAAAATCAACAAATGTGTGTTTAAAAAACCAAAGCCTTCAATCATTTCCACCAATGTGCCTTCCATTTCCAGTGCTGCATCCAGTGGTGCCCAGTCAAGTGACAGAAGTAACGAGGTTGACAATGGCAGCAGTGAAGATGGACAGAAGAAGGGATGGATTTATAAAATCACCTGGAAAGGAAAAGTCCTGTATGTAGGCCTACTGTATGAAGCTACACAAAACTAAGCATAGAAGGTAAAGTAAGTATTAGTTACCTACATAGCACACTTTGAGGTGCTTGAATGTGCTGTGTGCATACTTGTCCTGTCCTACAAGTTATAATATACTATATTTTATCTGCCCAAATAGATAAAATGAAGACCCTGCCATTGTGTCCTGTAAACAGTAGAATCCTTAATTCAACTCTGAGAGTTTACTTGGGAATAATAGCCTTCATTATGAATTCAACAGAAAACTGCCGTGTTATTTATATTCCTAACAAACAACGTTCATTATTAAACATGTATTTATTTGTGCCAATAATAGCCTTGATAGACATTAATTACAGGCATTTGTGTGAAACATTATCAGTTTCTGCTGCTATCGCAAGCTGTCAAGTTTTCAAAGCCAAGTAGACGAGGGCAGAAAATGGTTAATTAAAATGTCAATCAAGCCCAGTGTAGATAGTGTACGTACACTGGTTATCTTGGAGAAGCTGAAATCAATTTTCTTCAAGTAATTTAACTTTCTGGGAGCTACAGATAATGCGCCATAAGAATACACATCAAGATTGATGACAAACAGTGGGTTTCTGTCAGACGGCTGAAAATAGGGGTTTTGTTGCAGGGGTGAGATGATGGATAACACTGCATAAATCTCAGGTCGATCACTCAATCAATCAGGACTTTTCTATCACCAGTCTCAGACGCAACGTCTTTGGCCGGCTCAGTCCTCTATGGGTCTGCTCAGATCTGGCCGTCATTTAACTGGTGAAAAATGAACGTGTTCTGAATAAGCGTAACGGGCCTGACAGGCCTGCAGCAAGCTGTTGTACGGTATGTGTATGTTTTTGACATGGTTATGCTTTGACAAATAAGGATTCGGTCCCTTTTTCTATAACTAGAGGTTCCGCTACACCTACGTTCATGCACCGCCGATCCGACCAATATGTCTGAGTCATAGTGTCGGGGGCTTGTCAGAGTACCTGTTGTACCCGTCTGTCTGTCTCCCTTTTGTGCCCATATATGGAGATCTCTGTATCTGTCCCTTTATGCCCATTTATGGAGATCCTTTATGTCAACAGTATATTCCCATATATTTGTATGCCCATATATGGGCATAACCATACAGTATATGACTGATTTGTTTGCGCCTGATGCCATGACGACACGTTGAGGTTAAGCAACACACTCCATATGTGGGCGTAGCTGCATTGGGAACTCCTTATATGGTTATGGCTGAGTCATAGTGACATGAGCATGACGACGTGGTCCCGCCTGCCCGCCGGCCCGCGATTCCACTAGTCGAAATTCAGCGGCCTATACAATGAAATGAATGTACAAATGTAAAAAGTGAGATAAGTTGTCCATTAATCTTAATCAGTTGCATTCAGTAATGCAGAGCATATTCAATTATATATATATATATATATATATATATATATATATATATATATATATATATATATATATATATATATATATATATATATATATATATATATATACACATACACATACACATACACATACACATACACATGAATAGTGTATACATATTTAATGATGCTGGTACCCGGTCATTTTAAGTGCTTTAGAGTCCATTGTATGTATGGACTGTAAAATAAAATTGCTGCATCGGTTCATGCAGTTTAAGTGTGGCTATGACCTCTGGGTCATTCCAACCAATCACAGGCCTTCGTCTGAACTCTGACATCCCAAACGCCATGGCATAATCATAGGAGACATTAAGCTCTTCTGTCTATTCACAGGGCTAATGTCGCCATTAGAAATCCATTATTCTCCAGCAGGAGCGCGTGGCCTGACAGTCTAGGCAGAAACACCAAATCCTCCCCTCTCTGCTCCGGGAAGATAATTAGCTGGCGAGAGGCCTCCAGGATGGAATGCCGTCGGAGGGTATTAACGAGCTGGGTAAACACTATAAGTCAACATGGCCACTATAAAGCACGTCAACATGCATCGACCACAGAGGCCGTGCTGCATGTGCATATTTCTCGGTAATGTGCACAAGTAATGGCATCACATATTATAATAACATTCTGAGTCTTCACAGGTAGTCTTTATTAAATACCTACATTAAGATAATAAAATACCATCATTATACGTGACCGTTTCCCTGAGAGTGAAATTATGTCCAGCGGGTTCAGCAGCTCTTGACTAGTGTTTCATTCTGTAAGAGGTATATAAATACCTCTACCAATATCAATATTTCACTGTGACTGTCTCCGGGATAGTAGCCTCTCTGAGGTTGTGATTAATGCCATAGCGTTTGTTGCTGGGCTTAGAGTTGTTGCATTACACAGAGGATCTGGCAAAAGACAGATGGCTCTGGGTTGGCTGATTTGGAAGTGGGCAGCCCTACACCATTTACAGTATAAATGCACTATATTTCATTCCAGTATATTTGACCATCAGTGGGACAATAGCATGCTAGTTTAATGAGTGGCCTGATATTAACCCATTCAAACCGGGAACGCATCTGTGTCATTTTAGATTTTTAGCTATAACCATTATTTTATACTTTGGCTAAAAAATAGCAGATCTACAAGCTCATAGTGCCACGGTACGAACTTGTAGTTCTGCTATTTTTCAGAACATCTTTGAATATACATATATTTTTAACTCAAATCTTGCTTGTTCTGGGGGGTCCCTGAAACTAAATATTTTCAGATGGGGGTCCGTGACCAACTACATCAATTTTGGGTGGTCGTTCCCCGGAAATGATATCTATTTGGCCGCGGACCCCCATCTCAAAAGATGTTTTTCCAGGGACCCCCAGAAGCAAAGATTTGTGTAAAAAATTAGGTTACATTTTTTTATAAATATTCAAAGATTTGTCACAAATGTTCACGATTTTTCATAAATAGCAGATCTACAAGCTTGCAGCGCAGCACGAAGTGACGGCCTGCGAGCTTGTAGATCTGCTATTTTTCGAATAGTCAAAGCATAAAATAATGGTTAAAGCGGTTAAAATCTAAAATGACGCAGATGCGCTCCCAGATTGAATGGTTTAAGAGAGATTGCAACAGGCATGTCAGTGTCAGTGGTAATAGGTCTTCTGTTGTGATCATTTGTGGGTGTGCTGTAAACAGCAATGTGCTTTTGAGTAGAGATATCTGACTTTATACCAGTCCCCAATTAGTTTTCCCCAAGGGCCAAATTATGTCTAGGCTACCAAGGCAAGGGCCACAACATTGCACAACCTGCACAGATTGGGGCTTGGGGGGGCGGCGTTCCCACTACTCCAGTGACAGTGCAGATAGTAGTGTTGTTGCTGCTCTTAACACCATTATTATAATTATTATTAATGAATATAAATATATTATTTTTTAAATATAATATTTAAAAAAAGCTTTGGCTTTGAAGCTATCTTAGAATAGATGTAGACCTATTTGACAGTTGCAGAAACATACAGTAATTGCCTTCCTTGATGCATTAACGAGCGTCAACGAGCATCAGCTGGACACAGACACACACACCTCCCCTCTGCAGTGCTCTAAAAGTGACTGGAGTCTGTCTCATTTCTCTCCAATAGCCCTTGAGTATGATTTAGGATTACTGTGAATATGGTAAGCTCAAATTTCATATCACACTCGCCATACCTGTAACTTTCACTAGCCCCCCCCCCCCCCCCCCACAAAAAAAAATGTGGGTTGGTGCAGGCCGGACAGTTGCCCCTCGCGGGGCCGCAAATGGCCCGCGGATTCCCTTTTGGGGAACCATGCTTTATACAGTATTTCTATAAAGGTGTCCTGTTACAATCAAATCATACCACGACTTATCATACTACTTAGTTAGTGTTATACATCTCCCTGGTCAGATACTGTCCCTGACCCCTGTAATCCAGTGTGGGTGTCTCTTGGAGTTCAGTCCCTTTTTAGTCCCTGGGATTTGCTCTATGGTATGGGTCAGGGCCAGGCTAATGCAAAATATGGCACGAGTTCACATATAGATAATGGAAGTCAAAGGAGGTCGAATCAGGCCGTGTTTTGTTAAAGAATTCATAATGTGTGTGGCGACCATTCATTGCCCACTTGTTCCATTCCCATGGAAACAACCATAGCTATTTTGAAAACATAGGCAGCACAGAGACCCCAGAAATTTAAGTGGGCTCTAGAAAATGGAAGGAGTAGTCACTCGAAAATTATTTATCCATTTGTTAGCTTTGTTTACTGCATGTTTGCTAGCAGCGGTGACTAAAAGCTACAATACTCTTAAAGCCACTCACAGTGGTGTGAAGAGACTTCCTCAACAGCGTGAGTCAGAAGAGGACACTCTCAGCAAAATAGCTCATACAAGTAGTAGATTAGACTGTGATTTATTAATCTTCTAAACAAACTGAAATGTGGAGTGCATAGTGTGAACAGAGATCACAAAGATACAATGTGTAACCTCAAAGAACCCATTCAAAGAATGAAAAATCTGTGAATTTCCACACTTCAGACAATCTGTTTAAACACTCAATCCCTACAGTATATGCTTTGTTCTCTTTTTCTTCTACACCAACTTTCTTCACCAAAAATAGCAGATCTACAAACTCACAATGCAACGATAAAGAAAACAATTGTAATACACAAATCAATTTCTTTTCAGTCTTGGGTGTCGTAAGACATGTTGGAAGAAGTTCAAAACCAATATTAGTTTACAGGACCCAATCCCATGCCTTACAGTAATTCCAACCAGGCTATACTTACCCTCCTGGGGTAACCTCTATAAAGCGTTGCAGCCTATTTTTGGTCACCGCTTGTGCTGATTAAAATAATAATAATAATAATAATAATAAAACAAAATCATCTGGCAATTGGAACTGGAGATTACAATCTGGCTCTCAACTCGTTGCCCCTTTTTTTTATGGTTATTTTTGTTTATATACATGGTGCATGTGAGGTACATCATCCACTCGGGATTACAGACAAGAAAGGACCCAAGCACATTGATCATGGTCAATGGTAAACCCTGACGAACTTCACCCAGTATGTAACCTGAAATACAAGAACTACTAAGACCCTGGACCTGCTCTTTCATTGCCACGGACGGCAATTCCCGTCCGATTCTTTTTAAATTGTTTTATAAAAGATTGCGCTGTTCTCTGTCACCCGAGTGATCACTTTCACTCTTAACTCACACGGATATGGAAATAACGTCATCCAAAGATTCCCACCACTGTCCACTTCCTGTTTATTGGTTTCCTGGAAATGCTTGTATCTTGAGTTCATTTGTTTTGCCCTGGATTTGGCAAGTTTCAATGTGGTCTAACAAACGAAGGGACAGCTCCGGTTATATTTTTCTTTCTCTGGACGACGAACAGTGGTCCCCTTTGTGTTTACCAACACTCTGAAAAGCAATAATAATGTATATAAATGTTCTGTGGCCAGTTGGGGAGGTGGGAAACGCGTGCATTTTTGAGCTGCTGTTTTCAGCGTGCCTGCGACATAGAAAGGTGCCTCGCGGGTGAAATTGTTTTCCTCTGGGCGACGGCCATGGATACTTTTTGTGTTTACACATGGTCCGACGATAGATCATAGTGGATCTTAATTGTCTGTGACCAGTTGAAAAGGTTATAAAACATGGAAATCGTTGGCAGTGGGTGAGTTTATTAATGTATATACTCTGGCAGTGAAAGAGAGGAGGTATACTGTGGGTCCCCACCAGAGCAGGGACGCCCCAGCACTATGAATGACTAAAAGCATATTGACAGACATGACATCACATGTCATGAAGATATTTGAGAGACTGGTCCTCGAGGACTTTTCAATTTCCCAGAAGCCTCTTTCTGACTGCAAGGAGCAAGGAGCAAGGGGCTGCTATTGAGTTACTACTCTCAGGTGCACTTGTGATTAAAAACACTTTTAGAAAGTGATTTAATAAGCACCCGCACTCCGCTAAACAAATTCATCTCTTCTTTCAAGTTGTTTGGTGTTTTAGGACTGCGGTCTGCAGGATCTACAAAGAAC
This sequence comes from Gymnoscopelus braueri, assembly GCF_963280865.1. Lineage (NCBI taxonomy): Eukaryota > Metazoa > Chordata > Actinopteri > Myctophiformes > Myctophidae > Gymnoscopelus > Gymnoscopelus braueri. Next base: position 46,151,211 of record NC_137604.1, on the reverse strand, counting down.
ATTAGAGATTTTACGATTGCATTTTCTCATTAAGCTAGGTAATTGCTTCACACACCTCCCTCTGTGTCTGGCGTCTGCTGCCTGAGGGGACCCTGGCTGATTTAGTCAGCATTTCACATAAATATATTTACCAAAACTTGCTTAATGCAAATTCAACTGGCAAACGCTCCATGTATCTTAAAACTAATATTTAGTCCAGAGAGCCTTGTGTTGTGACGGTCAGTTAACTTTAACCCATTAAGACCGGGAACGCATCCCTGTCTCTTTGGCTATTCAAAAAATAGCAGATATACAAGCTCATAGCGCAGCACCGAGTGCTGCGGTATGAGCTTGTAGATCTGCTATTTTTGGGGAAAATCGTGAACATTTTTGTTTTAAAGCAAACATTTTTAACTCTGATCTGTGCTTCTGGGGGTCCCTGGAACAACATATTTTGAGATGGGGGTCCGCAGCGAAATACATATCATTTTGGGGGTCCTTGACATGGAAAGGTTGGAGCACCACTGATCTACAGTAGCAACATACAGTTAGGATTTAGAAAACATTTTTAGATAAGTATTTGGCTGCGTACCCCCATCTCAAAATGTTTAGTTCCAGGGACCCCCAGAAGCAAAGATTTGAGTTACAAATGTTCGCTTAAAAAAACTATCTATTCATATATTTTCACATTTAATTTTTTTTTCAAATGTTTCAATTTTTTTCAATTTTTTTCAAAACATTTCAGAAATAGCAGATCTACAAGCTCATAGCGCGGCACTCGGTGCTGCGCTATGAGCTTGTATATCTGCTATTTTTGAATAGCCCAAAGAAATCTTAAAATGACACACAGATGCGTTCCCGGTCTTAATGGGTTAAGGGACTTATGTAGTTTTGCAGCTTTTATTGGTGTTTGAAACCAGTTAAAGGGAGTGGTTGTTGCCTGCGGACGTTTGAATTAACGGCCTGTAAACAGGCTTAATGGGACATGGCAGAATCTTACAAAGTCAGAAACGTGTCTTTAACTGTGGTGCCATACTGTGATGCAGGAGCACATCAAGCACTTTTTTAAAAACGAGACATTTTTCAATCCCGAGTATTCTTCATTCATTGTTGGCTTTTATGTAGCCTCTTTTTTTTCTCCACTTTTGCTTCACTTTGTTCAACAGAGCCTGGCTGATGCCTTGACGTTCTAGGCACGAACGAACGATGCAACCCTCCTATTTTCCAAATCAATCAGAATGCGGAGGGGTAGCACTCTAGTTTTGTCTGCTTTACTGGTGTGTTTCAGGACTTTCAGGACACACACACACACACACACACACACACACACACACACACACACACACACACACACACACACACACACACACACACACACACACACACACACACACAGTAGTTCCTGGTAATAAGGTAATGAAAAAAGAATGATGAATATCATTGGACTTGTCTGAGTAGGGATAGGTTTAGTGGGTTATAAATTGACTTACATTTATTTGATCTTATCCCCATTTCTCTGTGGCATTTTGTGTGGGGCTAGCACTTTGCCAATGATTTAGTTTATAAATAAATGTAGTGTATTGTAATGAGTATGCTGTGATTTAATATCTGCATGAGAGATATGAACTATCACCATTGTGTTATTTGTATTGTGTTATTTACTTGGTATGTGTGCATGCAATATGCACAATGCACCCTGGGAGTAAGTGGTGACACTATCGTAACATACTACAGGTGATTGATGACTTTACATGGATGGAGGTAGATTTAAGCAGGTTTTTCCTCAACCACAGATATATTAGCCTCACATGCACACCATTAACACACAATAGAAACAAGAGGCATCATCAGTTAATCACATTGGGCCAACCAGAAGAGTATGCATATTTAATATAATGTAAATAACTAATGTTAAATATGTATGAGATTAAATGAATTTACTATATATATATATATGGAGGCGCGTCTGAAGCCTGTCCTGGACGGGAGTCTCCAGACGTAAAAAAACAGATGATGATGATATCTTATACGAATATATGAATGCACAATATACTGTAGCTGTTAATTAATACATTATGAATGTGCTGGAACCTGGAGTTCATCTTTTTGCATGGGTGGCAAGTCATATACATATCCCCTTTAAGTAATACAAATTAAAACGCTTGGATTTGAATTCTCTCCGAAAATTATCCCTAGATTAAAAATGTATTTACAAACTAAATTAAAATGTCCATGACTTATTAACCGTACAATGATGTTCAGCCAGCATAGACTCAGTTATTCAGGTGAGTTCAGTAACCTGCTAATGACTTGGAGCAAATGTAAACAAATGCAAAAATTTTAGCCAAACATTTTAGTAAAATTAAAGCCATTAGCAGGAAAATGGTCCGTTTATATACCATATGGCTGAGGCTGTGAATAGACAAGGACATGTATTGAGTGGGGTACAGTCCTTTTAAAGACCTAATGAAATGATAATGATGTTTTTCACACTTTTAGAGCATATCCGTAGTCATAATGAGGACATACCTAACAATACATGCCAATGTCAAACTTGAACAGTGATTATATCAGCCAGCTCTGGTGAATAATTATGAATCATGATTTCACTCACCTGTGTGATTCCCATAGCTCCCATGTTCCTACACACACACACACACACACACACACACACACACACACACACACACACACACACACACACACACACACACACACACACAGACACACACACACACACACACACACACACACACACACACACACACACACACACACACACACACACACACACACACACACACACACACACCTGATTTTCATTTTATGACGTCTTTAAGAATGAAGAATGATTTTGTTGAATTTTGTTTTGTAAGGCTTAAAATGGGCAGCCTGTGGTTCTCGGTCAACTATAGCAGTATCTGTCCTCTTTTGATTCTATAGCCTCACGCCATCTCTAATAAAAGTATAATTTCCTTAAAATCCAACAAATTCTACACAGCATCCTGGTGAATACCAGTTCAAATTGAACAAAATTAGAGTGGCTGGTAGCACCAGCTTCCCTTGTTAGTATTCTGTGTAGACGACCAATAGTAGGTGTAACAACCTGCTTGAAATGGATAAAACAGTTGACATGAGGGGTTCAGACAAGTGACCTTGAGTTAATACACCCTATAGTGTCCTGAGCTATAATTGACTGCACTGTGGTCTTGCGGATCAGGAGGCAGCATGTGGTGTTACAGTACAGCACACTGCCAAAAGCAAGATGCTAAACAAAGATATCTAAATTCCTGTGTCAGGGAACATGTTATACTTTGTTGTATGACAAAAGTAGCAAAAAGGTGCCGACCTACAAGCTCACAATTAGGGCTGTGAATCTTCTGCTATCTCACGATTCGATTCGATTTCCGATTCTTTTGAGAATTGATTCTGAATCGTCCAACACCCCTACTCACAATGTGTCTCAAGATTGTAGAGCTGCTATTTTTCGCTTTTTGATAATCACCTATAATTACATGCCCAAAATAGGGACGCTAGGTTGAAAGTGGTTACGTCTACCTATGGGTTTCATAAATATCCAACCAATGAAAAGTATTAACATTAATTAATGACTAAATAACTACATTGGATCCGCCCAACAGCGACAATATCAGAGGTGAAGCTGGTGTAAACTGGACCTGAATTGGCTCTGTACTTGGACCGCTTTTTTCCCCCTCTGCGCCAAATCTCTTTGCCAAAAATAGCCGATCTACAAGCTCACAACGCATCGAATCGCGATGCGTTGTGAGCTTGTAGATCTTCTATTTTTGGCCAATGTTACCCCCATAATATGTATGTTGGGGATGAAGTGGTTAAAACAGTAGTTTGTTTTATATGGACAAAGTGAACTTGGGGGACATTATCTCTATTTATGATGCGTCAGGCATCATCAAGGGCGGTTCTGACATCTCCTCTGTGCCGTGTGCTTTCAAGGGGATTGAATTAGCCCTTCTCCCTATGATGGCTCTGTGTCATCTCACTGACCATGGAGCTGCTGGCTGCATACAGTAGATTTGAGGGAGGGGAGTGGTGGAAAAGTACTCAAATGTTTTATTTAAGTAAAAGTATCAATACTGCAATGTAGAAGTACTCCGTTGCAAGTAAAAGTCCGGAATTCAAAATTGACTTGAGTAAAAGTACGAAAGTATTGGTATCAAAATGTACTTAAAGTACCAAAAGTAAAAGTACTAAAATGTTTGAAATTAGCAGATCTACAAGCTCACAACGCGTCGCGATGCGACACGTTGTGAACTTGTAGATCGGCTATTTTCAAATAGCCTAGGTATAAAATAGGGCTAAAGTGGTTAATGTATGTTTTATAATGTAATAATTTATTTCTGCAAAGTAGCTAGTAACTAAAGTTTTCAAACAATTGTAGTGGAATAAAAGTACAATATTTGCCTCTGAGATGTATAGTGGAGTAGAAGTAAAAGTATATAGAAATACTCCAGTAAAGTAAAAGTACCTCAAAATTGTACTTAAGTACAGTACTTGAGTAAATGTACGTAGTTACTTTACACCACTGATGGGAGGTGGGGGGGTTGGTGGCGTGCACACGAAGGACATCTTCACTCAGAGGGAGGTCAAAAGATTTGCAATGTTTGGCACGTTGTGGCCGATACATGCACTTCTCACCGTACTGTATGCATGACCTTCCCCGTTTTTTTCCCCTTCCTTCCTTGCTGCAAGTAGTTACATTTAGTTGAATAAGGTGCCACTTGCAACCTCGACCCTCTGTGTCTCCCGTTTCTGTCACACACATGATCACATGAGGTAATGTATGTCAACTGTATCCATTTCACACCATAATCTCATCTAGGCGCCACATTCTTTACAGAGGGCTTAACTGTTTTTTATGATTGGTTGTTTGCTACGTGGGGGATGGAGGAACTGATGCCATTGTAGCATTTGAACACTTTGAATACTTTACCAACAGTTTGCAAAGACAAGCACAGTTCAATATAAAGTCTGTTAAGAGGATTTTAAACCCAAGAAAGCACTATGGCTTGTTTCCACTAAACAAAAACACACTAAACACACTAATCACAGATGGACCCAGATGAGGCCAGCTTGAAACTAGTGGGTTGATGGACATAGCTCACACATAACTCCATGTTTAATACACAATGCAGTATAGGATCTTAGATATGTGGTGTCCGCGTCCTGGTTGTGACAGTGAGCAGTGGTCGTCGTGCTAAAGAAGCTTGATGAGTAAATTGTCTCTCTCTCGATAATTTTGTTATCATATTAATTGAAGGCTGAAATGACGTAATGAACACGAGGGAAGCTTTATGAATGTTGTCAGCAGGCCTAAGTGTCAGTGTCTAAGTTGACAGTGGGCACTCTGAGCCTTCTTTGAGTACACTAGACTCGGAAGGGCAAAAGTCTGGGGAGAGTCCACTGGCTTCTCTATCCATAGGTGTCTGCTCCAGTAGGGAGCAGACACCTATGGATAGAGAGGCCTGCACTTCCATCTGCACTTCCTAACTGGTAACAGAGATTTATACATAATATGTGATATTGAGGTCCCATTGGGTTCTGTGCTGCTGAAGTGTCCTATCTTAGCTGCTTACACACACACACACACACACACACACACACACACACACACACACACACACACACACACACACACACACACACACACACACACACACACACACACACACACACACACACACACACACACGTGTGCATGTGCGCGTGTGCGTGCATGTACTCACGGAATTCTGTTCAGCTTCCGTTTAGTGAAATGTTAAAGGTTAAAATAGTACAAGTTGTCTCAGGGAGCTGCTCTGAACTAAGTGTCTAATTAAGAAAGTCTAACAGCTGCACAGAAAAATAAGGTGCTCAAAATAACAAACGTTAAATTAATTGAGACCAAATAATTATTTGAGAATCAATTAAAACAGCAAAGGCAAGGAAAAATAAGAGTCTGTATAAAAGCATAAAAGGTTATATCCTCTGTTTCTCAGGGTCAAAATATATCCAGTTTTTGCATGTAGATAGTAATCCAGATTGAAGCTGTCAAAACAGGAGCAGATGACAGTCCAGGCTTTCTGTCTCTGAGACAGAACGGCTTTATTGCCTGAAGGCTCTTCAATTTCCAGACACATTATTACGTTGAATTGATGTTGGTAGGTTGCTAAGGCTACAGCTGAATGCATACCTTTCCCCCCCTAAATACCTCCAGAGAATAATGACCAGACAGGAGCGAGGCGTCCTTTTCAGTTTCTGGAAGTCAGCTTCTGTGTTTCCAAAATGTATGTTTATGTTTCTAATTGTTCAGTTATTTCTAATACTACAAAGTACCAGAACTCAATGTGATATTTTGAAATAGATATCTTTTGGAATAGATCTCTAATATTGAACCCAATGTCGCAGGTCGCAGAGCAGATAATCCCAGACTTTCCCAGGCCACATTAGCTAACTCTAACTGGACCTGTTAAAGCCCCCCTTCCCCCCCCATCTGGTCCTTGGTCTGACCCCATCACATTGGGGCTAAACCCAATGCGATCTCTTGAAATAGATATCTAATATTAGCCCCCTACTGTATAATGACACTGTAGACTCAGAGAATGTAAGCAGCACCCCACACAGTGCAGAGAATGAGACAGAATCATTTCTCATCCAGAAGATATACAATGGACAGAAATCAATATGAAGAAGAATGCAGGAAATGCCATGGGGTATTGGGTGGTGGGAGGGAGGGAACTGCTCATTACTTGAATATTGATTACTTGTAGCAAATAATTTGTAGCAGACTCTAGACTAAAACATTTTATTTCAGTGGAAACGTGTCATGATTTATAAGTTGTGACACAGGCTCTGTCTCATTTGCAAATATTGTTACTTGTATGGTGCTGTTGCATAGCGCTAGGCATGTACTCTCATTACAATCATTTTAAAAAATAGCTAATTTATTCCGTGGCAGCGTACCCCAAAAGACAGCATACAGTAGCTGCATGTAAGGCAGTAATTGTAATGGTTTACTTAATTTTAAGTCACTCTCATCTCACCTTCTTCCATCTAAAATCCAATTACAAAGAAAAACAGTAGCTCCACTATCATTCATTGTTGAATAAGTGCCTGCTTTTTGGCGTCCGTCACTTCCTCTGTTGCAATGCAGGCTGGATTGGTTTAAATACATAGATTTGATACACAGAGGCTTGTGATTACCACGGAAACCGGAGAAAAAGTTAAATATTGGTAGTTGCGGGTTGTGTTTTTTGGGGCTTGTTTCTGAAGTGTAGCTGCTTATTTGGACTTGCTTCCAAATGTTTTAATTATTATTTAAACCAGTGGTTTTCAAATATTTTCATGTCATGAACCCCCAAATTATGTATCCCTAACCCCCATCTGAAAATGTTTTGTGCCAGGGAGTGCCGTACATTATTTTGTGTTGTTAGAATGTTTAAAAAATCTTCCAAAGATTCCCTATTTTATTTCATGATTTTTGGAAAATAGCAGATCTACAAGTTCACAGTTGTAGATCGGCTATTTTCAAAAAGCTGACGTATACAGTGTATACAGGTTTAAAGTGCTCATGTGGCCTATAGTCGCTGCTTTTGGGATCGTTTTCCTAGACCTGGTTGCTTATTTCTCTCACAAAATCTGGCAACACTGCTTTCTAGGCTGCCTCGTGTAAACTTTGTTTTGGACAATAGGCTACAGGCAACAGGTAACAGGTACAGGTAAGGGACGTTCCGTACCAAGGTGATAGGATGTAACCTGAGACTCTCTGTCTCTACCTGATCACAGGTCCATAGGATGTACTGTAACCTGAGACTGTCTCTACCTGATCACAGCTTAGCCTCGTTCCCAGCCTTACTCTGTGCAAAGAAAAGCCTGGTCACCTAATGCAGAGAGTGTCTATAGGGGCGGGACTTCCGTCGTACATATTTCCCCCAGAAACCAAACCCATAGAGAGAGAGAGAGTTCCGTCACGCTTTGATCTCGCCCGCAAAGCGGGCCGCTATGGGCTGTAGTTCCAAACATTGGAACTTCCTCATTGAGACAGACAGAGCATTTCCGCATTCCATTCTTACTTTGGGAGTCTATGCTAGTGTCGTCACTCTCATACGAGATCACGCTGCCGGAAACGATCTATTTCGCCAATCACAACACTCTTGTGTCTTCATTCACGGAGAATGTAAACAGATTTGTAAAGCGTCAACGTCATTTCCTTGGGCGGTACTTCCGCCAAATTCCGGTACTTCCGTTTTAGACAACAGCTCAAGCGGCTAGGTCTTGCCGCAGCTGGTCCATTCTCATGGTGCAGGTTCAGGGCGGGCTAGGTGCTGATTGGTCAGCTGTGATATATACCCTCTAGGGAAGATATCGTTGCTGTCGGGCAGAAACCTCTCATCCCCATATTCCTTTTGTGTTTTTTCCCCGTAAATTAACACCCTACTTGATCATACTACAGCGTCACAGAAAAGTAGCAGATCCACAAGCTCAACACTGAGCTTGTAGATCTGCTACTTTTGCTATTTTCTAATTTGAATCCTGAAAAGTTACAATTTTGGACAAGTTTCCACCTGAAAGCGACAATATGGATTTAGCTTGCATTGATTGGTCTTTCTTTCTTTCTTTCTTTCTTTGTGTGAGTGTGTGTGTGCGTGCGTGCGTGTGTACCAATATGTATATATAGGTGGTGTATCTTGTATAAAGCATTTTATTAGAAATACGCATTTTATAAAATTTTTAGAAGTGATGTTGACGAACACTATACCATTACCAAAGCTGTCATTGCACTTCATTGCTTTATGTGAGAATATAATGTACCATAATGGCTGATGTTGTATTGCCACAAATGATATGGCCTAATTCATTGGGGTAAAGTCGCTTAGTCATCATTCTAACATGTCCTGCTGTTCCAGAAGTTTTGATGAATGGGACTCTTGCACCAAGTGACAGCGCTGTGCACAGGAGTATTGGAGTGATGGTATTAAATGAAATGGCTTCTCAAATATGAGTAGCTTACAGTATATGACAGACTTCGCTTGGAAACAAGCCACAAATATTGAAATATGCTCCCGTTCGTTCAGCTCGCTTTATCCCGAACTGGTTCAGTTCAAAGTTTCAATTCAAACTAGATTGATCAAATATCATCAAATCTAGGTCAGCCCTATGCTCCACTGAACTACTATAGACTGTAACATGAATTCCATCCTAAACATAATGAAACTCAATGGAAACTTAATGGCCAAAGGCAAGTGTGAAGCCTTCAGACAGGGACTGTACAGCCTACTTTTTTCCCCCTGACTTTACATTCCATTGTGTGGAGTATGTATGGTGTTACACACACACATTCCTACATCAAGGGTGTTTTTCTTTTTTCTTTAGACACCATGCTTTATGAGGAAAGCGGCATATAAACAGGAGGCGCCTCATGACTACGCATAAAGCCAGAGGATAGGTTTTATACCGCAGTTACATCTTTTTTATCTTGAGTTGTGGTGTTAGATGCAGATTGATTGACACACAACAAAATAGCTCACCATGTGATTCATGGTCTTCTGTTATCAGTGGTGGAGACAGTACTCACATTTGTTACTTAAGTAAAAGTATCAATACTGCAATGTAGAAATACTCTGTTACAAGTTAGTCCGGAATTCAACATTTACTTGAGTAAAAGTACAAAAGTATTGGTTTCAAAATGTACTTAGAACGTACAAAAGTATAACGTACTCATTATGCAGAATGTTTTCAAATGTATGAAATCTATGTAAATCTTTTGAAAATAGCAGATCTACAAGCTCACAATGCGTCGCGATGCGACGCATTGTGAGCTTGTAGATCGGCTATTTTCAAATGGCCAGAAGGTATATTGAGCTAATGTATGTTTTGTAATAATAATCAAAATCTACAAAGTAACTAGTAACTAAAGTTTTAAAATAACGAGTAAAAGTACAATATTTGGATCTGAGATGTAGTGGAGTAGAAGTAAAAGTATTGGAAATTGGAAATAGTCAAGTAAAGTACAAATACCTCAAAATTGTACTTAAGTACAGTACCTAAGTAAATGTACTTAGTTACTTTACACCACTGTCTGTTATGGTCAGTGATGTACACTCAAAAACTTTAAATTTGAAGATGTATTCCTATGTTTTATCCTGGTAATGAAGACTATGTGAGAACATAAGTTGCACCTTGTAAGATCTTAAAGGGACTACACCATGAATTTGTACTTTTCCTTATTTTTTGTGTGTTTTTGGTCTCCCCTACCTCTCTTCTATCCCCCAAAATACCCCAGTTTGAACACTCAGGCTTTCACAGCATATCTGGGGTTTTCTGTAAATTGGTCTCAAAACAGGCCAAACTGATTTGCACCCGAAAGTGACGTCACTTTCGGGTGCAATCCCTCCCGTTTTCTTTTTTCAGTTAAAAAAAAAATGTAATTAAATTATTCAACAATTTAAAAAAATAATATATATATATATTATTGTCTCCGCCAGAGGTGGAGAGTATGTTTTCGTTTTTGTCCTTCCGTGTGTCCCCCCGTCTCAGCCAAGCTAACATTGGTCAAGCTTCGCGTGACACGTGACAATATTGTTGTCACCAATGCTCTGATTGGCTAGCGAGACGCATGATGACATAGAAACCTATAAATAGGTGTGTCACTTCAAAAAATCACTTATTTTTTTTGAAGTGAACTTCCATCAGCCAAGCTAACATTGGACGTGACAGTATGTAATATAAATAGGTAAGACAGGATTAATCAGGAACAGTACTGGCGGAGACCTGTGCTAGTTATTATTATTATTATTTTCCACACAGAACCAGGAGATAACATGCATACAAACTGGCTCAATAGCGCCCCGTGCCAAACAGGACAATGTGGTATTGCAGGTGAAAGTGCTTTATAAGCCAGAGAGAAGTTAGTTGGAATGAGTATATCTGAGGCTTGATTTAGGCTCAAACCTTTTGAAAAACGTTTGAGGGACATAAACAATATGATATTAAATATTAAATACTCTTTTCAAATTCATGGTGTAGATCCTTTAATGCTAGACATACTGTGCAGGGCTCCCTTGTAAAAGAGCTATTATCAAAAAGAAAAGTAAATGGGGCAAGTATAGCACCGTTATCCAAAGCACTTTATAATGTGCATTACATTCATGCACACATTCACACATCGACGGCCAAGGAAACCATGCAAGGCACCAACCTGGTCTTCAGGAGCAGTTAGGGGTTCAGTGTCTTGCTCAAGGACACTTCGACACTAAACTAGGTGGTTTTCCGGGACTATCGATAAATAAAAATGTCTGCGTCTGTCTGTCTGTCTGTCTGTCTGTCTCCTTTATGTCCATATATGGAGATCCCTGATCAATATGACATCATAGACTGGCCTCTAAGTACTATGATAATGGGTATAAGATGGGATATAATCGGACATGCATTCTGAATGGACAGTAAATTTGCTTAATACATGTAATTCAGGGATTTTAACCAATTTATACTTTGGCTATTCAAAAATAGCCAATCTACAAGCTTGAAGATCTGCTTTTTTGTTCAAAATGTAAATGAAAAAGTTTGACAAATCTTGAAAACATTTGAAAAACATATACTGTATAATTCACCATAATGTCTTAACCGGTCTTCACCAAACTTGTAGCATTTAATCATTCCGACAATTTGACCTACAATACAAACCTAATGTGTGCAGTTTGATGGAAGAAAAGGTGTAATACTCAAGCACTCAGTACAGAGTAGGGCCTCACCTTAAGTCATACAGTACAGAATTCATCAAACACCAACCACCCATCTAAGCCAAGCAAAGACCAATCCATCAAAGTCTGGCCATAATGGTGGCATTGGGAATTACTCTGCCAATCATGGTGACCCATGACCAAGTGAGTCAAACTCTACTCATTTGTTTATACAGTATATACTTTTTTCTTTACCAGAAAATAGTTTGTCACTTTTTCCACCATGTTGTGCTTAGATTATCTTAATAAAAAGGTGGTAAAGATAGTTAGCATTCCAACTAACCAGTGAGTTGGCTTACAGTGAGAAGTGCCCATTTGTTTCAATTAGGGATGATAACAGCACTAAAATACCATATTTTGGTTTGTAGCGCAGTGCCAAATTTGTATTTCATCCGGTGGTAAATGCCGGTGGTAAATGCCATCTGAAGAGAAAATAACAGATTGGAAATGTCATTGTGGCATTCATTTAACCTCCTGTCATCATGTTTAAGTCATTTATCATGTCTGCAAAGTTGAACTTAATGAGCTTTCATGTGTGCCTCGGATCATCTCTATCAGATGGTGAGAGATGTTCCTGGATGTTAGAAATATGCCCTTCTTTGACATTTCATTCTGATGTCATCTAAATGTCAATTGTGATTTTGCTCTCCTTAAAGTCAATGCTTGCAGGTATTCCCTTCCTGATATAAAAACTGGAGAGGTTCAATTAAATGCTGGTAAGATCGATAGTAATCAAAGCTTAGCATTATTGTAAGTGGCATTGTATTGTATCCACAAGTTTCCTAGGGAATCATGGGCATCACTTCCTGTCGATTGAATCCCTGATACCTGATCAAATCGACAGGAAGTGATGCCCATAATTCCCTAGGAAACTTGTGTATAGGCTATGGAGTTGGACAAAGTAGTACAGTATGGCAAATAGTTAAAATGGCTGCAGTGTTTAAACATGCACACATTCACATTTCACACAATTATTGATTAAGGTACCAAGCTCCAATTCTATTTCCCCACCAGCTCTCTGTCTCTAACTGATTCAACTATTTCCATGCTATCTGCAGTATGTAACACTTCACCTACTGTAGCCTACATTATTGACTTTTCAGCAATTTTCTCATTTCAGCAGCCAAGCACTTTTAAAAAAAATCCTCAACTATTGCAAATTCTCTGGTCCACGGGAGGTATGGTCATACTTTGACAGCTGTAGTGAAATCAATATTACACACCATTTCAAGTAAGTGTTTGCTTTGATAATGTAACAGAGTGATATACTGTAGCTAGCTACTCTATACCACAAGGGCAGAACAGTATGAGGGCAAGAGTCATTCGTGTGTAATCTGTTTCAATACAGAACAGGAGTGTCCCCACACTAGACTTACAGTAAGAGACTTACAGTATAAATATTCAATGTGAAAGAATCGTGTATTAACCCATTTAGACTGGGAACGCATCTGTGTAACCACTTAAACCATTATTTTATACATTGGCTATTCAAAAATAGCAAATATGCAAGCTCATAGCACGGCACCGAGTGCTGCGCTATGAGGTTGTAGATCTGCTATTTTTGAAAAATCTTGAAAATCTGTGCGAATCTTTTAATATGTTTAACTCAAATCTTTGCTTCTGGGGGTCCCTGGAACAAAACATTTTCAGATGGGAGTCGGCGGCCAAATACATATGATTTAGGAGGTCATTGACATGAAAAAGTTTGAGAACCACTGCAACATACGTTTTTCAGAAAACTATTAGGATTTAGAAGACATTATCTTTGTAGAATCGGAACCTCAGGCCTTTAACAGGGTTAACAAAGGATGATGGGACATTTGAAGGAACACACAAAGTCAGCCATAGGCTTACAGTAGGAAGCTTGTACCTGTTTCTGTTTGCAATAGCACTGTATGAATAGACAACCCATTGTTGCTGCAGAAAAGTTTTATAGTTTTCTGTTTGTCTTCTTGACGCTGTGCCCAATGCAATTCTTGCTCACAAATCACAAAATAATTCAGCATTCTGACACGCTCTGGTGAGAACGCTCCAATTCCACAGCGGAGCGACATAATCTCTCATGACACCAACTGAGAGACATTCGGAGACAAGTCCTCAGTATTTCTCCTGCTCATTAATCAAACCATGGGGGCATCTCTTCCTCATCGTGTGGCCCACGGTGAGTCCAAGACACTGCCTAGTTGGCTGGATGAGAAAGCACATGCACGGATGATGGGTGGCCATGGGATATGGAGGAAGAACTGGGCACCCCCTGGAAACACAGCTGTTTTGTACTCCACACATGCAGAGAGAGAATGCAGCATTCCTTCACTGCAGTGTTGTCAATTGCATCATTCCGGGTGCTTCTTATTAACCCATTCAATCCCGGAACGCATCTCTGTCGTTTTAGATTTTAGTCATATTTTATACTTTGGCTATTTTTGAAAAATGTGTGCAAATATTTGAATATATATATTATTTTAAAGCAAACATTTTTAACTCAAATCTTTGCTTCTGGGGGTCCTTGGAACTAAATATTTTCAGATGGGGGTCTGCGGCCAAATATGTATAATTTTTTTTGTTGCTTTATCAGTGGTGCTCCAACCTTTTCATGTCAAGGACCCCCAAAATGATATGTATTTGGCCACGGACCCCCATCTCTCAAAATATGTTGTTCCAGCGACCCCCCAGAAGCAAAGATTGGAGTTACAAATGTTCGCTTTTAAAAAATATATATATATTCAAAGATTGTCAAGATTTTTCAAATATAGCAGATCTACATGCTCATAGTGCGGTGCCGCGCTATGAGCATATATCTGCAGTATATCTGCTATTTTTGAATAGCCCAAGAAATCTTAAAATGACACAGATGCTTTTCCCGGTCTTAATGGATTAATTTTGGTAGGTCTAACAGGTTTATTACAGTAATTAATGAACAGTAAATAAATGTCTTCCGAATTGGAATGTCAGCAAATATAGATGCAAGAATGAATCTGCAATGGGGGGATACTAACGTGCCCCATAAATTGCAGCTACAGTACAAGGAAGATGAAGTTCCCTTCAACGTTTATATTTGTTGGTATGCTGGCTTGGCATTCACCAGAATTCAGCACCAGAATGGCTCAGGGAGACAGTCTGTCGTCGCGGTCTGCATGCCGTAAGGCCTGGCTCAGCACTGGTCGGCCGTTGGGGTTTTGACAGGTTCCCAGAATCTGCCTGCAAAGTTTTACTTTCCTCAGCAAACTGTGGCTACCCTGCCATGTCTTGCACACAGATCATTTGTCACGGGTGATTACCTTAGTGACAGTGTTATCAGGCGCCACTATCCCCCATAAGGCCCCTCTTCTGATCCAAATATTAAAAAAAACATTTCTCGCTCACAGGGAACTCGTATGGGCACATCTCCCGGTCGCCCGAGAGATTTGCCCGTTCCCCCGGGGGGAGGCTGTGAGCAGCAGGGAAGAGGAGAGGAGACTTGAGACGGTTTTTCACATGGGGCTCCTCTGAGACTTGCCTAGCACGGCTAATCAGCTCAGATCATACGCACAATGTCAACATGGAACGCGGACATGTCTTCATGATTTCTTCCCTCCTCCTCCTCCAAGTCCCATGTCTATCACTATGGCCTGTTACATTTGCCCATTCAGTCTAGCGTTTTTTACCTTCTTTTATTTTTTTTACACGCCGTGTGCCTGTGTAAATTTCCGCCCCCATTGCTACCCCGGTAGCCGGAAATGGAAATGTTTTTTGAAAGAAAGTTTTCGGTGTGAAAGAAGGTGCAAAATGATTTTTTTCAGCTCCATCACTGACGTGGACACAGCGTAATAATTTCTGTGACATTGTCTGTATTATATAGATGCTGGCACAGTATGTAACAGCATCATAATGCCTATAGTGTAAAATAAATCCACATAAGTGGAAGAGCGTGAAATGTGATGGAATACAAAATGTATTGGAACCGACGTCAGTGGTGTTGCTATGACTGCACCGCATCCCCTCACGCAGCCCCCTTTTTTTTTAGGTTTTATTAGCTTCTATTTTCTTCCTCATTCCAGGAGCGATGCCAGCGCTGTTCTAATTGGCAACATGTGTAGAGTGGATATTAAAAGGTAATTGGGTTGATGTCTGTCTGTCTGAGGGAGCCTCCTTCCAATGGCTTTGATCTGCCACAGCTCTCCAGAGCTTTTCCAAAGCTCCGCGGTCTGACGTCGCAGAGGAGGAGAGAGGAGGGAGGAGAGAGGAGGGAGGAGCACGTAACCAGGCGGAGACGTATTCATTAAGAACCTCTGGAGCCACAGGGGTATCAGACTCCCTCTGTGACCCAGCGACCACGCCAGCTGTTGGTCCCTTTGCAACAACCAGGCTGTTGATGGGGTCGACATGCCGGTGCATGGTGACTGTCCATGCGCTGCTTGCTCTGCTCATTGAACAGTGTCACAAGTCATTTAGACCAGGGACCTTACGGGCATTAACTCTTTAAGACCGGGAACGCGTCTGTGTCATTTTTAGATTTTGTTGGGCTATTCAAAAATAGCAAATATACAAGCTTGTAGATCTGCTATTTTTGAAAAATCATGAAAAGTTGTGCAAATATTATTTTTTTTGGTGGTAATTTGTAACTCAAATCTTTGCTTCTGGGGGTTCCTGGAACTAAATATTTTACAAATGTTCGCTTTAAAAAATATATACAAGATTTTGCCACGAATGTTCACGATTGTTCAAAAATAGCAGATCTACAAGCTCATAGTGCGGCACTCGGTGCCGCGCTATGAGCTTGTATATCTGCTATTTTTGAATAGCCAAAGAAATCGAAAAATGACGCACAGATCCCGGTCTTAATGGGTTAAACAGCTGGACAGCTTCTGCTATAATAACAGAGAGAGGCAAATAGCATTTGCAACTCCCGAGTTGTGTTACAATTGCTTCTTGTCACTTTTTCTGATCCTCTCTTGGCAGGTGACTCATTCACAATCTTGCCAGAATCTTCCGTTGGTTCACTAGTAAATGGCACGATGGCATTTCCAGGCTGACATTAAGATGTATTCATTCAGTCAGCAGGTTGACAGGCCTGCCGATTGATAGGTGGCATTTGTGTTCATCAGCCAATGAGAGAGAGTCAAAACATTAATAAATAATGCACATGTATGAAGGTATTACTGTATCAGTGTAGGCCATGGTTTTGCTAATGACAAAGTGATTGACCATTAAGCTATAGGTCAGGGTGGGCCAAGGATGGCCTTATAAAGGGGATATGCATGCCACATGATGTTGTGCTTGTGCAGATCTTTCTTTCTTTCTTTTCCCTTTATTTATTCAGGGAAGCCTTGAGAGCAAGCTCTCTTTTTCAAGGACGCCCTGATAACAACATATAAAATACATACATAATGAGAAACAATAACAAACATTTGAATCACATTACAATGTGAGAGAGAGGAGGGAGGAGCACGTAACCAGGCGGAGACGTATTCATTAAGAACCTCTGGAGCCACAGGGGTATCAGACTCCCTCTGTGACCCAGCGACCACGCCAGCTGTTGGTCCCTTTGCAACAACCAGGCTGTTGATGGGGTCGACATGCCGGTGCATGGTGACTGTCCATGCGCTGCTTGCTCTGCTCATTGAACAGTGTCACAAGTCATTTAGACCAGGGACCTTACGGGCATTAACTCTTTAAGACCGGGAACGCGTCTGTGTCATTTTTAGATTTTGTTGGGCTATTCAAAAATAGCAAATATACAAGCTTGTAGATCTGCTATTTTTGAAAAATCATGAAAAGTTGTGCAAATATTATTTTTTTTGGTGGTAATTTGTAACTCAAATCTTTGCTTCTGGGGGTTCCTGGAACTAAATATTTTACAAATGTTCGCTTTAAAAAATATATACAAGATTTTGCCACGAATGTTCACGATTGTTCAAAAATAGCAGATCTACAAGCTCATAGTGCGGCACTCGGTGCCGCGCTATGAGCTTGTATATCTGCTATTTTTGAATAGCCAAAGAAATCGAAAAATGACGCACAGATCCCGGTCTTAATGGGTTAAACAGCTGGACAGCTTCTGCTATAATAACAGAGAGAGGCAAATAGCATTTGCAACTCCCGAGTTGTGTTACAATTGCTTCTTGTCACTTTTTCTGATCCTCTCTTGGCAGGTGACTCATTCACAATCTTGCCAGAATCTTCCGTTGGTTCACTAGTAAATGGCACGATGGCATTTCCAGGCTGACATTAAGATGTATTCATTCAGTCAGCAGGTTGACAGGCCTGCCGATTGATAGGTGGCATTTGTGTTCATCAGCCAATGAGAGAGAGTCAAAACATTAATAAATAATGCACATGTATGAAGGTATTACTGTATCAGTGTAGGCCATGGTTTTGCTAATGACAAAGTGATTGACCATTAAGCTATAGGTCAGGGTGGGCCAAGGATGGCCTTATAAAGGGGATATGCATGCCACATGATGTTGTGCTTGTGCAGATCTTTCTTTCTTTCTTTTCCCTTTATTTATTCAGGGAAGCCTTGAGAGCAAGCTCTCTTTTTCAAGGACGCCCTGATAACAACATATAAAATACATACATAATGAGAAACAATAACAAACATTTGAATCACATTACAATGTCACAGATGCAAGTAAACATATAGTGTTACATGAAACAGGTGCAGTCACTATGTAGTGTGTCCTCAAGAAGCACCCTGAATGTCTCTATTGAGACCAATCGCACTAGATAATAGCCGACAGCCATGAGAAGCTGTGCTTGTCTGTCCCAGAGGAAGCCATGTATTTAAGTTAAGATAAGATAAGATAATATAAGATGAACCTTATTGTTCCCCAGAAGGAAATTCAGGTGAAACACAGTAACCGCAACAACAGTAGTAACAGAAATGAGAATGAAACACAAGGGAGGTACTTACAGGTACTGTAAGAGGAACCAAACCTATATAGATAAATACTGCTACATAAACAGTCTGTAATTCCACCCGGTAACAGTTGAGAATAGGAAGCTTCGCCTATTCAATACCGGAAGGGTATTTGACCAATCACGACACAGTGAATCTATATATATTCCATTTCTGTTAACGCTCGAACATACTGTACAACTTTCAAAGTCGTCAGTTGGTCATAAGACTTGCTTTGCAGTTGAAATCGGCTGTCCTAAATCTTTGTGGTTTCCACAGAATATAATTGATCGGCGACAAAGGATCAGACACTGCAAGATCTCATCAGGATGTGATATACAGACGCAATGACGTGCAATATACTTTTGATTGTTTTTATTCCAGTGCATTTGAAAGACGTTTTATCATATAGTTATTGCTTATTGTCTTTTATGTTTGTTTCACTTGATGACTGCAACTGTAATTTCCCCTGTGGATCAATAAAGTGGCGCTATTTCTATTCTAAATTATGTGATAACCATGCATTGCGCATAGATGGGACGCTATTAGTTTTTTTTCTTGTACATAATTCTCTCCCTCTCTCTCTGTGTATACATGCACAACCAACTTACGTACAGCACAGGGGAGAGATGGGAGTTATTTCCTCGGTTGGTCACGGTGATCAGTTAAATTACTCAAGACATATTCCAATTCATGACGAACATAGGCTGCTACTGTAGGTAGGTAGCAATTCAAGGAATTAACCCCACAAAGAACCTGCAAACCATACTGGCCAACACCTGTAGCACGCAGGAAAGACGTTTCCAAATACGCACACGGTGCTGTGCATGTGGCCGTGAGCCATGGCAGTGTTGGTGCCTTGGTTCCGTTTTAGTTTTTATTGATAAAGAATAATGGCTTCTATTTCAGCATACTAAATTCCCAGGAAGAGAGACTGTAGTTTCTATTAGTTTGAAAACCCAATTGATGATGTCACTGGTAGGCAGGTTTCAGAAATTGTGCCATCTTATAATGAGCATTAGTGAGGGCCATTTATATGAAGATAAGGTTGAAAATAGGTGAAGTGCTTCTTTAAGTGTAACTCAAGCCTTGATGTGCGATTTGTGAATGAAAAACCTGAAAGATCGTTACGCCAATTGAGGGCAAGAAATTTTAAACCTCATCAAACTTGAGAGGTTGCACTTAACCTGAAAAGGAAAGACTCAAGTAGCCCGCCACTAATACTCTTATCTTACATCAAGGTACTGCTAGTTACAATTAATTGTATTATATTAGCGCAATTATGTGTCTGTGGACTGGGATGCTCCTGTGAATGTCATGAAACAGAACGGTATCTGTAATCTGTTATCACTGCAGAGCCTCATTGAATCCAAGTGGAAAGCTGCCACCCTCAGGGGCTGTTTGAAAATCACCTCCCCCTCCCCCCTCTCTCTGTCCCTTTGTATTGCTGAACCAGCACCTGATGGGGTATTGAGTAGAAAGAAACCCTGGAATTAAACCTAATTAATGCTCTCCACTGAGAGTCTCAGATTGACTGAGGCTCTGCTGCCTTAATTCACGTTTTCTAACTTTCTAGCAGTTTTCCAACTTTAGTTTAAGTAACTTTATTGACGCAGGTGAGAGTTTCTGTTCCTGGTACCAGCTGTGACTTAGAGAGTTAAAGCTATAATGTGAGAGTTGGGATTTTAATGAACTAGCTAGAGGTTCGGGCCGCTATGCAGCCCTCACATCTAGAGTTCGGGCCGCTACGTACACCTACGTTGCACCTCCGATCCGTCCCGATATGTCTGAGTTATAGTGTTGAGGGCTTTGTCAGAGTATTCGTTGTACCCGTCTGTCTGTACCCCTTTTATCCCCATATATGGAGATCCTTGATGTATATGCCCATAAAAGCAGATGACCATATATGGGCGTAGCGGTCGGATCTGTGGCTCTGGACAACCGGATCTCTGTATCTGTCAGTCCTTGTCCCTTTTATATGGAGATTGTGGATGTCATCAGTTTATGCCCATATAAGGGCATGCCCCATTTTGTGCCCATATATGGAGCTGACTGATTTGATTGCGCCTGATGCCATGACGACACATTGAGGTTAGACAACACACTCCATATTTGGGTGTAGCTGCATTGGGAACTCCTTATATGGTTATGGCTGAGTCATAGTGACATGAGTGTGACGACGTGGTCCGCTGTGGCCAGCTGTTCTCGACAACCAGATCTCCATGCCTTTATATGGTAGCGTCGGTTGGGATCGGCGTTTCTGGACAACCGCCTATCATCCAACGGCACTCCCTCGGGTTGATGGCGACGTGTCGGCCTAGTTGGAAGTCTATTTGGTCGGTCGGACAGCTCTCGAGATACGTTAGAGATTTCTTGTAAGATTATTCTTTATTATTATTATTATTTTATTTAATATATTTTCTGAATATGTAAAAGCGTGTAGGGGTAAATACAATTACATTAAAATAGTGATCTTTATAGCCATAGATAGATTCAAATTGAACTAGAAAAAGTGCTCCTCGGAGCACAGGTCTCCGCCAGGTCAGGTAGGTTATTTTGGCCTCCTGGCCAATGTGAAAAGGGTGCCATTTCTTCCTAGGCCGTGCACGGCAATCAGACTGCTGCGTTCATGATTTGCAGCATTTTGTTCAAAACGGTCTACTCCTGCAAACTTTAGATGTCAATGTTAGCCAATCAGGATGGAATATGAAAAATCAAACAGATCCATCTTGATCACATGACTATAGAGATCATGTGTACCGATTTGCGTGAAATTTGGATAAAATGTGAAGGCTTAATCTAAAAATATGTTTTTTACATAAGTCGGCCTCCTGGTGGCGCTATAAAAGCCTAACATGAAAAATGCAGGACAGATGTTTTTCCTCGGCCTCTAGGGAGTATGCGTGCAAAGTTTCACGCAGATCGGTGCAGTTATAGTCAAAAATGCAAATCGGCCTTTTATAGCGCCACCATGAGGCTGATTTGAACATTTTCAAGTGGCATTTCTTCCTCTGCCTAGTGGGAATGAGCGTGTGAAATTTCACGGAAATAGCTAGCTGCGTTCATGATTTGAGGCATTTAGTTCAAAACGGACCAATCCTGCAAACTTTGGAAGCCAACCATAGCCAATCAGGATGGAATATGGAAAATCAGACAGATCCGTGTTGATCACATAACTATAGAGATACTGTGTACCGATTTGCGTGATGTTTGGATAAAATCTGTAGGAGTACTGTCGATAAATATGTTTTGCACAAATCGGCCTCCTGGTGGCGCTATAACAGGCCCATGTGAAAAATTTGGGGTGAGGTTCTGAATTGGCATCCAGGGAGTGTGTGTGCACAGTTTCGCTGCGATCAAGCCAACGGTGCGGGAGATTAGCTGTTCACAGACGGACACACACACACACGGACACACACACACACACGGACGGACGGACGGACGGACGGACGGACGGACGGACGGACGGACGGACGGACGGACGGACGGACGGACGGACGGACGGACGGACAGACAGGGGGTAAAACATACTCTCTCGCCATGCCTTTCGGCCTGGCGGAGACAATAAGTGGACAGTGTATTTGAGAGATTCATTAAGTGATGAACCAAGTCCAACATACAGCATACCTGACCTTTTACAGTTTTATGAGCAACATTACCTCCCAGATACACAGAGTACTGTATACAGTAAAGGGGAGACCTAGTTGCTTCCCATGCCAGAAGTGCTGCAAACTCATTTGCATTTCACCCTCCTCATTTTTAAGTAATGCCAAAAATGCTGTAGCGGTTGGAAGGGTGGGATTTAATACTTTTGCTACAGTACATAGAGATGAGAGGGATTCTGAAATAGGAGTCCAAAAACTAAGCAGGGATTTATATTGCACAACCAAAACATATGGCCCAGAGAAACGGCAAGATAATTACATCTGGTATATTTAGGTTCAATAGCCAGATATACTGTATTATTTGTCTGAAAACGGTGCAGTACTTTAAATGGTTTAATCCTTGTGCAAAAATAAGTGTGCACTGTATGTATGAAATGTTGTAGATTTGGTGTTACCTCACGTATGAGGGATAATATTCAGGACTTTATAACTAAGAAGATGCAAGAACTCACATTTCTTCTAGTCATTTCTTACCACATTTATGGAGCCATTG
>NC_137604.1:45973444-46125944 GCF_963280865.1 Gymnoscopelus braueri | reverse complement strand
CACATTTTAAGCTGGCATTTAACTGTAGGAAATTCGTAGGAAAATACAGCAAAATACAGCAAAACAGAATAAGCTTCCATTGCTTGATCAACAATACAAAAAAATAAAGAAAACATTTCAGTGTCAAGTATGGTGACCTGGCAAGGTATCTGTGATCCTACACAGAAAGTTAAATTAACACTCAGGATTTTGTGTTTGAATATCATGTATTAAAGGGATAGTTCACCCCCAAAATGACGTTTTTTCTATCCATTAGTCACCCCATGGAGACTTGAATTCATGGATATCTTTTAGTTTTTGTCGCATTCCTAAGCCAATAATTTGATGACCAGCAGTGGTTCCGGTAGGAGACACAAAGAGTCTCCTTTGTGTCTCCTACCGGAACCGCTGCCTACTGGTACGCTGGTCATCAAATTATAGGAATTAGAAAAACTAAAACATGTATGAATTCAAGTCTCCATGGGGTGACTAATCGATAGAAAAAAAAGATCTTTTTATGGTGAATTAAGACCAATATTCAGGCTCACAGTATATTCTACCATCTCTACTGTCCCTCGGCACCACCACTAGACAGACTCAAAGGAAGGACAGACAACAGCCAAAGTTTGTAACTCAACGTTATTTTATTTCCAAGTGCCAACTTCCTGCTTGTCATGCATTAGATACAACCTAACCATAACCACACGGAAATAAGATACAATACTTTATCATGGCCAAGGCTGTGTCTCCCTCTGAATGTGTGTGGGGGATTGCTGATTTATCCTGGTCCTGGGTGCATCGATGCACAACAGGTGTGTACATACGCCTCTGAGTCCAATTATTTTGATTCTGGCCAGGTATGTGGCTGCTTAAATAGGCCATTACCCACCGTACAGTACTACTGTAGATTTGTTGTAGCATAATTCTCTCTTATCCCCTGCACCAGTTGCCCTGTTGTTGTTTGACAAATGTTCATACTAAAATCTCATCAAGAGTCTCTCTCTCTCTCTTTCGCACGCACGCACTGTAACAGCACGCACACACGCACATACAGCCTAATATCCACAATATCACTGAGATTGTGGATATTCTGGATGGACCCTCATGAAACCTAGTTAAATCCAGCAGTCTAACTTGTTTAGGGCATTTTGAGTGTACTGCTTTTCTCTCTCTGCTGTGTTACCAAGAGCAGAGAAGGAGAGAGAGAAAGACCGACTGACTGACTGAGAAAGAGAGGTAAAAAGATAATGGATATTCTCCATACACTGCAAAGTCCTCATTGATAATTTATATCAAGTGTGTACAAATGGAACCAAATATGGACCCTCACATTTGGTTCCATTTGTACACTCTTCAGATATAACGAACACTGAGGCTTTAACTGTGTAGTAGGGTCGTAGTTGGGTTGCGGCGGGGGGGGGGGGGGTCTTGAATTTTCGACCTGTGTGCTTTGAATTTCAAAGCCTCATAAACACTCGCAGGGGGACGTACCATGTCAGCTCTCACACCCAGGGACGATGATTGATATAATTAGGACTAATAGGCCGACCCATCGTTTATCTCAATGGGTGGGACATGATCAGATTTAATACACGATAGGAGTTGATATCCCCCACAGCTCTTACACTTAGACACGCACGCACGCATGCACGCACACACGTATGCACGCTAAGCCAATGATTTCTCATGAGTGATTGATTATGAAGAATTGCTAATAGGGATACTATTAAAACATTGTTTATATTGCCACTATTATCGTTTGTAATACTATATATTACACATTTGCAATATACAGTATGTCACTGTTTAAACTGCTTTACATGTGTGCAAATAAAATGTTAAAAGGTATAAAAGGGGATACATTTATGTTTTTAAATATACCCAAACTATACCAAACAAATTTGTATTTTATTCTTTAGAACTTCTTTAACTTTACTTTTTTTATGCAGTTGCCTGTTCCGTTCTATATGAAAATAAAGTTCTTACCTCCTGAAGTGAATACATTGACACGCTTCCCTGCCTTTTCTTATAAACATATACAGAAAACTGAGAGCTGCCTGCTCCAACGGTATGCCTCAAGCAATGAGATCGATTCCGAACTCTCACCTTACTCTTAAAGGCTGTTCCAGGACAGTGCAGTGAGTGGAAGTGGAGACGTGATGGACAGACACACACGGAATGCTATATGTTACATACAGCATAAGGTTACCAACACACTATAGAACATGCATGGGTCTTCAAAAGAGAGGTGAACCTGTATAATAAAATTGTGTTGCATATTAAACTTTTTAATTGATTTTATAGACTTGTTTGACCGCAGTCATCATCAGTGTTGTGTATTTTCATTTTCATTTAACCACTTAAACCTTCAACACTTAAGGTCATTACACACCGGCGATTATGCGAACATATGCAAAATTCTGACTTGTTCCGAATAAATAAAAGACGCTTTTTCGCTTCGCTTTTTCGCTCCGTGGAAGCTTGCATTGACTTTATAAGGTTTTTAAAAAAACGTATTATTCGCATGAAAAAATCGCCCCCGGTGTGTAAGGACCTTTAGCCAGCTATTTTTTCCCGAACTACACCAAATCTCTTCACCGGAAATAGCCGATCTACAAGCCCACAACGCATCACAGCACTTCTATTTTCGGCAAATGTTCCCCCCAGAATAGGGTTCAAGTGGCTAATATTTAAAAAAGTTCCTATCACACAAACATTTGGCGGCCCCTCTGTAGTGGCTCTGAAGACCCCCTAGGGGTCCGGACCCCCTGTTGAAGACCTATGCTGTAGGAAGAGAAAGAAAAAAAGAGAGATCTCAGCCCACAACCTGCTGAGATCTGTTGACTGAGGAGGCCATTATAGCATACGATTCACATCATTTTCATACTGATCAAACCCATTCAATGACCCCTCATGTCATATCAATGGGGGTATTGTCATCCTAGAAGCAGGATAAGTGCTTAAAGGTGATCACTCAGAATAATTTCGTATTGATTTGCTGTGAACCTTCCCTCTAAGGGGCCAAGAGGAATCAAACATTGCAAGGAAAATGCCCCCCCTATACAGCATAACATCGGATTGTAGGGGTCAGGCATTCAGGCCTGTACCATTGTCTTTGTGTACGCCACATTCGCCCACTCGTGAAGAGTATAGGATGACTCATCTGACCATATGAAATGATCCCACATCTCTGTAGATCTCTGTTTATGGTTGTTGTACCACTGGCCTCTCGAATGTGCATTTATGGCTTGGGTGGATTCACTGCAATCCTAGGCAAGGCAAGCATATTTCAACAACAGGGTAATTCAATTCAGTGGCAGTGCTTTATACTAAACATTAACAGCATTGAGAAAAGTGCACAACTAACACATGAAATTACATTTAAATACAATATAAATAGTTATTAAAGAGTTAACAGAATAGAAATATATAGAAAGTAGAAATATAGAAAGTTATACTTCAGTGCAAGAAATTGATCTAAAGCCTCCTCAATAAAAGGCACCGGCATAGAGAAAAGTCCTCAGCTTTGTTTTAAAAGAACTGAGAGTTGTAGCAGACCTGCAGTTTTCTGGGAGTTTGTTCCAAATATTTTATAGAAATTGAACACTGCTTCTCCACACATTTAGTTTTGACTCTGGGTTCAGAAAGCAGACCTGTCCCAAACAACCTGAGACGGCTGGATTGTTCATGAAGTAGCTGAAGATCAGAAATACGTTTTAGTCATAAACAATTTAGTGCTTTATAAACCGTAGTTGGAGTGATATGGTCCTGCAGCTGTCTGATAGATTTTTTAAGGAGTCCTGTAAAAGACACCCTACTATAATATCCCATGTATAGTTGTCCATTTACCGTTCTTGCAGACTTTTCTGATTGACATTATTAGGCACCAGTGCTCTTGTGTTATTCCTTTGCATTATTGCAGCATCATGATCATCGAATATGTGCTTTCGACCACAATTGCCAATTTCTTAGTGCTGTCTTTCCCATAGATATCACTTTAGTCACTGTTCTTAGTGAGACGCTAGCCAGCTGAGCAGTCATTTGTTTGAAGCTCCGGTCATCCATACCCCATCATTTTTAAAGTCTTTTTATATTGCCATCTTAATCCAAAATCTTGACTACTGGGCATGATAGGATTTTAACTGCTTAATTGTATACATCAAAATACATCTGTATGTTACCATTGGCATTCGTTGTTTGGTTTTTTCTCACTCATTTACTGAGATGGCAAAAATACACCATATGAAGCCTATTGTAATTGTTTGATGTATGTCTTCAGTCTGTGTCATTCCTCATTTTCACACAAATCCCTGCTGGTGAGCAGCTGAAGGCGACGCGTGAGAGAGGACAAGAGAGAGACAGAGAGAGAGAGAGAGAGAGAGAGAGAGAGAGAGAGAGAGAGAGAGAGAGAGAGAGAGGTAAATTATAGAAACCTAAGTGGAACAGATATCTTACAATTGTTTAAGCCAAATCAGTAGGATATTTATATATGTTTTGCATTTGGTCCAATTTGATTGGATAGCTATTGCTCCAGTTTCAGACCACACCTGGCAAACAGGAGCCGTGTGTAGCTGCAAATGTCTCTTGTTCATCACTCAGATATTTGGCAGGTGAAAGGAAACATGCACCTGTGTTTCCTGGCGAGGATTTTAATTTGAAGCTAGTTGGAAGCCATCAGATGCCATTATCACTGAAGATGCCTGGGTATGTTGCAGCACTGCACATACAATGACAGGGAAAACTCCTTGCCAGAGGTTCAACAGTGTCATTTTGTATAGATGTGTTTGTCTGTCGAGGCAATAGAGAATGCACGAAGCATGATGATCTTAATATCTAAAACATCTGTATCTTTTTATTTGTACTTTACACTTCATCAGCACTATTTTCTACTCTTTAACAAGGTTTAACAATAATAATAAAATAAATACACATGCACTTTTATTTTTGTTATTTTGTTCCCGGCTTCCCGCATTCCTGTCCATGTGCCCTGACTTTGACCTACACCTCTGCACCTGTCACCAATGCATTCATTATAACATACATAACATAATTATATCACATTATTGCTGCTTTAGCTTGCGTGTTTTCACTTCATGCACAAAGAGGATATTGGTTTCATTGCTACCGTAGAAATGCATTCTCTCCGCCACTTAGGACTGCTCCTTATGCCGGGTGCAACCTAGTTCTTAAAGTTGATGGCACCCAATACTCTGATTGGTTTGATTAATTTAACGGCCAGAACAAACCCATGAATAATTCAGTGTCTGTAGTGTCAAGCACAACCGATAGCGCCCGGAGCCATGGCCATTTTAGCGTCCTGTAAATAGCATTAGCAACATTGCACAACCCCATGGCGCAAGTTAACACATTGATCGCCAAGATATTAAACCTAGTTTTCTATCCCCGTGCCGGCGTATAATTACCTCAATCCGATGATATTTGAAACGCCGTGGAACCGACATTGTGTAAAAAAAACACACGAAAAAAGCTTCCTGTGAGTAGACGGAAAGATCTGTGTATCCATGGGAACGACAAGTTTCCAACCGCGATCCGCCATTTTGGAGCTTTGGTCCGCTGAAAACGGGTGGTTTTCACTGGAAAAAAAAGAAACTGAGTTACAGCCGTTTTTCTGAAAATCCCATCATTTGGGCGAGTGGAAGTGACGTTTTTTGGAATGATTTCACATCCACATTTTTCTTCTCTGAGAGACGATCGATCATTCCAAAGCTGTGTTAGGTCGCCCCTTGTGGAATTTTCCCAAAAAAAATTAGAGAACGCATATATGCGATTTAGGCAATCAAGTGATGGATTTGAAAGAACGCATATATGCGATCTTGGCAATCAATGTGTTGATCATGCACCTTGGCGCAAAGTTACGCTGCCAAAGTAGGCCCAAGAGAAGTATTAGTGTCGAGGCAATCCCCTTGATGGAGATTTTCGCTCCAAATCACTCCTACAGTGAGTAAAGTAAGTACGAAAACTGTCATTACACATCATTGTGATCAATAATTTAAAATGCATATATATGTATTAATACCTCTAGGAGACACAACTGAATAATTAAGATGACTATTTGTATGTTCACAGTTCAAGGTGACACCTGAATACTATGGTGGCTAAATTACAAGCTATTTTTCCACTCCACACTGCACAAAATGAAGATGTAGTTTCATACTGTAAACAGGCGTAGCAGAGTGCTTGTTGAATATCAATGAATGACCCAAACTACAGCTACATTGGCCTGCCCTTCGCTCCTTAGGTCACAGCTCTAGCAAACACAAGGCTATCATAGTCACACCATCATAGGAGCTGTGATCCATCCACATTGTGATAACCAAATTACTAGACCCTCAAGCCCTGCGCTGAGCAGCTCAATGGGGTGCCATTGCAGCTATATCAGTCCTTGCTGGATCAAGGGGTCGTCTCATTGCCATGGAAAACCTCATTGCTTTCCGCAACAAGGACGGCTTATGTGACAACATTGCTCTCACCCCTCTGGTCATGAAGGTCAGAGAGAAGCAGGTCAGGTCCCACATAATGTCTAGTGGTGCCGTCTTGTACCTTCTCCAGTTTGGTTACCATAAACGGGTGGATGATGTGTCGTACAGAAAGTGCAAAGAGACATGTATTATATAAATAGCCTCTATTTGATGGATGATAATCTGCATGATATTGCAGGATATGAACATTTTAATGCACTATGTTGAATGGCACAATCTATTGTGATATTTATTATTGTACATGTGAAACAACCTTCTCAACCTTTGATTTATGTTTTCAAAATAACAACTTTAACTGGCACTCTAGGGCTATTTGGGTGCTATAATCATGTGTGCCCCCCATATTCCGACATACCCCTGCACAGGATATGCAAATTAATTGATGCAGGAGTGTGTTTACACAGTTTACAGGAGAGCTGTGGGGATACATTGGTTTTTGAACATGCTTTATACATTGCCTGATTGTCAAGTCAGGGAAGGGTAAATATCTCTGCTTCAGTGTCCAAGGTTAAATTCACTTACAACTACAGTAGAGTCAATACAACGTTATGAGGGTTTCCTAATTTATTAGCTTCTATGGCAGGAATACAAATAGCCTACTGCCTCAACAGTTGTGAAAATGGTGGTGCATGTACCCTGTACTGTACAGTATAATACAGTAATATGTACTGGAACCTAATCAGAGTGTGTCATTACGTGCGTGCGCTGATGAGGCCCACAGATATACCACCTCCATCATAGCCAAGGACAAACACCGACATTGCAGCCCATCACTTTTCCACCAGAAGGGATTTGTCAGAAACGGTGAGACCCTCAGGGTCTACTGTATTATAGAGCAGGTGATTGCAATTACTCCACCTGATTCTCTCGCACCGTGATGTTGTGTTTAAAAAAATGCTGTCACACAGTCAGGAATCTTTTCCCCACTGTGCAAAACCTACCATGAAGCAGAGCTCAGTCCATACTCTTGTTTATACTGTCAATTAATGTCTGGGTTAACATCCATTTAAGAAAATTAGTGATAATGATGGTCGTACCGGCTGCTATGCCTGCTACCTGAAGCACCATAATCTACATACAACATAAGCCTGTCAATCGGTCTATTGTGCAGAATCCATTGCCTTTAAAAAGAATATATATATATATATCTCGGCTGATCTCCTTGACAATGTGCTGTTAATTTGCAGTCTTCTGCAAATGGGTTAATTCCATTCCAACAATGACAATGGTACATTGGATTCCATCATCATTATGTTCTTTATCACATGCTAGACTGCACACTGGAACGCCAATGAATACCATTTCAAACACCCACAGCAGCAACCTCTGTCCAAACAGAATTATGTTCCACTTTTGACACGCTTTGACGTATATGTTTTGAACTTACAATTGTGCAAAATTAAATAATTACAGCGGCAGAATAGCAGAAAGCATAGGTAACGTACAAATGGACCCCAGTGTAAAAATGTACCCTTTGGGGTCTACTTTTACTCATCCACTTTATTTCCTGTCTCTCTACTGTACTGATGAATCTGATGAATTAGCTGCAGGTACCACATGCCGGCATAAGCGCCATTACCATATTTGAGACCTCCGCCCAGACTAAAGTGAATCACACGCCTTGGTTTCCCAGTGATCACAGTATGATTTGAGGGCTGCCTCATTAACAGCACCAAACAGGAATCAGTCCCCAGCAGCTAGGTAATGGCCTTCTCAGTCGAGTCACCATAGTGTCTGGGTGTGTCTCACCTCAGGAGTAAAGAGAGCTTTCTACAGTAGTGTAACATGACTTTTTGTAAACTGTGTTTGACTAAGAACGTTAGTGTGTAAGTGTGCTTGACTGCTTGTCTCCTATAAAGTTCAAGTTGTCTGTCTGTGAGTCTGTCTGGACAAAATATGACATAAAATATATATATATATATATGGGGGGGGGGGGGGGTGTGACGTCAGACCAGAGCTGGATCAGAGAGAGATAGGCAGATGGGGGGGTTAGCAAGCGAGGGAATGAGGGAGAGAGGGAGAAGTTTAGGGAGAGGGACAGGGGAAAGAGGGGGGAGGGAGAGAGAGAGAGAGAGAGAGAGAGAGAGAGAGAGAGTGTATTTCACCCACACCAATACCAAGCCAATGCTTGGTGACCAAAACTGAAAACGTGGATCGTTATCAATGCAATATCCATACAAACTTGAAGTTGTCCGTGAGTCAGTGAGTTAGTCAGTCAGTATTAAACATCATGACTGACATAATAGACTAAATGATCTAAAACTACTGCTAGGTGGCGCTGGCTACCAATAGAGACGGACAGTCAGCTAGCACATTATAGAGGGGATGAGAGGCATTCTGTGATGTGATGAACACAGACAAGAGCACTTTTCAAACGACATGGCAAAGCATGGCAAAGCAAAGCAAAGCAAAGCAAAGCAAAGCAAAGCAAAGCAAAGTTTGTTGTTTACCCAGGGTGTTGGACTAAGTGCGAAACTTATTTACAGCCAGACCCTGCATGGATCACTGCATGGCCACTCTTCCATGTTTACTTCACAGTCTGATGAACACATGGCCTTCTTCCCATGTTTTTCATTGTACATGTTCAGGGAATATTGGCACTAAGGCACCATTGGACAGTGAAGATCCCATGTTTAATGCATTCAACTGTTGATAAATGTGTTCCCCCGCAACACACACACACACACACACACGCACACACACGCGCACACGCACACACACACTCTCTTACATGTGAATGGATCCTTTCGCTACACTCTCCAGGGGTCAGTGCCGGGGCGCCTCAGTCCTTGAGTTGTGTGCCATGCCCTTGAGTCGTGTAGTTGGTCCTTGGGTCAGTGTCGAAGCAAAATCGACTTAAGTGATTGATATGTTTTTTTTCTAAGTAGCGACTGTGCAGCACAAACGGTGGCAGTGAAGCTGTTGTCTGCACTCCAGACCACAAGTCATACTCTGAAATATCACGTATGCATTTACTTTCAAACATTTTTGCTGACACAGTCTGGTCATTATTAGACTATTATTAGACTGCTAGTATTTACTGTACATGTTTTGAGTTTTTCTTACCTTTAAACTGTTTATATGATGTTCTGCATATAGTGTATATCTGTCTGTCATTTATTGTCTTATGAATTGAGTATGTGAGGACCCGGGACCCTAATCAAGCCGAAAGGCTTCTTTGGGCTTTTCCTCCTTTTTAGTTGACCTTGTATTTTGAACTGTACTACCAGGTGCTTTTTTCTCTGCAAACTTCTAAATAAAGTATTCAATCAATCCATCAATTATGAATAGAAAATGTGCAACCATGCCTCCATAGACTAGAGCTCTGTTAACCCATTAAGTCAAGACCTGGAACGCATCTGTGTCACTTCTTGATTTGAGCTAAAAAAGCATTATTTTACACTTTGGCTATTCAAAAATAGCAGATATACAAGCTCATAGCGCGGCTGTGAGCTTGTAGATCTGCTATTTTTGAAAAATCAAGAACATTTTGTGCAAATCTTGAATATATTGTTTTAAAGCGAACATTTTTTACTCAAATCTTTGCTTCTGGGGGGTCCCTGGAACAACATATTTTGAGATGGGGGTCAGCGGCCAAATACATATACATAAGTTTGGGGGTCCTTGACATGAAAAGGTTTGAGCACCACTGATATAGAAACATACGTTTTTCAGAAAACTGTTGGGATTTAGAAGACATGTAGAATCGGCTTCATGTCTGACAGGCATCAATTGCAGCACTAGTGAAGAGACAGCAGTTACTGCCCCCTCTCAGTAGTTCACATGAACATGTAAGAGATAAGAATCAATGTCATTTGTGAGAGACATTCTCAGATGTGCAGGTCTTAAATTAATTTTACATTTAGGCACTTTTGGAGTATAACCAATAAGCATAGGTTGCAGGGCTCTGAGGGCCCTATCTTGCCTTATCCCTTATGCCTAAACCTTTTGGGCATTTTTTACTATTTTGAAAAACATTTTTAAATAGTTCAAATAGTCGATCTAGAGCGCACCTCCAAAAGCCCTTTCACTTACTGCCCATAGGGGGCGCCACAAATGTAAATAGGTGCACCGTCTGTTATACAAACTCTATTTCCCCCGCAGCTTCCTTGTGTCCTGATGGCTGCACCCCACGACTGACAGCCCCATGCTGGGCAGTGGGCAGGCAACCCAACCTGGCAGAGATCACTCTGAGAGCGCACTCTTCTAGTTTCACTACTTGCTTTGTTGTGATGTATGACTTATTTGTACCTGTTTCATGATAAATGTTATTGCTTTTTACTCCTAATCCACTGATTACTGGGGAGTGCACTGAAAATACATCAGCATTAGGTGTCACAAACTGCGTGGCAGCTAACATTTCGTAGCCACGGAAGTTTACTGGATAACTGAATGACTGAAAATAGTAATAATGATATATGAATAATGTTGTTAGCCTATAATTAAAATTGAGTGCTTGTTCGTCTCTTATCTTAGTGTTGCTGGTCCATCGATGTGTTTATTCTCTTATGAGCACAAGTCCAAAGCCTAGTTTATACTGGGTAAGACAAGCTATATGGCTCATCACTCATACTGTAGCTCTGGGCATTTATATACCCAATACATCGGCTCACTGACAAGCGTCCTCTGTGTCCATGGCAATGATGTGAGCTGCTAGAAATTTCAGGAGGTATGAGCCAAGAGACTCACAGCCTGTGAGACGTTCCAAATTACATCAATGAGCCAAAAAATATGGCTCACAGGGGTTGTCTTTCACAGTATAAATTAGGCTTAAAGGGGATTGTGAGAGTGGTGGGCCTTGAAATTGGCGCCTCACCCCTGGCATCTGGGCCAGTGTCAGTTCATGGCATAACACAGAGGCCAGCACAGTAGGGCTCTTCACCGGTCCAACATGACAGACCTGAACTCTAATGGACGCATGAAATTTGTTTTCCGATATCCAATTTGTTCTGGTATATTACAGAGTAGACCTGAACAAAACTGTTGGGCACTTGACAAACCTAATCATTACAATTGCTGCCCTTTCTACCATGCCAATTGTCTAATTGCCTAGGCCTAATGGAATCTAGCAGCTATAGCAGCCTTCAATAAGAGACAATGAGCCCTATTTATTTTCAAAGAATGTACTGTAAATGTCTGAAAATACACATTAGCATGAGTCCAACATATTATTAGCAATGTTAGCATATTATTAGTAAACAAACAAACAAACAAACAAACAAACAAACAAACAAAAACGTCATTATGATGGTGCTATCAAATGAAGGCATCATTGCTTGGAGGCAGTCCATAGTACAGTAGGCACTTAAAAGGACAACCTGTTAAAGCTAGTCTCAAATCTTTTAATGTCAACAGACATTGATGAGACAACCAGCTAAATATGGTGAGCTAGCCTCTCGTCAAGTTGCATGGAAGGCTTGCACACACACACACACGCGCGTGCACACACACACACACACACACACACACACGCACACGCACACGCACACGCACACACAGTTTAATATGTAACAGAATTTGATACAATGTAGTTGTAGTCGGTCCCTGCTTCGTCTCTCTCTCTCTTTTTTTGTAATTTTTGTAATTTTGTACGCACATTCCCACTAGGCCGAGGAAGAAATGCCCCCCTTTTCACATTGGCTATAGCGCCACCAGCAGGTCTAATTTAGCAAACAACATTTTTGGAACAAAATCATGAATGCAGTGTCCGATTGCTGTGAAAGGCCTAAGAAGAAATGGAACCCTTTTCACATTGGCCTAGTATAGCGCCACCAGGAGGCCATAATAACCTACCTGACCCGGCGGAGACTTTTTCTAGTTTGTACTGTGGCACTGGTTTAAATCTCTGGCAGACATGTTAATGCCACTGACGGTGTGTCCATGTTTGTCTGTCTGTCTGTCTGTCTGTGTGTACAGCTAATCTCTCACACTGCTGGACCAATCTTGAGCAAACTGGCTTGGTCTTGTGTTTCTTCTCGGTTGTCGTGTCATGCTCCGCCTCGCATCAATTCGACCAACCCGAACCCCCCTTGCCCAAGTTCTGTGCCATCGGGCTTCCACTCCCCCTGAATACACTTAAGACCCCAGAGACACGTTTCTTGACGCTAGTGACGGGATTTCCTTCATGGGATAAATAAAGGCCTATGTATCCAGGGTTGTTGGTCCGCTTAACATTGAGCAGTAAAGAAAAAGAATAATAATAATAATAAAATAAAATAAAAACAACAAAACCCTTCAGTCTCCTATTTTACTGAAAGATTGGTCAGGGACCACGTGTAGACCTTCACGGACCACCAGCGGTCCATGATTTCTTATTTTTTTGGTAAAAACGAGCCGTGGTGGGCGTCCTTTATTTTCATGTCCGGAAGGTGGCAACCCTAGTGTGGAGACGCTTACCAGTATTGTTTTTTTCTCCATTGTTGAGACACTAGTCTCTATGGTGTGGACACACTAGTGTTTCTTCAGAATGCTTACTTGATTGAAACTCCCGTCTCACTGTTTTTAGAGGGATGATTTTATTCATGTGTGGACACACTGGTGTCTCTTCAGATTACCTAGAATACTGAAACTTGTTACGATGTTTACAGCAGAAAGGCTTTACTCCAGTGTGGATACGCTGGTGTCTTTTGAGATGACCTAATTGAATGAAACTCTTGTCACACTGTTTACACAGGAAAGGCTTTTCTCCAGTGTGGATACGCTGGTGCAACTTCAGGTAAGTTAAATCAATGAAACTCTTGTCACACTGTTTACATTGGAAGGGTTTTTCTCCAGTGTGGATACGATGGTGTCTCTTCAGGTCACTCAACGCACTGAAACACTTTTCACACTGTTTACATTGGAAGGGTTTTTCTCCAGTGTGGACACGCTGGTGTCTCTTCAGGTCACTCAACGCACTGAAACACTTTTCACACTGTTTACATTGGAAGGGTTTTTCTCCAGTGTGGACACGCTGGTGTGTCTTCAAATGACATAACACACTGAAACTGTTGCCACACAGTTTACACAGGAAAGGCTTTTCTCCAGTGTGGATACGCTGGTGCAACTTCAGGGAACTTAAATCAATGAAACTCTTGTCACACTGTTTACATTGGAAGGGTTTTTCTCCAGTGTGGATACGATGGTGTATCTTCAAAGTGCTCAACGCACTGAAACATTTCTCACAATGTTTACATTGGAAAGGTTTTTCTCCAGTGTGGACACGCTGGTGTCTCTTCAGGTGACTCAACGCACTGAAACACTTTTCACACTGTTTACATTGGAAGGGTTTTTCTCCAGTGTGGATACGCTGGTGTATCTTCAAAACACACTGAAACTCTTGCCACACTGTTTACACTGGATAGGCTTTTCTCCAGAGTGGACATATGAGTGAATCTTCAGACTACATTTATGAGTGAAACTCTTACAACACTGTTCACAGTGGAAAGGTTTTTCTCCAGTGTGGATACGCTGGTGTATCTTCAAATTACCTAACACACTGAAACTCTTGCCACACTGTTTACACTGGATAGGCTTTTCTCCAGAGTGGACATATGAGTGAATCTTCAGACTACATTTATGAGTGAAACTCTTACAACACTGTTTACAGTGGAAAGGTTTTTCTCCAGTGTGGATACGCTGGTGCTGCTTCAGGTGACCTAACCGACTGAAACTCTTGTCACAATTTTTACAGTGGAAAGGCTTTTCTCCAGTGTGGATATGCAGGTGTGTCTTCAAAGTACCTGACGTACTGAAACTCTTACCACACTGTTTACATATGTGGTTTTCTTTCCTATATAAGTCATCAGATCTATCTTTACTTCTCCTGGCTGAGTTAAAGTCTTGATAAGGTCTTGATTCTTCAGTTCCATCTCCTTTTCTCTGGCTGGTTATAGAGCTGGCAATTCGAAGGGCCGCTGGTTCTTCATCACAGCTGCTGCAATCCTTGGACTGTGATGTGGATGGAAATATTTGTTCCCTTTCGGCTTGGAGATTTGTCCTCATCTTCTCTTCGTCCACTTGTCTCTCCTCTATATATCTGTCTTTTTACTCGGTCTGCCTCAGTATATTGTTCTTGACTACACTATGTGACTTGGACACAGAAGAATTTGAAGTCTATTGGCCTTTATGGGGCAGGAAGATTTGCCCTATAGTCTCTCTCAAACTCCTCAGTCTTTAACTTAGTTATTCATCTATTTTATCCCCGTCTTTATTTTACTCAGAACGCCTCAATAGATTATGTTTGAAGTAACAATTTATCTTTGATATACTGTTCTTATATAGCATGTTGAGCAGATTTCTGGTCTGTCACACACAACACAAACTGTTGCCAAGCAGTCCGTCCGTCCGTCCGTCCGTCCGTCTGTGTGTCCATCTGTCTGTGAACAGCTAATCTCCGGCACCGTTGGCCCGGTCGCTTCGAAACTGTGCACACACACTCCTTGGATGCCAATTCAGAACCTCTGCCCCCATTTTTTTTACATGGCCCTGTTATAGCGCCACCAGGAGGCCAATTTGTGCAAAACCAATTTTTTTATATTACTCCTACAGATTTTATCCAAACATCACGCACATCAGTACACAGTATCTCTATAGTCTATAGCCTATAAAAGGCCAATTTCCGTTTTTAACTATAACTGCACCGATCTGCGTGAAACTTGGCCTCTACTCCCTAGAGGCCAAGTTTTCCACTTTTTCTAGTTATGTAATATTATAGACTGAAAAAGCCACTTCATGCTGATCTGGTACTGTATGACAGTAGTCCAGCTTGGCCGCCACTATGTCTATGAATTGCTTACTAATGGTGCTTTTAATGTTGTTTTAGGTTATTTATTTGCTAAACCGGAAATCTGACTCATCCGTTTGCATCAACATCCCGATTGATTCAGAATTCCTCGACACAAAGCCATCGATTCCAAGACTGACGTTTTTTGACACGATAGTCTGTATATCCACCTAACTTCATTAGTCTCTTCATTTCTTCCTCGATGTCTCTAATCACAGCTGCATTTCCTCTCCGCTTAAATGCCCAGCATTCATTTGCATTCTGTTGTTGGGGATCAATGTGCATTTACCTCTGCGCCTCTGTAATGGCTCCCAAATGAAGATGGAGGGACACCGGATGATCCTTATTGACACCCGTTTATTT
The DNA here is from genome assembly GCF_963280865.1 of Gymnoscopelus braueri. NCBI lineage: Eukaryota > Metazoa > Chordata > Actinopteri > Myctophiformes > Myctophidae > Gymnoscopelus > Gymnoscopelus braueri. The sequence continues at coordinate 46,110,338 of NC_137604.1, read as the reverse complement.
TAGCTCAGTGGTTCTCAACCTGTGGGCCGGGGACCAATGGTTGGCCGCGAGGGTATTGCAAGTGGGCCCCAAATAACTGGCAAAACACTGAGATTAAACTAGTATTAAAATAATTGATTAAAAAAAACGTGGCTCACCCATCTGAGGGGCCGCAAATGCTTTTGAGATTTTTCAGCGGGCCCTGTCTGATCCAGAAAAGGTTGCGAACCACAGTTTTAGCTCCAAGTTCTTTGAGTGCTCCATATCACGTTGTTTTATCCACATATTATTCTCTTTGTTTCTTTCTACATTATAGTGCACAGTGGGGTCTCACAATCATCGCTGCCGGGCAGACCTTAATGTCCAAAACCTTTCAGGAAATGGGAAAAAGAACCTGCTGTGTTCCAGCGTTGATTTTGTCGACTAAAACTATGATGAAAAATGTTGGTCGACTACCTGTTTTTCACTGACGAAAATTAAAGCTAAGCTATGATGACAATTTCATCAACAAATAAAAACTAGACTAAAATGTTAGTGAGGGACTAGTGGAGAAGAGATCCAGTAGAACTAAAAGACAAGTCATTTTATGTCACATATATGGTTGCGCTCGGGTGTTGCGCTCTGAAAATAGCAGATCTACAAGCTCACAACGTGTCGCGCTGCGACGCGTTGCGAGCTTGTAGATCGGCTATTTTCCGCATGCAACTAAGTGTAAAATCAGCCATTACGACGCCATCAAGGCACCGCCAAAATACATTTTACTCGATTAAATCAACTGTAGATTTAGTCGACTATAATCTTATGATATTTAGTCGACTAAAACTAGACAAAAACTAAAACATTTCAGATGACTAAAATATGACTAAAACTAAATGGAATTTTATTCAAAAGACTATGACTAAAACTAAATCAAGTTTTTCAAAAATAGCTGATCAAGGAGCTTAAAACACGTTTTTTTTTTAATGACACTGTCATAAGATCAAGTATAAAATAGGGCATTCATTTATGGTAAAATAAATACATAAAAATAGACACACGGTTTCAGCAAAGATATTACATTTTCCGTCCGTGAATAAATGTAAAAGAATAGGTTAGGGCAGTATTCTCATGCAGATACAGAGCCTCACTGCGGACCATCAAACAGTCATGATGAATGAATGTTAGCTTGATAATCCTTGCTGTCATGAGACACTACATAGCTACTTGATGTATTATGCTGCACAACCATCTTTAGCTATCCATCATCATGTCACTTGATCAGAATTCAAAAGAAAACACATCTGAAGAGTTCCTGTTATTGCCGGCGCAAAATAGGCCTACCTTTGGAGAGGTATGGCTAATAGACAATTTCTGCAGGAAATGATCAATAATGGCCCTCTTCAGATGATTTTCCGGGGCACTCCAAAAGACAAAAAAAGCTAATGTATTTTAGTGTGCTACGTCAGGATGCTAATGCATTTCAATAGCCTTCATTAGAGCAAAGTATAGAAGGCTCTGGCCAACATGCATTGATGTAGTCTGATGTAGCATAAACAAATGTTTTCGGAGGGGGTTGTGTGCTTTGAGTACAGTACTTGAGTAAATGTACTTAGTTACTTTCCACCACTGTAAGTAAGTACTGACTGTCGTTGAGCCAAAGAGGCAATCAGAGGAAGCACATTCAAGCTCAATGTTTTCCAGAAAGAGGTTGAGAATCACTGGTATGGATGGTATCCTTTGGCCACACCCCCGACTTCCGCTCTTGAATTTATCTCGGAGTGAAAAGTGTTCCTGCAGCAGCCGGGCCTAATGCTTGTTTTACCTGAGCGGCCGTGTGTTTGTAACTGCTGCTATATTAATCCATTAAGACCGGGAAAGCATCTGTCCCATCTGGGATAATGCGCACATGATCTGGCAACCCGGGAGGCAGTTCGTCCCATAGCTGGGCAGCCCCGTAAACTCTTTTACACAAAAACGCTAATAAACAGCTGAGATTTGGTCGAAATCGAAAGAAAACGGGCTTCGCAGTTGGTGCATGCACATGGTAATGGTGAATGGCTGTGTGCAAATTCAGATCAATCGGTCCAGTCACTGAGGAGAACCGGGCGTTTTTGTGCGCACAGCACAGACAGACAGACAGAGGTTTGTAGAATTGTATGAGGATTTGGCCACGGAGCCCCACCTCAAAATATGTTGTTGTTCCAGGGACCCCCCCAGAAGCAAATATTTGAGTTTAAAAAACTTGCTTTAAAAAGATATATTCAAAGATTTGCACACATTTTCACGAATTTTCAAAAATAGCAGATGTACGAGCTCATAGCGCGGCACTCGGTGCCGCGCTATGAGCTTGTACATCTGCTCTTTTTTTACGCGGGTGCGTTCCCGGTTTTAGTGGGTTAACGATGTAAGAGAAATGGCAACATCCATCCACTCATGTGATAATTTGCTCCTGACCCATATTGTTTGGGGAAACAGTGCTCTCTAACGAGAACCAGCCTACAGTGTTGGTGTGTTAGAGATGTCCTTGAATGGATATATGAGGTGAGGTGTGGGGGTGTGAATGATGGAAGCACTCGTTTCCCTCATTCATGCCCACACACATCACCCGGTATAGTTCCTGAAGTGTGTTGTAACTTGTGTGACACATCATGAGCACCGTTGTGACTGTACAGTAACATTATTATTGTTCTGTGTTTCTTTACTGTGTTTTATATAGGCATGTAACGATTTATCGTAAATCGATTAAAATCGATTCAAACTGGTGACAATTTAAATCGATTTAATAAATAAAAAAATTGTGATGCAAACAGCAGAAGGCGGGTAAAAAAAGAGGAATTGATTAAAAAAAAAAGATTTCAGTCATTTGCCACTGTAAGAAGAAAACAGTATTGTAAAAAATAAATAGAAAAAAAATACTGGATTTGTGTAAGAGAAATAATTAAAAAAAAGATTTTTCGGTCATTTATCTGGAGAAAAAAAATCTGTTTAAAAAATCGTGAAAGAATGTATCGTGAACCTAGTATTGTGATTTGAATCGTCTCGTGAGTTGAGTGAATCGTTACATGCCCTATCTGCACTTTTTATTTCTGCAAAGCGTTCTTCAGCTCTGGAAAAACAATTCAAATACTATTTATTGTATTTATTTTTAGTAGTAGTAGCCTAGTAGTAGTAGAAGTAGTGGCAGTAGTAGTGGTGGTAGCACTAGTACCAGCTCATGTATTATTCTGTCATTCTGCCGTTGAAAATGTCATTGCATTATAGGTGCATGAATGTGTTTTGTTGGCTAATGACATGCATATCATATTTCATAGTATTTTTACACAAGTTGTGGCTCCTAGAGGACAATTTGTCTAGAATAGTCTTTGTGCGTGCGACGTGCGTGTCTGTGTGAACATGGCTAATCTCGTAAACTACTGGCTGATCAGTGTCAAATGCTTTGCGCATGGTGTCATGGTGTCGTAAATCGCTGAATATATTTTGAGTGAATATTTTCTCACATTCCACTGTACCTCCATAATTAGGCAAGACTGACGACATCTTTATGACAATTCACATTGAAGCCACACTGTTATTATACCCGGTCTTGTTTAATCCATTAAGACCGGGAACGCATCTGTGTCGTTTTAGATTTCTTTGGCTATTAAAAAAATAGCAGATCTACAAGCTCATAGCGCGGCACCAAGTGCCGCGCTATGAGCTTGTAGATCTGCTATCTTTTGGAAAAAATCGTGAACATGTGTGCAAATCTTTGAATATATATATTTTTAAGCAAACATTTGTAAAATATTTTATTCCAGGAGGCAGGGACCCCCAGAAGCAAATATGTGTGTTACAAATGTTGGCTTTAAAAAGCATATATTCAAAGATTTGCACACATTTTCAAGATTTTAACAACAAATAACAGATCTATAAGCTCATAGCGCGGCACTCTGTATCGCTATTTTTTGAATAGCCAAAAAAATCTAAAAATTACACAGATGCGTTCCCGGTCTTAATGGGTTAATATCCACATTTTTTTTTCTATACTGTGTCTACAATGTGTCTCTATGATACATTTTCGAGTCTTAATAGCTGCAGCTGAGAGACACAAACACAACCAGAGGCAGCTTGGTGGTAACTGGTTGACTAAAATAAAGATTAACCATGAATCAAGCTCATTTTAATTCCTGCCGGCTGGTTTAGTAACTTCACAGCCCCAGTCCACCAATTTACTCTACAGCACCAACTCAATCATTCATTCTAACTGTCAGACATTTAAAAAAGCACTCAGGTGTACCTTCTGTCGTACATTGGAGAATAAATCTCCCTTCATAGGCTCGTTCTTGGCTGTGGCATAAGGTGTGGATAGACAGAGCCTATTAGAGATAAATATTGAATAAATAACACTGCAGATGTTCTCATTTCCCTCCAGAAATAGCCTGATGTGCAGGAAATTAGTGTCAGTGATGATGGACTGACTGAGGCAGTGTGTAGCCTATATTGTTTATTTTGAGCAGTGGTGGACACTGCACTCAGCTCCAGTACTTGAGTCAAAGTATAGATACTCCTGGTAAAATATTACTCAACTACAAGTTAAAGTTACTCAAATTTGTACTGGAGTAAATACTTTTTTTTAATGAATAATATGTAATGTCCAATCTGTATTGGTAGAGTATGTTAAAGGATGACTTCACCGATTTTCAACCGATTTTCATATAATTGGTCCTCACTACTGCTCATGATAAAATGGCACCATTTCTGTCTACTTGGTCTGTGTCTCAGAGGAGGTCTGTGGACAATTGAGAAGCCTGTCTACCAGTGACATCATCGATTGGGAATCCAAGCTTATAGAAACTGCAGGCTTTCTATTCCTGGAAAGTTAGCATGCTATAATGGAAGCCATTGTTCTCGCGTTAATAAAAATCTTACTGAAACATTTGTCTAACGACAAATCTAAAACGACAAAATCTGCCTAACGATGATGTCACTGGTAGACAGTGAGTACCAATTATATGAAGATGGGTTGAAAATGGGTGAAGTCGTGTCAAAGGTCATTTCTCACCTAGACACAGGATCTGACACAAATTTTGTCCTGGAGGGTCAAGATTCAATGTATCCTTTGAGCAAGCAGGCAGCAGGCTCTATTGGCTCGTTGGTAAATATTTCAGCACTTGCGCAGGAAACGGGGTTCGAATCCGGGGTAGAAGAAGAAAGTTACACAGTGCAATTATTCAAAAGCGTATGCTTTTAAAAAAAAAACATTTTCTTTTTTAATATCAATGTTTTGCTGTATTAAAATGTATACATACAAAAAAACGTTCAAGAAACTTTCAACAAAAATAGCGATATAGTGGAAATAACATCTACAAGCTCCCAATTCAACTCAAGCTCTACATTCTGTCTACTACTGCAGTGTCCGTTCGGGGCATGATTTTGGGGGTTATTGGAGGGACTGTTCCTCCAATCAATTTCCAACTCAATTCCTTGGTTCCTCAGCAATACACTGGTCTAGAGCAGTGTATATCAACCCTGGCAAACGTCCCAATTTTGGGCCGGGGCTACTGCTGAGGTGTGCCGCGCCGTTTGAAGGAGGTTTGAAAAAAAAAAAAGATTTTGAAAAAAAAAAAAAAAAAAAAAAAAAGATTTTTTTTTTTTAAACAATAATAATAATCAGGCATGCAAACAGCCCCGAGGTGAAAAGGGTGACAACATGCTGTTTTTTTCGGGTCAGGTGTCACACTATTGCCCTATTTGGATTCAAAACGGCTAGTGGAAGCTGAAAAGCTACAAGTTTGCATGTCTGAATAATGCAAAAACAGAAATATTTGTTTGCATTTGCTTTTTTTCTCCCCCATATATTTTCATGATAAAAAAGTGCGTGTCGTATCGAAATCGTATCGAAGTTGTGAGCCCAATATCGTATCGTATCGTTTCGTGAAATGTGAAAATCGGCACACCCCTATCGTGTGTATATAGATATACCGTATATATATATATAATTATATATACCGTATATCTAGGTGTGCCCTGGGATTTTTTGGCTATGCCAGGTGTGCCTTGGCACAAAAAAGGTTGATAGACACTGGTCTAGAGTAAAGTAGGTCAGATGAACTCAGCTGAGTTCATACAGACAGATATACAACACACATACATTCATACAGAGATTTGTGGAATTTATAAATATTGGTATCCTGCTGTAACAACCTCATTTCCCCATGAAAGATTAGTGCATTTGTATCCAGTATGTATCATGATCCTATGCTATCCTATATCATACAGTAGACACATAAACAAAACCTGCACCGTATAGTTACAAAGGTATAGACATTTATTAATCCCGTGGGTAAAATTCAGTTTCAGCTTCACACAGCTGATAGCTGATGATCACATACCGGTCATGAATCATGATGAGCGAGTGGAAGCTGTAAGGGGTTAAGTGTCTTGCTCAGGAACACTTAGATATAAATACTGGGGGGAGTGGGTGGGGGCGGTGCCTCTTTAGCCACTTTAAGCTATTGCCGTCCCTTATAGGCTATACACTTATTTTTGTTTTAAGTGACGGAAAGAGTGTACATGGTGTGTCAGTAATATGCAGTATGTGAAGCTAATTTCTGAAAAATGTGTGCAAATCTATGAATATATATATTTTTAAATTGAACATTTTTGACTCAAATCTTTGCTTCTGGGGGTCCCTAGAACTACATATTTTGAGATGGGGGTCCGCGGCCAAATACATATCATTTTGGGGTTCCTTGTCATGAAAACGTTTGAGAACCTCTGATATAGCAACATACGTTTTTTTTTCTGAAAACTCACACACACTGTCAGAGCCTCCAGGACACAGCAGCAGCAAAGAGGGCCAGTTGTTTATACGAGACAAGCAGGCGAAGCTTCACCCAAAGTCTGCCCACGGACCACCGCCTGGAGCCCATGTGCTACTGCTGGAAGCAGAACAGAGCACCTGCAGTACAGCCCTGTAAACAGTGTGACCGCAATGCATCACACACACACACACACACACACACACACACACACACACACACACACACACACACACACACACACACACACACACACACACACACACACACACACACACACACACACACCACACACTACTATACTTGTGGGGACATCAACATTTAGAATGGCAGCTGTGTGAATGCGATTGTATTCATTTTTAACCCTAAACCCTATACGTCGAAAGGTTCGACAAGTCTTACAAGCTCTCAACACGTTGCACTGCGGCGCGTTGTGTGAGCTGGTAGATCGGCTATTTCTGGTGTGCAACAACTAAGTATAAATCAGGCATAACTCCAACCCCTGACACCCTAAATCTAACCTCTAAATGTCTAATCCTAACCCTAACCCCTACCATAATCTTTTCCTATTTATAAACGTACTGTAACTCAAAAAAACTATTTTTTTAATCATCAAATGACCATTTCCAGGAAAATTGTCTATTTCTCAAATTCTACTTGTGGGACATTTGGCCCTCACAAGTATAGTAATACGTGCACACACACACACACACTCACACTCACACACACGTATGCAGTATGCACGCATGCAGCATGCTCGCACGGGTGCGCGCACACACACACACTCACACACTCACACACTCACACTCACACACACGTATGCACGCATGCAGCATGCTCGCACGGGTGCGCACACACACACACACACACACACACACACACACACACACACACACACACACACACACACACACACACTGACACACTGACACACATGCACGCACACACACACACACACACACACACACACACACACACACACACACACACACACACACACACACACACACACACACACACACTGCAGAGGTCTGTGTGTGTTGTGGCTGCCCTGCACTGACGTGTCCAGTGAGGAGTGATGTATGAGAGGAACTGTGGAGTCTCTCTGAGGGGGGCAGAGCAGCACAGATGGCTGCCTCAGTCCTGAGCTGCTCCGCATTTAATACCTTCTACATATCTGACCCTAAGGCCTAAGCCCCCCCCCCCTTCCAGGCCCCCCAGCTTGAGAGAGAGAGCGAGAGCGAGAGAGAGAGAGATAGTTGTTTCTTCTACTTGGTTGTGTGGGGGGTAGTGTTGATTTTGGCAGTTTTAGTCATATTTTAGTTACCTGAATTGTTTTACTTTTAGTCTAGTTTTAGTCGACTAAATCTGCATTTGATTTAGTCGACTAAAATGTATTTTTAGAAGGCCGTGATGGCATCGAAATAATTTTCACTTAGCTGCATGCCGAAAATAGCCGATCTACAAGCTCACTGTGAGCTTGTAGATCTGCTATTTTCGGTCTGTGCAACCCTTGCGCGCACCCATGATGACTTTCTTGACAAAATTGTCAGTATATTTAGTCATAGTTTTAGTCATCATAGCTTAGTTTTTATGTCGTTTTGTGAAAAAAGGTAGTCAACAGACATTTTTCATCATAGTTTTACTCGACGAAATCAACACTGGTGGGGGGACATTTTCAGTCATCTTTATCATATCAAATCAAATCAAATCAAACTTTATTTATATAGCAGATTTAAAAACAACCGAAGTCAACTAGAGTGCTGCACCAGGCTACAAACAATCCAACAAAACAATACAATCAAATCAAATCAAACAGACAATCAAACAAGATGTGAATGGTCATATTAAAATTAAAGGGACTATACCATGAATTTTAACTTTTCCTTCTTTTTTGTGTGTTTTTGGTCTCCCCTACCTCTCTTCTATCCCCAAAAATACCCCAGTTTGAACACAACAGCATATCTGGGGTTTTCTGTAAATTGGTCTCAAAACAGACCAAACTGATTTTCACCCAGACGTGACGTCACGTCTGGTAAAATCCCTCCCGTTTTTTCAGTTCCAATTTTTTTTTTTTTGTTTTTCTTTTTTTAATCTTTTCTTTTTTTTTTACTTTTTCCACACAGAACCAGGAGATAACATGCATACAAACTGGCTCAATAGCGCCCCGTGCCAAACAGGACAATGTGGTATTGCAGGTGAAAGTGCTTTATAAGCCAGAGAGAAGTTAGTTGGAATGAGTATATCTGAGGCTTGATTTAGGTTCAAACCTTTTGAAAAACGTTTGAGGGACATAAACAATATGATATTAAATATTAAATATATTTTTTTAATTCACGGTGTAGATCCTTTAAGCTCAACTGTGATTTAAAAGCCAAGTCGAAAAAGTGGGTCTTATAAGCGAGGACTTAAAAGCCTCGATGGACTGGGTGGATCTAATGTGAAGGGGAAGGTTATTCCAGAGCCTGGGGGCAGCCACCGCAAAAGCACGTCACCCCCACGCTGGACAAGACCTAGCCGGTTGAGTGTCTAAACAGATGTACCGGAATTTGGCGGAAGTTTTACATTCTCTGTGAATGAAACAAGTGTTGTGATTGGTTCGTTTCCGGGGGAAATACGTACGATGGAATAATCCCGCCCCCATAGACCCCTTAACAGACGACGTCACACTGATAAGAACCAGCATGCGTGCAACCAGTATGCGCGCAATGAAACCCATTCTGTCAGGTCTCGCTAGGACGCGCATCACTAGCCAACACACAAGATGGGGTTGGGGTGCGCTGAAACCAGCAAAACCAGCGCACCCCAAAACAACAGGTTGAGAATTGATTGCATGAAACAATCACCTGTGCGTCCAGTCTCAATGCTGGTAAACAAATAATTGGTCTATAGACACTCTCTGCATTAGTTAGTGACCAGGCTTTTCTCTTCGCAGATGAGTAAGGCTGGGAACCAGGCTACGTCGCCCCTGGTTTTCAGTCGGGTGTTTGGCTAAATTAGTAATGAGAGGTCAGCTGACTGTAAAGCTCTAACTGGGTTATAATATTGAATAAGTTCAGCCAGATAAAGGGGGGCCAGCCCATTGAGTAATTTAAAAGCGATTACCAATTTGTTTTCATCGATTCTAAATTTGACAGGGAACCAATGGAGTGAGGCCAGGACTGGGGAGATGTGATCACGCTTTGTGGTGCCTGGTGAGGAGGCGCAGGGCAGCATTCTGGACTAACTGCAAGTGCCTGGCCAATGACTGGTCAATGCCAGAGTATAAGGCAATGCGGTCAAGCCTCGACAAGATAAAAGCGTGGATCTACAGTAGGATCTAACATTTCTAGTTGTTTAACAGCGAGATAAGCTTTTACCTTGGCAATTAGTCGCAGCTGAAAAAAGCTGGTTTTGATTACGGAACTGATCTGCTTATCAAATTTGAAGGAGCTATCTTTAGACAGGGGATTGAATTATTCTGGTGGTGATTATGTGTTTTGGAGGATGCATATGTTGCAGGCTGCAGATGTTCCAGACTAATATCTACGCAGTGATATTAGTCTGGCCATGCCGTGTGTGTGTGTGTGTGTGTGTGTGTGTGTGTGTGTGTGTGTGTGTGTGTGTGTGTGTGTGTGTGTGTGTGTGTGTGTGTGTGTGTGTGTGTGTGTGTGTGTGTGTGTGTGTGTGTGTGTGTGTGTGTGTGTGTGTGTGTGCGCCCGTGAGCGCGCATTCGTGTGTGTGTCTACACACACACATGTAGACATAGACTGAGTGAGCTTGAGAGACAGGCACCAGTACATGGTAAGATTAGGCTGAAGTGATTCTAATTATATTTTATATTCATAGAATATAACGGCACACAATGCAGCAGATTCATTATACACACAAAGTGTGGGTGTGTGCGTGTGTGTGTGCGTGTGTGAGTTTGTGCGTTTGCGCGTGCATGTGTGCGTCTGTGCGTGCAAGAGAGAGAGAGAATTAGTTTGAGAAAGAGAATGATATATTACTATCATATGGCAGATCGGGGTTATGAGAGTAAACTGAAACTCAAGCTGTGAATAAAGCAAGCAAGGTATGAAAAAAAATAATTCATAAACAAAATGTGTGGGCAAAGACAAATGAAACAGAAGCACTCTATCTCCCCCCGAGAGTCTGTAATTGATATACAGATAGACCAACATTAAGTAAAAGAGTCACACATTTCAGACCGTTGACACAGGGATAACACAGCCAAGAGGTATCAGTTGTATTGAAAAACATTAAGGCCAGGGCTGTGTATAGCTTGTAAAAAAAAGTGCTTGAGTATAACACCATGTCTAATAAATCAAATGTTATATCATACTGTATGTCTTCCCTGTTATAGTCAGGTTCACTATGTTAAAAAATGTTATTTCGTTCAAAATGTTTGGAGATTTGGAAAACTATACATTTTTGGAATCTTCAGAGCATGGGGAATCCAAAAATCTATGTTGCCATTTGCACAGACACCTGCAAAGCCGCCATTCCGGACATTCAAAATGGCCGACATAAAATACACAATTTGTGCTATCTTGGCTTCTAGACAACCTAGAAACTTAATTAAACATGCTAATCCTATGTGTTTTGGGTCAATGAATCCAATAAAGACCTCAACACTGTTCTCAGGATTAAATAAAATCAACAAACAAAGGTAAATGAAAACCATAGTCTTTATATTGGTGACATACAGTAACTGTATCACATAAAATACATTCAACTGAAGTTATGGGTATATCAGATTGAGTTACCAAATTTAACTATACAAAGGATCTACTAAATCTGTATCATCCAGGAATATTCTTTCACAGCTCTTCATCACTGTCCAGAGAGTCATTTTCAGCATTACAGTCTGTGTCGTTTTTGCAGTCACTTCCACACAAACAAAGTTCTGTGCAAGCCAAGTTGTGTCTCCTGCATGAACATTTCTGGGATGTGCAGTGGGTTTTGCACTGACATCTGACCAACTCTACAATGGCCTGTGGTGCAGGTGGAACCTTTGTGGTGGTAGGTAGTATGTCACCATGGCTATTTAGATAATAGCCATGTTTGAGTGGGTCGAAAGGTCGCTGTCACATCACAGTGGCTTGGCACCACACCCTACTTTGAACACGGATACGTTCAATGTGCTCCTCAAGGGCACCAACTGTAGGAGGCAACTTGCTGTTTCTCGTATAAGACCATGTCGAAGGTTTTCACTGTTAGGTGTTCTTCACCAACGACCAAACTCAACTGGGATGCTTGCAAAATCATCGTCAGCATTGTAGACCACTCATGTGCAACTTCTGGCAACAGTGGTAGTGCACCAACTTGGGTCAAGGATTGGCCAGATGATACAAGTTATTTGAATCCAGCCCAACCAGGAATTTTGCTCTGTTTTTCACTTGACAGGGCAGACGCTATGATCCAGCCTAGGGTGGTTAGCTGATAAGACTCAGCAACCCCTGTGGTGTTGACCTCAAATTGTTGTGCTCTCTTGACCAATCCCGGTTTTGGTTTGCTACATGGCTTGATTGGTACATAATATGGGGCAACTAATAGATTATTTGCCAGTTTGCAAGTTCCAGACTGGGTGCGATGACTTCCCCTGGAGCATTGGCCTTCTGATATACTGCTGTGATTGTCCCATGTGTGGTTCCTTTCCCATCAGCTGTGTCCTCGACAAAGTCAGTATTGTCAACAGCAAAGAACACAAAGGTTCCTTTTTTGAGGAAGGGAGGGACGTACAGGCCATCAAACTGTCTTGTGTTTTCCACAACAGCATTAGCTATAGCTGTTTCCAAAAGCAGTGACCTACCATATGGTACACAATAGTTATGTTAATGAAGGAGGTCTATAAGTTTCTTGTTCCTGGTGTCGTGATGAATGGTAAGTGCCAAATCCAGAACTTGTGGATTTTCTCGGGCATGTTGTATCCGGAATGTGTCTTGTCACCTGCATGGGTTGGTGTTGCACCTGCCTTTTGGTTTTGAAAGCATACATGATGTTCTGGTTTAAGGTGAGTGCAGATTGATCCATTGTCCTGGACCTCATCTCTGTTGGCAACTCCTCTTCGGGTCCTACCAAAATCCAACGTATAAGGCTGTACAACTCTGGTGGAACATCTTCTGCCGTGCTCAGTACGCGTTAACCATGTCTGACTGTTTCCTTTTGAGTGCGTATTAGCTTAGCTGTCTTGAATAACATCTTCATGTTGTCCAATTCACTTGCATGGTCTTGTAGCATAGACATGTGGACTATATGTTCTTCACAGGCTTCAGGGCAATACGGTTTTGTTCTGTCTTTCTGCCTCACGGACTTCACACTTAGTAACTCTTGAATAATATTACTCTTCAGCCATTGTCTTGTCAGCGTTGGTGTGTGCTTCTGTGCCGCCTCGCTACCCCCAAGCATGGAGATGTATGTTCGCTCCACATCATTCATGGGTAGATATGCTTTGTTTTGAGTTTGTATGTCAATGAGATTGATCAACTCGATCAAGCATGACACCTGCATGGGTAGGTCTGCTGTTGTGTATTTGGCTTTGTCACTGGTATGATCCCTGATGACATGAAACACATGTTTTGTCCAGCACTGCTTGTGATACATAACATCTATTGCATGGGCATCACTTGGTGATATTGCCGTGCTTAATCTCGTCATCAACACTGGATCTTGGGACATGTCTACTGCTTGCCTGAGTGCCTTCCCAGAGTTCTCGGTCCGAACTGTGAAGAGAGCTTGACCATTGATTGACCATGATTGACAGAAGAAGCACTGGTCTTTTGACAAAGGGTTTGTCGCAGATCTTGTGAATGGCATTGATGTTCGTGGTGTATCAGCTTCCATTTCTGTGCTTGACCTTCTATAGCCAGGTTTCTTAATGGAAAACTGTCCTGAGGACATTGAATGCTTGAAGTGGTCTCTGGCTCGCTGCAACTTTGTTGGGTGTGTGGCAGAAGAATAGCAGCTTCGATGCCATGTTGTTTTCTTCTCAAGCAGCATTTCTTTAGTACATCCTTGGAGACGCATTTGAATTGAAACAAATTGTCCATCATGTAGTCTGGCTCGCTCAGTCACCACATCAAGTACTTTCTGGTAAGATTCGGTCTTGGGATTCAGAACGTATTCCCCTTTGCTAGTGTCAGACTTCTGACAGAAGATGCATAGTTTCCAGTCAACAGGCTCCCCTGGGTTCTTGTCATGACTTTCATCCATCATGAGTTATGCCCTGAAAGTTCAGAGTTCAGAGAACTAGGTTCTCTGAACCTAATATATATATATATATATTTATAATATTTACAATATTTATATTTCACATTAACTACCAAGAAAAATATATACATTATTATTTAAATGAATAGTATGATATATCAGATACTAGGAGCATATTATTATCATTATTTCCCAGTCCACCAAATGGGGGCGCCACTGTAAGATCTTGAGCACAATTTATTTGGTATTCATTTGATTCCTTGACACAGAAAACATATGATTAGCATGTTTAATTAAGTTTCTAGGTTGTGTAGAAGCCAAGATAGCACAAATTATGTATTTTATGTCGGCCATTTTGAATGTCCGGAATGGCGGCTTTGCAGGTGTCTGTGCAAATGGCAACATAGATTTTTGGATTCCCCATGCTCTGAAGATTCCAAAAATGTATAGTTTTCCAAATCTCAAAAACAAATTAACAACCTGACTTTTATTACCATTCCACATGTTAGACACTTGTTATTATCACATTATGTCTGAGAGATGTTCACTCCAGAGAACATAGGTGTAGAGGATATGTATGTATGCATACATACATACATACATACATACATACATACATACATACATACATACATACATACATACATACATACATACATACATACATACTGTAGTGTACATACATACTTTTACATACAGAGCCTTACATACAGTACATACTTCAATTGCTGGACTACTAAGTCCATCTTGTTCTGTACTCATTTAGTTTTGTGTTTTTGCAGGTTTTTACAAAATGTTCTCGCCAAAAGTCGTTATGCCAATTAATTCCTCCCCACACACGTGTGTGTGTGTGTTGTTACTGCTGTTATATCCCACTGACTCACCTGCCAGTGAGGAGCCCCCACCGCGAGGATGTAGAGCCTTCGTCCTACTCCTCCCGCCCAACACTCCCTGCTGACAGGTGCCGCCCCAGCCCGTAGGAGTACATGTAGTGACAGATATCCCCCTCCCCGCCCGGCTTCCCTCCCCTGAACACGTGCCAATGGTGTTTGTATAGACACTCGACAAAGTCGGATGGACCACTTTTCCAAGCGCCACCCAAGCGCTATACAAAGCCCTAATTAATGCCATTTTACTTTTGCACATAAAATAAACTTTCAGGTGAAAATAAATTTGACTCAAAATTTTGTTTGCCTTTGCCCCTGAACGTAACATCAAGAAAGATATGTGTGCTCCAGTCCTGTCTTTGGGTTAATTAATAAACTACCCGGAGAGCCTGCACTAATCGACTAACATTAGTCACTTTCTGTTTTAATTACCGCAAAACAAAAATGTAATGGCAAGAGACATCTCAAATAATGAACAGACAAATGCCTTATCACTCAGTACATGCCTACACAACTACAGGTACATAAAAAACACGTAATACTGTAATGATGAGTGCTTTCGAATTTATGGCACTCGTCTTGGACGCAAACAAAAACGACTAGATAAAATTGGGTTCTGGGTGATGAAAACCCACGTGGAGCTCAATGACAGAGTGATGTACAGTCAAAGAATTTGACAAATTCAAAGAGAATTTAATTACAACAGGGGTGATATGATTAAGGCAGTGGAACCCCCTCCCACAAACGCACAAACCCATTCATCACCATTGTGTACATCTTTCATCATCCTCCCAGCCACGTTTCATAAGGTGAGCTGCCTCTTGCTCAAATTATCCTTTCACATGTGTAGGCGGCTGATGTCAATCAAGAACGCGGAAAGCGTACAATGGATACCGAACGCTCACTTCTGTAGCATACATGTATGTACGTTTTGCACATATTAAAGATAAGTATATACTGTACCTATATGCCAGTTTTGCATAGAAATAAGTATATTTAACTTAATATAGTACTGTATAGAGTGACGAATCCATAGAGCGCTCCCCTGGCGCAATCATAACGGCGGTGTCAGAATGCACACCGCAGCAGGAGCCTGACACCGCGGTGCTCTGTGGAGTCGTAGAGAGCTGGTTATTATAAATGCTATTATGACTTTCTGTGTTTTTCTCTCCTCGGAAATGTTTGCTCAGCTTGAGAGATGCACAGCTTGAGAGAGGCACTTAAGCCTCCTGCCTGTTATAAGCCCAATTCATAATTTGTCGTTTGTTGAAAATAGCCGACCTACAAGCCCACAACGTGTCACACATGCGATGTCTTGTGAGCTTGTAGGTCTGCTCTTTTTTTTGCATTAATTAGGCTTCATGTCCAGCATTGCAAAGCTCCTTGGAAGGTTAAATGCCCTTTTTGCATGGTACATACGCCAAGGCAGAAGGGCCCTACGTTTCTTTTCTCTGGTCTGGCGTAAAGGTTAGCATTCGCCACGGG
The DNA here is from genome assembly GCF_963280865.1 of Gymnoscopelus braueri. Taxonomy (NCBI): domain Eukaryota; kingdom Metazoa; phylum Chordata; class Actinopteri; order Myctophiformes; family Myctophidae; genus Gymnoscopelus; species Gymnoscopelus braueri. The sequence continues at coordinate 46,094,017 of NC_137604.1, read as the reverse complement.
TTTCCGGCTTATAATTTACTAAATATCCAGAGGCCAAAAATAGCCCCAGACCTCGTTAATTATGCAGACTGACGAGATGCGAAACGTTCTAGAGAATTTTCATCCATTCATTACAGGCTGTGATGCCACTAATGACGCCAAGGCAAGCCATCGTGAAATTACATGCCGACTGGCACGAGCCATATGGTGCCCGAACCTCAAAAACCTCCAGTGTTTAATTAATCGTGAATGTGTCCCCGTGCCTGAGGGCAGAGAATGCATTTTGGGAAAATGAGATAATGTAGCCTTATCCCCCCTTTTTTTAAATGGTAACCAAGCATTCTTCCACATATGTGCTGAATTCACCAAGGCAATTAGACTGCTAATGATGCTAATGAACTGCATATTTCAATCACATTTTCCATTTCATAGCACATGGCCCGAGTTCTGGGGGTGATAATATGTAGGAATGAACTGCCGCACTTGTTCACTGCTCTGATATCACTTCCCAAAAACACAACTGATCGTGTAATGGCAAACTATAGGTACTTTTTAAATTTTTGTTGCTGGTATGCCAAAAAGCCAGCATTTAAATGCCTACCTATACTACTAAACATCAGTTCTGTGCAGCATGAGCTTACTTCATTAAGATAATTGTCGCTGTCGGTTAGAAACCTTGTATGTCCAAATCCATTACTGTACAGGAAATGGAAAATGGATAAAATAACCTGTCTTACATTGGATCCAATGTAGTTATTTAGTCACAAGCTCTTGTTTATACTTTTCATTGGTTAAATAATTATAAAACCCACAGACAGACTTCGTAACCACTTTCAACCATGACTCCCATACTTTTGGGCATGTCATTATAGACGTGACACTGTCATACGAAGACATATAAAATAGGGCATTTGTTTATGAAAATGAAACATAAAAAGATGAAATGCTGAGATACAAGGTTTCCACCTGACAATGATGATATATGACATCTGCTAGAGTTGCAGGTGCCTGGCAGTGTGTGTAGGATTTTCAACCTGTCCTTTAATCCTTGAGCTCCTTTGAAATAAGATATCCCGTATGGTGACAATTTTCTCTAGCAGTGGGGATGAGGGCATTGGGGAATGGCAGGCTGTTCCAAGTGCAAATTGAGCTTTTCAAGCGCCTTTTCACATCCTCGCAATGTGCCCATCTAGCTTTCATCCTACGATCATCATCACCCGATACTCTGACAGCCAGATAATCTGATTCATTTTTAAATCAGGGCATTTTCTTGACACTAGCTAGAATTGCTTGAATTCCTTGCTATACAGAAGGTTCCCCAAGCTGAAGTAACTGTTTGAATAAACAAAATAGTTCTGTGAGTTATGTGACTGACTCTGTGCTTGGGGAGGAAAGCCTAACCTCAAGAATCACAGATTGTTTTCACGGCAAACTCAAGAAACGCAATTTTTTTTTTTTGTCATTCCATGAAATGTGCTTCAGAATAATGAATGCAAAACAAGAGAGGATGTCAAGCTCTTTCACAGCCCTGTCACATGATACTGACCATGATACACGTGATACTGACATGATACTGACCATGATGCTGATATGATACTGACATGATACTGATATGATACTGATATGATACTGACATGATACTGATATGATACTGACCATGATACTGACACGATGCTGACATGATGCCGACATGATACTGACATGATACTGACCATGATGCTGACATGATACTGACCATGATACTGATATGATACTGACATGATACTGATATGATACTGACATGATACTGACATGATACTGACATGATGCTGACCATGATACTGACATGATACTGACCATGATACTGTCATGATACTGACATGATACTGACATGATACTGACCATGATACTGACCATGATACTGACCATGATACTGAGTTGACCATGATACTGACCATAATGCTGACATGATACTGACCATCATACTGACCATGATATTAACATGATACTGACCATCATACTGACCATCATACTGACCATCATACTGACTATCATACTGACATGATATTGACATGATACTGACCATCATACTGACATGATATTGACATGATACTGACCATCATACTGACATGATACTGACATGATACTGACCTGATACTGACCATCATACTGACATGATACTGACATGATACTGACCTGATACTTACATGATACTGACATGATACTGACATGATACTGACCATCATACTGACATGATACTGACCATCATACTGACATGATACTGACATGATACTTACCATGATACTGACATGATACTGACATGATACTGACATGATACTGACCATCATACTGACATGATACTGACCATCATACTGACATGATACTGACATGATACTTACCATGATACTGACCATGATACTGACATGATACTGACCATGATACTGACATGATACTGACATGATACTGACCATCATACTGACCATCATACTGACCATCATACTGACCATGATACTGACCATGATACTTACAAATCTAGCCAATCTTCCATCATCATCTCAATAAAAAACATGCAACTACACACAATTCAGAAACCACGACTCATTTCACTGCAGAGTTAATGACAAAAAAAAAAGTCTACGAGGAAATTAAGAAAATATGCTGAATAGTCTATATTTTCGTATCTCAAATCTGGACCGATCAGCACCAAATGTTTTGTGCATGCAGCCAGTAGGCCAAAGAAGACACTCAAACCCAATGTTTGAAATATGCCTCATGGATCAAATATCCAAGAGGATAGGACATATATTTTTAAAAAATGTCAAAAATAGTGGAAATAGCAGATCTATAAGCTCAAAACTCGTCGCGATGCGACGCATTTTGAGCTTATAGATCGTCTATTTCCACTATTAATGTTTATTTTTAAGTATAAAGTAATTAAATATGTGTTATTTGTCATATCTGCCATGTGAAACTTTTGTTTCCGAAATCTAAAAGCCAAACAGAAATGTAATTTTTATGCATAATGTTCCATTATTTTTTCTTTTTTTCCGTTAATCGCAATTATTTGAGTGATAATTAATCGTCAACTTAAATTTGTAATCGTGACAGCCCTAAGTAGTAATGGTACATAGTAGTAGTACTAGTAGTAGTGGTAGTAGTACAGCAGTATAGCAGCAACAGTAATAGTAGTACAGTGTAGACGGAGTCGCCCCGCTGCTGCTTTATGTTTTCCATAACAAAAGCATTGCCAGCTTTGATGCATAATGATTCTCCCAGACTGAAATGAGTTTTCTGATCAGGTTGTTTGTCTGTGGCAACTACAAAACCGAACAAAAGGCAGGGGTGTAGACACAGAGAATGGATCATTTACAACTGAAATTCCAATTATATTGTTCCTGCTGAGTGCATTGATTTAAACTATTTCAAGTCTCTGTTTACTTGAGGAACCCATTGTCAGCAGGTTGCAGAGAGAGAACAGAAACAGAAAACAAGCAGTCTATTCCCTTTAATTGCATCCCGATGTAAGGTCTAACATAATTATGGCAAAAAGTTTCACTTCAAGATCTCTCTCACTTATTATTCTATCAACCTCTGCAGCAGGTAATTAGAGAAAATTACTTTTGACAGACAAGCCAAGCTTATTTGTAAGAGATACGAGTGTTGTATGGTTTGTTATTTTGTTATGTGTTTCAAAAAATGAAAGCAAGATATCCAGAATAATGGTTCATGACCTTCGGGTTAACTTCAAGAGAAAACTCTGCATTAGCTCATGAATTAAATCTAATAAGAACAATAACACCAGCAACACATATTAGTGGGTATTGTAGTTTTAAGGCCAAAATAGGCCTACATGCCCGACAGCAACAATATGCTCACCATTGGGTTTCGATTCCTCCGTGGTGCCTCCGGCTTGACTGTGTGATCCAATTAACAGTCACAGGTTGTTCACGGGTTGAAAGCCAACAGAAGCGTCAATCTCTGTCGCTGCACTAGAGACTCCTACAGGTCAGGGCACCTGTTCAACAGAGAGCTGAACTGGGAGGGATATTAAAGTATGCGTTACACCCTCCCTGTGAAACTCCTTACTGTCAGGTGAAAAGAAGCGGTTGCCGACTTCATGTGTATCGGAGGAGACGTGGTTGTTTACACCTCCCCAGACCAATGGTAGGGGTTGGCAGTAAAAAAGGGCAAAACGAACCGATATGTAATTTTTTTTAAGTAACAATGTCACGTCACGTGACACTTTTCCCCCATAAATTAGGTGTTACTCTGTGAAATCTTGTCTACAGACTGCCAGTAGGCACTGCACACCGCAAGTGTTCTCCAAATGATCTCTAATATAGACATCATATACTCATTCCTCCCTGTAGCTACTTCCAAAGTCATTCAACTGAAAGTGATGAGTAGGTACTATATACTTAACTTTATTGACACCTGAGTAGAAATTGTGTAGAATACAGCATAACATAAAAAAATTGAATATTCCCAATTCTGGGAAATTGCAAAGTGTGGTTGCGCTGATGCGGGTCGCGGCAGCCGGGACTCTAGGAATACGCTGGGAGGAATACCGTCGGAGGCTGCGCCAGTTACATTGTCACGTAACTCCTGAGATCACTTGCGTTTCATTTTGAGAGGATTGATCCCCCCCAAAATCATGTTTTTGCATCAAACGGTTACATTTTGTGCATTTGTGGCGGCCCCTATGGATCAAAGTGGAAATGCTTTTGGGGATTTGTTGAGTAAAGCACCCTTGACATGTGATTCAAATTTTGGATGGACCGGACGTTTTGTTGGTGATTTTTGGCCTTTTTTGGTAAAACAGGCCCCTCCCCCTAACTTTGGAAGCCATTTACGGACGAACTGTATGGACTCAAAATTCCGCTTGGACATGTTTATCGCATGGGTCCAGAGATCATGTGTACCGATTTTTGTGAAATTTGGACAAAATATGTGGGAGGAGGAGCTAAAAGTGTGTTTTGAAGGAAATTCAAATGGCGGAAAATCTATCCTGACGCAAATGGGAGTGGCCTATATGGGGAGTTGCGTCGTGACCCAAGGAATCTGGGGAAAAAGATTTTTATTCTACGACCTACGGTTCAAGAGTTATAGGCCAAAACGTAAAGTGGGCTGTTATTGCGCCACCATGAGGCCGACTGTTGTAATTATTTTTTTTATCATTTCACACTAAATTATGAACCTCGTCTTGTAACTCTAGAACTTACGGTTTCTGAGAAAAAAATACTTGAATGGGAGTTTTTTCATTTTCCCATTAAAGTGGATGGGGAAATTTAATGCACTAATAAATCAATATCAATTAAACCATGTAACCAATCTCTTAGCAAAATACACACGCGCGATTCCCGGTGAAGCCGGTCATTTTGACATATGGCACGAAATTGGGAAAGTAGCGTGCCAAAATAAAGTTTATCTATAAAGAAGTGGAAGAAAGTCGGAAGAGTATAGTCTGGTTGCCCTGTTAGGGCAACCACACTTATTATATGCAGTCTACAGAAGGCTAAATGAATCATTACACTCCATCCCTCTTGCTTCCCCATACAAGTGGGTTTGGGCTAACTAAAGGTTCCTGCAGGAAAAATCTGTGTGGGCAAGTGAATGGCCACCACTTACCCCTCCCCCGACACCGCTGAAGTGCCCTTGAGCATGGCACCGAACCCCCAAACTGCTCCAGTGGAGCTGCTCTGTGGCCAACAGTAATAAGACTGCACTGTCTGTCTGTCTGTCTGTCTGTCTGTATGAATGAATGAATGAATGAATGAATGAATGAATGAATGAATGAATGAATGAATGAATGAATGAATGAATGAATGAATGAATGAATGAATGAATGAATGCATGCATGAATGAATGAATGTGAAGCATGGTGTTGCTGAAAAAGAGCACTTGAAAAAGGCTCTGAAAAAGAGCAAAATAAAAAAAGGGGAAACACCAGGATAATTAGTTGTGGTAGTTCATTGCACAGGCTAACGTGATTGGAAGCTTGTGGTAATATTAGCCTGTGATTACGACTCTAATCCTGGTCTGGCCAAACAGGTCAAGTGGCTTATGGGTATCAGATAGTTATTTCTGCCTCTCCCTTTGTGTTCCACTGACATATGGTGGACAAGTCAAGCCAGCTTCCAAGTGCAAGTCAAACTGTGCCATCATCATCCTTATCATCAGCGTCAAGAGCCTCTGTTGATTTTGAAGTAATTGCTTATACTCTGCCAGAAATGCACCCTTAACAATCAACCCGATATCCAGTCCAAAATGAAACTTGTCCAAAGTAAATTATTGCAGTGGGAATCAGAGCCAATCCTTGCTAAGCAACCCCATTTCATTCAGCCTCTAAGGATGGTGATGTTGGCCGGATATCCGCGGTCCTTCAACCCAACACATATACTGTAGGCCTATCTTGAAAACTGCACTGGATCACAGAGAAGTCTGCTGTGCGTCTTCATGCTCCCCAGCAGATGAACCCTGTACTGGTTTTGGTAACCTCATAGCCTCATATTGCACTTGCGCCACCGTTCCAAAATGTATTCGACACAATAGAAACCTGTGGAGTCAGCAATCACAAGTAAAGTGCAGCTGATCTCAAAGCAGTGTCTTGTCAGGTGCCTTGCCCCTCACAGAGCACGAGAGAACTTTGAGTCATGGGAGGTTTTACTGAGCAGTCATTGTTGACATGGTTTTATTGTCCCTTGTCCTTGCTATCAGGTAGGAGAACTAAGTAAGCACAGGGCAAATCACTCTGTCTACCTGTGGCATTCAACATGACACTATGGCTCATAAGTCCAGAAACTGGAAAGCTATAAGAACATGTGACTAATATATACTACATACCCAGCGCGTGCATGTGAGTCCACGCATGTTTACGCGCATGCGTGGTTATTTGATTGGTATTTATGACCCCCTGACATTTGACAGTGCACATATGATGTATGAGCGGGTCATGACACCCACTACCTCTCTCCATTCCTTCTGTAATGTCCTCAGACCACACACCTCCATCGTAGTGGGGACAGTGAGCACACCCCCACCCCCTCGTCCCACTTGCGACTCCGTGTATATCATAGGAGATGTGGCTGTCTACACCCCCTCCAGTAGGGGTAACAGGAACACACACACACATGGGGTAATTCATTCAAGCTGACATCGATCTTGACACAAGCTCACAGCTAACAAATCTGATTATAAGATGCTGTTTAAAGGGTGCATTCCTTCTCATTCGTTTTGGCACTGAGGACACTTCGATCTTGTGCCCCCCCCCCCCCGCCTCAACATGATTACATAAGGTGAAAATTGTCTGCTTCATCAGAGACTGATACACTTTGGCCGTACAGTAAATGACTAACATCTTGCAATGTTGACAATTAACAATATTACTGTCACACAAAGACTGCAGTTTTGACACAAATATCTAGTATATTTACAGGTTTCTACAGCGAAATACAGAATTGAATGTTTGTAGCCAAGTTCAATTAAAAAACTGTCAAATTGTATCAATGTAAATGAGTAACTACTGTAAAAGAAAAGACGTAAATTCACTTAACTACCCTGCTAGCTATTCATTACCCATCGCAGGTCGGCTGATGCTGGCTGATTGAGTGCCATGAGATTTGACTTGCAAGCAACAATTTTCAGAATGTATCATACATCACAGCCATCATTATGATGCCATTGTAAAATCAGAGCACTGAGGTCAATCACAACATAACCATGTTACTATAGGTAAAGAGAAGTTCTGTGCGCTTCAGCCAGCAGAAGGTAGAAGGGCTCGTCGGTGCTCAACAGGGACTACCTCGGCACTTCAGGAGAGACTAGCCAAATAAAATATACTGGAGCACTCGACTGGTCTGCAAGTGTTTTATTGTTTTAAAGGGGTGACTGACGTTTCGACTTTCATCTTCCTCAGAGTAAAACCATGTCATGTTTTAGAAAACAATACAACGGTGCACCGGATAAAAGATAAAAGAGTAGTCGAGTTGAGTAACATGCAGTGGAAAAGTGCCATAAAACTGCAAAAGAAGTTTAGCACAGACTGAAAGTGGCCGGAGGAGAGTATAGGGTGGGGGTGGGAGCTCACTGTCCCCGCTAGGACGGGGGTCTGTGGTCTGGGGAAGTTAGAGGGAGGAATGGGGAGGGGTGGTGGGTGTTATTATGACTCACTCATAAATCTTATGTGCACTTTCAGACGTCAGGGGATCATAAATCACTGCCTGCCAATCAAATACACAGCCGTGCACACGCTGTGTATTATATATATACTGCTCACATGCACACCTCCAAAGGAAAACGTCTTCAGCAGAATCCAAGGAGCATGAGAGGTGAATACTTAAGCTTCGCGGTCTCAGGTTCACTGAAAGCCTCCTCAGCAGCATTTATAGCATGCCGTGGTCTCCGCAAAGCGAAGGGGGTGGCCAGCACGTCACTAGTCAGTTATTTATCATAGGTGAGGATGTGTGGGCTTCAAGGGGCCTTTGTTCTCGGCACTAATGGTGCAAAGATCAATGGTGACTTCAGAAACAGCGGGTGGGGCTGGTAACTTTTTCCTGCCCTGTTAAACTGTTTTTCACGCAGTCAGCAGATTGCAGTGGCCAAGATGGATGAATTACATAGTTAGCGTGTGTGTGTGTGTGTGTGTGTGTGTGTGTGTGTGTGTGTGTGTGTGTGTGTGTGTGTGTGTGTGTGTGTGTGTGTGTGTGTGTGTGTGTGTGTGTGTGTGTGTGTGTGTGTGTGTGTGTGAGAAAGCACCAAGAGCTTTTTGAGATCTAACAGGGAAAAGCTACTGGTCTTTAATTAGTGAAGTGCTGAAAGCTCGAGCCACATATGGTTGAAATCCAGTGGTGGAAAGTAATGAAGTGCATTCAGTACTGTACTTAAGTGCAATTTTAATGTACTTTTACTTTACTTGAGCATTTCCAATTTTCAATACAGAGGCAAATGTGTGCTTTTTACTCCACTACAATTATTTGACAACTTTAGTTACAGTATACTAGTTAGATTAAGATTATTATTACAATACATACATCAACCAATTAATCCCAATGTTGTACTTCACTGTCGTGATGTAACGTGTTGTGAGCTTTGGATCTGCTATTTTTGAAAAGGTTTGGCAAATTTTGAAACATTTTAGTACTTTAACGTTGGCACTGTAAGTATATTTTGATTTGTACTTCTTTTTTAAGTAAAACTTTTGACTACATGACTTTTACTTAGCAGAGCATTTTTTCTGTAACAGAGTATTTTTATATTGTGTTATTGGTAATAGATTTAAAAAAAAATGTCTTCCACTGTTGAAATCTGCACGTCCTCACTCCTTGCACACCATCATGACCTTTAGTTTGAAGCACAATAATGAGTTGCAATTCAGGCTTTCAGGCTTCTGTTCTGATCTAGTCTTGGAGTTTAGATTATTCTTTGTCAACTTCAGTGCATTGCTAATTCTTCCTATAAATAATTAGCAGCCCGATACGCACATCCGTTTCATTGTCCTTCAAGGCTTAATTCTATTCATGTTCAGCCTTGTTTGTGCCGCTCGTTTACCTTTTTATATCGGTTTGGTACGTATGCCTAGATCAACAATATTTCATTGTAGTATAGTGCCTTTTATACTGTATGGAGCTCAAGGTGCTTTAAACCTAATTACTTCAAAGCGGCATCGTGTCACTTGATGATAATAACAGATGTTCGCCGAGCGAAATAGTTGTACTGTAATAGTTCTCATTATGCAAGGTGATTCTCCAGTTGAGGCCACTACGAAATGCCCCGACATTAATGAAGTGTAACTGCTCTATGAAGTGTGTACACACATTATACACACGTACAGATATTATCACCAACATAATGAATGTGATTGAAGCCACTGTGTCAGTTTTGAAAGTTGCCATTTAACCCATTTTATACTTTAGATATTCAAAAATAGCAGATCTACAAGCTTGTACATCTGCTATTTTTGAAAAATCTTTAAAATCTCTGAATATGTATATTTTTTAAAGCAAACTTTTTTTACTCAAATCTTTGCTCCTGGGGGTCCCTGGAAAAATATATTTTGAGATGGGGGTCCGCAGCCAAATACATATCATTTTGGGGGTCCTTGACATGAAAAAGTTTGAGAACCACTGATATTATAGTAACAACATAAGTGTTTCAAAAAACTGTTAGGATTTAGAAGACATTTGTAGAATCCCCAGAAGCAAAGACTTGAGTTACAAATGTTCGCTTTAAAATATATATTATGTATACATATATTCAAAGATTTGCACACTTTCACGATTTTTCAAAAATAGCAGATCTACAAGCTCATAGAGCGACACTCTGTGCCGCGCTATGAGCCTGTAGATCTGCTATTTTTGAATAGCCAAAGAAATACAAAAAATGACAGATTCTTTCCCGGTCTAAATGGATTAATTACATTTCTGCAGTTTATGTGACACATTTCATAACATCATGAAAGCCAATGTTTGTTGTGCCCCCTCCTTTTTTGGGGGGCACAATTTCACGCAACTTTAACGGTGCAGACTGTAAGGAGAGCCGTTATTACCTGGGTCTTCTATCTACATTTAGCAGGTATAGTGAATACAGTAATTGGGGCAATATTCCTCCCTTGCTCCACTGCGTTTCTTTATGACAGTATGTCGATGAGCCCTGGGGACTACGCTTGTGGCTGCAGGCATTTATTACCCCTAATGGTTTCCCAGAATGCACGTTTGGCAGACACTCCTGGTAGGGTCAGTGATCTCCACCGCAGTCACAAGCCACGAGGTGAGGAGGAGCACGTATACCGACTTGAGAGATCCAGGGACAGCGCTAGACAAAGTCATTTTTTGCCATGCTATACTAACACCGTCACAAATGTCAACCAGGGAAAGCAGCCGTTTTTTTTCATCATCTAACATGTATGATGTCAGATGTATTGACTCTGCGTATGGCTTCAACCCGATCAGAGACCCGTTGACTTCCATTATGAATCAAAGTTAAATATTGAGTTTAGTATAAAACGTTGGGTCTCAAAGTGGGATCCGGGGACACCCAGGGGTCCTTGGGGAAGTTCCAGGGGGTCCCCAGCAATATTAGTTAATAAAGCATCACAATCATGTTAACCACATTAACCTTTTATGCTTTGGCTAGTCAAAAATAGCAGATCTACAAGCTCATAGCGCGTCACTTCGTTGCCACGCTATGAGCTTGTAGATCTGCAATTCGTGAAAGTTTTTGTATACTTTTATTTTTAAAAAGCGATTTTTTTTTTGCTTCAGGGGGTCCCTCGTCCCTGGCACAAAATATTTTCAGATGGGGATCCGCGGCCCAATATATATCAATTTGGGGGGCCCTGACATGAAAATGTTTGAGAAACACTGGTATAAAACATATGTGAACACAAGGAGGTACTTCTGTAGCCTACTGGCAGCACGCATACATTACAAGGTTTGGAGCTGATCTGTATACGTGGTGAAATCTAATCACGGGAACACAGGAAGAGAAAGAGTTGAAACTAGAAAAAGTGCTCCTTGGAGCACAGGTCTCCGCCAGGTCAGGTAGGTTATTGTGGCCTCTTCGTGTTGATCACATGACTATAGAGATACTGTGTACCGATTTGCATGACGTTTGGATAAAATCTGTAGGAGTAATATCCAAAAATAGGTTTTGCACAAATCGGTCTCCTGGTGGCGCTATAACAGGCCCATGTGAGGCAGAGGTTCTGAATTGGCATCCAGGGAGTGTGTGTGCACAGTTTCCGCAGTGACCGGGCCAACGGTGCCGGAGATTAGCTGCTAACGGACGGACAGGACACACAGACACACGGACGGACGGACGGACGGACGGACGGACGGACGGACGGACGGACGGACGGACGGACGGACGGACGGACGGACGGACGGACAATCGACAGGGTGCAAAACATACTCTCTCACCATGCCTTTCGGCCTGGCGGAGACAACAACAGAGGACAGAGGTGTGGTGTGGGCATTGCCTGGAACTTGTTTCTCCCCAAGACAGTAAACACTAGCCTGGTGTTTTGTTCTGTACACTGGATGTGTGGCTTCATCACTAAATCAAACCCCCATGCATGTATTCCACCTCATGAATAAGCAGACCCTGATTTCCATTGTAGCCTACTGATCAGGCAACATGGACCCGCCTGGATTGAGAACATTATTGGAAAACCCTGTGCCACATGTTACATGTCAACAATATGATCGGTTATAGGTACAGTATATGAAACGTACAGCGCCACTGTATAGCTCTGGACTCCTTTTGATGTACTCATGATGCTCTCTTCTTGCATGATGTGTGTCTAGTCATCATCTTTTCCACTATGCCATGAGATGAGCTAATACTGAACAAAAACACACTTTATAGTCATCACACTTTCTTTGATGTCAACATTTCTCAGAGAGAGAGACATCTCCAAGATTATCCCCGACAGCAGAAGGGATTTGTTGTCATCTCCAGCTCCGTGTCTGCTTTAGTCAATCCTCTCAGGTTGGTTTTTCCACATCCCCTGTTGGGATTCAAACCACGTGTCCCAACGACTTATTCCCTCACGCTAACTTGAAGATTACCCCCACAGTTTCTCCTTTTTACTTCTATATTTTGTAACTCAGAGCATTGGCAAAGTGTCTCAAAGCGTATCTTTCAAAGGCTAATCTTTGAAAAAGATGTGAAAGTTCAACTGTCAGTCCGTAATCCAAATGATCATGGTTTTTGACAGGTTGGTCATATGTTGTAATTATATTAAATGAAATCTACTCTCTTTCATTAACCTGTTTTAACCACATTTTAACCCTGGATAATATGAGTATTTCCGCCGGGCTGAAAGCAAGGTTTTCGCCTGTGTGTGTCTGTCTGCTTGTCCACGGCTAATCTAGCGCCCCACTGAGCCGATCAGCACCACATTTCTTGTACATGCTGCCATTAGGTCAATTAAATAAATCCCTGAATATTTATTTTACTTTCACACACACACACACACACACACACACACACACACACACACACACACACACACACACACGCACACACACACCGTTCTTTCTTACACAGTGACTGATCTGAATACACTGCTGTATGCCTCAAGCCTGCGAGCGAGCAGCTGGATTAGGTCAACGCCAGGTGGTGAGGATGGGCTCCAACACCTCTGCCCAACTGAACCTCAACACAGGGCAGTGTTCTTGCCCCCTCCTCTACAGAACGCCCTGTTCACCCATTACCGCGTGACCACGCACATCAGGTCCAACCGGGTGATTAAGTTCACTGACGACACAACAGGCCAGATCACCAACGACGATGAGACAGTCTACAGGAGAGAGTTTGACCTGACCTGACACAGTCGTGCCAGCAGAACAACCTGTCGCTCAATGTCGACAAGATCAAAGAGTTGACTGTGGACTACAGGAAGAGAGGAGAGAGGTTGGACCCCATGGAGAGAGTCAGTAGCCTCAAGTTCCTCTGCGTCCACCACATCACAAGGACCTCTCCTGGGACCATCTCCACCGGGCCATATGGTGAAAAGGTCGAAGTAACACCTCTTTCATCGCTGGTGACTGAAGAAGTCCTGTATGGGGCCCAAGGTCCTATGGGCCTTCTACAGAGGGACCACTGAAAGCATCCTGACCGGCTGCATCACCACATGGTGTGGGAACCGCTCTGCCCTCAAATGCAAAGTGCTGCAGAGGGTCAGGAGAACAGCCTGAGCATCAGTGAATGTGAGCTTCCCTCCATCCAGGATATACTGTATATACAGTATACACCAGCCATTGTGTTATTAAAGTCCATAGTGTGTCGCACGCACACGCGCACAGACAGACAGACAGACAGACAGACAGACAGACAGACAGACAGACAGACAGACACACACATGATGTGTGTATGTAAATGGTAATTGGCACATTTAATTAGTGCCTTTTTCCAAAGCGCTTTGCAATTTGCATTACAGTCACCCTTTCACACATATGATTTACACACCAACGGCGGAGGCAACTACGTATGGCACCAACCTGCTCATTGGGAGCAGTTAAAGGTGTCTTACTCAAGGACATATCCCAAGTGGCGGCTATACGTCCTGAGCCTGAGTGGCACACACACACGCACACGCACGCACACACACACACACACACACACACACACACACACACACACACACACACACACACACACACACACACACACACACACACACACACACACACACACACACACACACACACACACACACACACACACACACACACACACTCACTCACAGACAATATGCTGAAAGAAAGAAGAGGGAGAAAGAAAAGAGGAGAGGGGAGGAAGGGAGATGCGTCGTCAGCGCAATAACCCCAGCAAGCTGATAACACGGTATAAAGTGCTTGTGTATATTTATGTATATTTACCGTCCATGTTTATGTGTATACCTTTTATTGTACATTCTATCTGGCTCCTACATTATTCTTCACACTCCCCATTGGGGCAAACATTTTTTTCGCTTCTTTTTTTTACCATTGCCTGTCTTTCTTAATCTGTACTATTCTCAACTTTATTTTTTTATCTTTCCCACAGTTGCCTTCCCATAGTCGTGATATGGCGAGTGTATTCATTTTCAGGACACCAATTGTGTTTTCACATTACATACCGTTACCAATACTTTTTACTTTCCTATTTTTTAGCAATTGCAAGTTTGTAAAAATCCTACAAAGTGTATATTTGCCAAGTACATCTACAAGCTCACAATTCGTCGCATCGCGACGCATTGTGAGCTTGTAGATCGGCTATTTTCGAATGCCCCAAAAAAAAATATATAGGGCTGAAGTGGTTAATAAGTAAAACATCCTCAAAAGTGTACTTAAGTACAGTACTTAAGTAAATGTATTTAGTTACTTTACACCACTGCTTTTCAATGGGTTCACAGTCCAAAGATTTGTCTCCATACTGTACATGCTGTCACTCTGGTCGCACCATGAAGATGTAATGACAGTCCTTTAATATATCCCTTCGAACCCCTAGACTCAGCCACTTGACCACTCCGCCACCCGAGCGCCGTGATTTGCGCACTGCTGAGTGTAATGGATGACCTGCTAGGCCACAAGCTAATTATGCTGGCAATTTTCTACAAATTATTGGATGACTACTTACGTCTGCTTGAGTCATTATTATTTTAAAGTAAAGACTTCTACTTGAGTACCAGCCTCTGCTCGTCACAGGGCAAGTGTGCATTGAGTCTACAGTAATCAGT
The DNA here is from genome assembly GCF_963280865.1 of Gymnoscopelus braueri. NCBI lineage: Eukaryota > Metazoa > Chordata > Actinopteri > Myctophiformes > Myctophidae > Gymnoscopelus > Gymnoscopelus braueri. The sequence continues at coordinate 46,078,839 of NC_137604.1, read as the reverse complement.
GGTGTAAAGTAACTAAGTACATTTACTCAAGTACTGTACTTAGGTACAATTTTGAGGTACTTTCACTTTACTGGAGTATTTCCAATAGTCTATACTTTTACTTCTACTCCACCACATCTCAGAGGCAAATATTGTACTTTTACTCCACTACAATTATTTGAAAACTTTAGTTACTAGTTATTTTGTAGATATAAATGATTACATTATAAAACCTACATTAACCACTTTAGCCATATTTGTTACCTAGGCTGTTTGAAAATAGCAGATCTACAAGCTCACAACGCAACGCGATGTGACGCGTTGCGTTGTGAGCTTGTAGATCTGCTATTTTCAAACATTTTAGTACTTTTACTTTTGGTACTTTAAGTACATTTTGATACCAATACCGTTGTACTTTTACTCAAGTAAATTTTTTATCCCTGACTTTTACTTGTAACAGAGTACTTCTACATTGCAGTATTGATACTTTTACTTAAGTGAAACATTTGAGTACTTTTCCCACAACTGACAGTAACACACAATGCAATATACGGTTGGCGTCAGCAGACTGGTGTTAAAATGTTTTGATACTTCCCTGCAACCGGCTGGTAAAATGACAGGTGACATGGCAAGTGAATTTGGAAAGTTACTGGCCAGTAGAAAATTGTGCTCATTGATATACTGTAGTATAAGTTATAGTATTCTTCTTCATTTTTTGTAATTTGTTTTTGAGTAGCCAATCATTTTTTACCTCCTTTTACACCCCAATTTAGCCAATTAATTCCTCCCCACATTTCTGTGTTGTCACTGCTGTTGTATCCTACTGATGACTCACCTGCCAGTGAGGAGCCCCCACCAGGAGGACGTGGCGCCTTCGTCCTACTCCTCCACTCCACGCTGACAGTTGCCACCCCAGCCTGTAGGATTGCATGCAGTGACACATATCTCACTCCCTGCCGGCTTCCCTCCCCCGAACACTGGCCAATTGTGTTCGTGGAAGCGTAAAGCGCTTTGGATAAAAGTGCTATATAAATGCACCATTTACCACAACCTCTATGGTGGTGGGCAGGGATTTCACCACTGTGCCACCCGAGTGTGTAGTATTCTTCATCTTCTAATAAATATGCCAACATGCTGTCATTGAATGAGGTGATTCTCAGAGGTAAAATGATAACATGCATCTATATGTCTACCATAAAACTACATTACTATAAATATAAATAAATATAAAAATAAATAAAAAAATAAAGTACTACATTAGTATATTTTTCATGACTTGATTGTTGGTACAGTATGCTGTACTTGATCAGGTTAGCCACTGAGAGAGTGGACTCATGTTTGTCACACAAGAAGGAGCGACGACAGGTGCAAATCTGGCTGAACAAGTGGATTGAAGGCTCAGGACGGTAATCAGCCCTGATTATCGGCCCCTAAGCTCCGGGGGCGCATGTCTCCAAGGCCCGTTTCTGCAAATCCACAAAGTGGGGTTCCAAAGGGGATTTATTAAGCACCGGTTTAGGCTAATCTTTCACATAGGTAGGCTAAAGGATATTGGCTAATCGTGTGGTGCAGTCAGGTGGAGCTATACATTCTCTATGTCAGCAGCCTGATTATCAGCCTGAAGCTGCATGGAGCTTCAGTCTGAAATTGGCTGCAGTGTCGGCAATTACAAGGGGGAGGGGATTCGAATTTCCCTAAACCAATCACAAGAGATCCACGGATCCGCCTACATCTGACGTCATTGCACAGCTTGTTTTAGCAGATATTCGCTGATTGGCTTGTCGTTAGACCCACCCCCACCTCCGACTCTCATTGGACGGTACTTTTTGTACCGAATATATCCTAGGCTCACATTTCAACACCAGACCAAGAGGGGCAGTCCACTCGGAGAGTGGGCGGGGTCTATGGTTTGGAACCAGGGTACTATGTCAGTGGTTCTAAAGGAGGGATCTGGGGGGTCCAATGTCCCCAACAAAATGTGTTGATATGGGATCAAAATCAGTTTAACCACTTTAAACCTGAGAGAAATCGGTTATTTTAAAAAAAAATCATTTTTTTTTCCAGATGGGGGTCCGCGGCTACATACATTTTGATTTAGGGGTCCTTGACCTGAAAAAGTTTGAGTTCCACTGCATATCATGTCCCTGTAGTTCTTTCCCTGTGCATTACAAAACTACAGAATTACATAAATACACCATACTGTAGTTCCTGTAGTTCTGTAATCTTCTGCATATATGAGGAAATGTTGCTCAATTAACCTCTACCAAAAAGAAAATCTGCTGTTTGAAATCAGACACAGTAAGCACATAGGGCAACAATAATGACGATGGGGTTTTGGGCGCACAAACACCATAATGAAGTAGTTTGTCTGTCTGTGTAATTAATCACAGAGGAAGTTGTCATGTTGTGGAACCCTGTGGAACCCTGCCCACAAGTAATCCTGTCATCTATTGCCTGTCAGATGAGCAGAGGTTGACGTGTGGGAAGAGTTGTCCTACAAATTCAGTCGTAATTGGAGTCGACAGTTACTGTAATTCAAGGTGGTTCATGATCAGAGGTGGACAAAGTACTTAGAGTTAAAAGTACTGGAGTACTTTCTTTTAAAGTATTCAGTATTCAAAGTACATTTTAACTTTTTTTTTTTATCCGTGCATTGCTGTATTGAAATGTAGACATTTTCCAAATCAATTCAAAGACTTTCGAGAAGTGGATAGATCAGCAATTTTTTACACTTTATAGACTTTTTCCCTTCCTAGAAATGTAGTGGAGTGGAAAGTAAAATATTTGTCTTTGAAATGAGGAGTGAAAGTCAGTTTCCTAAAATACAAATACTCCAGTATCCTGCGGCACTACATGTAAAAAAAAAGACACAGGATCTGACACGAATTTTGACCTGATGGTCAAGATTAAATTTATCCCCAGAGCAAGCAGGGAGGCTCTATTAGCTCAATGGTAAAAATGTCAGCCCTTGGGGCAGGAAACCGGGTTCAAACCGTGGTAGAAGAGGAAAGGTACATACTATAGTGCAGCTTTCACCCATAAAATACGTGAACACATCTGTGTAATTTCTTTGGCTATTCAAAAATAGCAGATCTACAAGCTCATAGCGCGGCACTGAATGCCACGCTATAAGCTTGTAGATCTGCTATTTTTGAAAAATCGTGAAAATTTGTAACTTATATCATTGCTTCTGGGGGTCCCTGGAACAAAACATTTTGAGATGGTGGTCCGCCGGCCAAATGCATATCTAAAAATGTTTTCTATATCCTAACAGTATGTTGCTATATCAGAGGTGCTCCAACCTTTCCATTTCAAGGACCCCCAAAATGATATGTATTTGGCTGCAGACCCCCATCTCAAAATATTATGTTGTTCCAGGGACCCCCATGAAGCACAGATTTGAGTTAAAAATGTTCGCTTTAAATGTTTTATATATTCAAGATTTGCACACATTTTCTCAAAAATAGTAGATCTACAAGCTCATAGCGCGGTGCTCGGTGCCGCGCTATGAGCTTGTATATCTGCTATTTTTTAATAGCCAAAGAGATCTTAAAATGACACAGATGCGTTCCTGGTCTTACAGGAGTAATTCGCCCAAAACATATTATTATTTTCTATCAATTACACCCGCCATAAAGCCTTGAATTCATGGAGATCTTTTTGTTTTTGTCGTATTCCTAAGTAAAAGCCAATCATTTTATGACCAGCGGATTCTCCAGTGGGAGACTCAATTAAGTCTCCTACTGACCAGCCACCCGTCATCAAATTATTGGCTCATGAATACGACAAAAACAAAAACATCTCCATGAATTCAAGGCTTCATGGTGGGTGTAATTGATGGAAAATTAAAAAGTATTTAAAAAGAAAAAGAAAATAATTTGAGTATCTCTGCACCACACACGTGTCATGGTCTTGCTTTATGAAACTGAGTGAGTGATATATATAGCTCAGATTCAGGAGGTATAGAGCGGTTGTCTTGGAATCAGAGGGTTCCACGTTTGATCCCCGGCACCTCCATGAATACGTGTCGAAATGTCCTTGAGCAAGACAACCCCTAACTGCTCCCGACGAGCAGGTTGATGCCTTGCATGTTTTCCTCCGCCATCGGTGTGTGGATGTGTGTGTAAACGGGTGAATGTGAAATACTTTGTAAAGCACTTTGGAGAAAAGCCTTATATAAATGCAGCCTATTTACCAAATTGGCAACCCACCTGAAAATGTATTTTCTATTTATTACAGAGAGATGGGGAGACGCCTGTTATTGAACAAACACTCTACAGCAATGATTACTATCAGAATATAGAGCTTCAACTTTTTAACAAAAACTGAAAAATATCACTTACCTACCTTTAAACAACATTTCACTCAATATCAATGTTTTGCTGAAACGTGGGTGTCTTCGGTCAGTAGGTGTTTATGCTCACTCACATTGCTGCTCTCTAAATATCAATTGGTGGTTTATTCTTGGCACGTTTTGATCAACACCAAATCAAGGCCAACCTGAAAGTGGAACAGGCACCTTCTCTTAATTTGAGTGAGTGAGTGAGTGAGTGAGTGAGTGAGTGAGTGAGTGAGTGAGTGAGTGAGTGAGTGAGTGAGTGAGTGAGTGAGTGAGTGCGTGCGTGCTTGTACCAGTGTGCACAATATAAACTACTTAGCCATTCAACAGCCAAAGACTGCCGGTAGAGACTGTGTTTGTTTTGTGAAGTCGTGTGGTTCTCAAACAAACCTGCACACATCACAGTGTCCGCCACATTGTGGGTGGTCAGTACCGGTAGTTTGATCCTCACCACAGTCACATGCTGAGATTTGAAATCAGATTAAAGCTATAATATTGTGGGAGTAGCCCTGAATACTTTGACTCAACCTAATGATGTCCCATATATGGTTTATTTTGTACTGCACTTGTATTTGCTCGCAGAGTTCTAGGAGCAAATCATAATCAAAGTCCTCAGGGGTCCTTTGTTAGTAATAACCTCAACAGAAATAGGAAGATAAAATACACTTCTCTCAATACAAACAATTTAAACCACTTAATTGTCTAATTGTCCCTGTGTTGTTATTCATGTCCTCACTGTTTTGCCAGATTCACTGCCGATTCACTGCCGTTTTTGCTATTATTTTAATGTTGTTTTATGCTTTTTCTTTTCTTTTTTTAATTTATTGTTAAATTATTTGTACTCTTTCTGTAATTGTATTATTGCTCTGTAATGCACTTTGAGCTGCATTTCATGTCATGAAAGGTGCTATTCAAATATATATAATTTTGTTATTATTAACCAGTACTTGGCCTGATCAAGTCATTTGGATTAAAGATAGTCCACAAGATACGGAATTTACTTCAAGTAGTCAAAGGCAGATCGAGGCAAAGGTTTGAACTTTCAGCAGTCCGAGGGCCAGAGGGGGAAAAGTGTGTGGGGAAAAACGAACTCTCCATTACCATCAAATAGCCACAACTACCAATGTTTTTTTCCACATTAAAACCTGCTGCAACTCACACCATTTCTTCAAAAGTGCATTTTATGTAATAAAACCGAATGGAACACACAATTTGACATGTGCCCAGATTTTCATTAGCTAGGCTAACAATATAGCTCAAATTAGACCATATGGCCAAACCAAAGTGAATGTAAGCATCTCATTTTGGTCACTGTACACATGTAATATTGCAAAATAGCATTATATTGCAACATTACACGTGTTGAACAATTTGAAGTGTAAAACTAAGTGTTGATGCACTGTAATGAAGGTAAATATACAGTAACAGGCCGTGCCAAGCTGGTTGGATCTTTTAAGCCAGAATTAACGTTTGATCCTTCGGGGAGTAACATAGGCCTAATTAAACAAACAGCATCTGTGATGCTGGTAGCAATGCATTTGATAACCTGCCAGTTCAATAATCTGTCTTTCATCCCAGCCAGCATTCTAAGTACTTACTTGTCCAGGGTCACATGCACAAGGGGACGGGTACAGTACATCAGGTGGCATGCAGTCAATCTCTATTTAAAGGCTCAGTAGTCAGTGTTGTCCTTTCAAAGTAACTACTGAGCATTTAGACCACAACACTTGTCCTTGAGTGATTTTTAAACCTTGTTTACATCAATCCCAGCGGGGGCTTTGACTAGAAATCCCAGGCCCCTAACACCTCGGCTCCACTAATAATATTAGCTAAACTGACACATTACAAACTAGAAAAGGTGCTCCTCGGAGCACATGGTCTCCGCCAGGTCAGGTAGGTTATTGTGGCCTCCTGGTGGTGCTATAATAGGCCAATGTGAAAAGGGTGCCATTTCTTCTTAGGCCTTTCACGGCAATTGGACACTGCATTCGTGATTTGAGGCATTTTGTTCCAAAAATGTGTTTTGCTAAATTAGACCTGCTGGTGGCGCTGTAACAGACCAATGTGAAAAGGGTGGCATTTCTTCCTCAACCGGTGCGAATGTGAGTGCAAAATGTCACGGAAATCGGACACTGCGTTCGGGATTTGAGGCATTTTGTTCAAAACGGACCTATCCTGCAAACTTTGGAAGCCAATGTTTGGCAATTAGGATGGAATATAAAATATTGCACACGTCCGTCTTGATTGCATGACTATAGAGATACTGTGTACCGATTTGTGTGATTTTTGGACAACATTTGTAGGAGTAATTTAAAACAATGTGTTTTACAAAAGTCAGCCTCCTGGTGGCGCTCTAAAAGGAAGATGTGAAAAATACAGGGTAGAGGTTCAGCTTTGGCATCCATGGAGTGTGTGTGCACAGTTTGGCAAACCGGGCCAACGGTGCCGGAGATTAGCTGCTAGCTCACAGACACAGACAGACGGATACACGGACACACGGATGGACGGACAGACAGGGTGCAAAACATAGTCTCGGCCATACCTTCGGCCTGGCGGAAACAATTAGGTGTGCACCGCTTTTTTAAAGTATAGTCACTCACTCGCTCACTCATCCCATGGCCTAGGGGGCCGTAGGGGTGTCATGGTGGACGCTTGGACAGTCAGGGATCTCCAGCGCTCTCGATCTTCTTCTGTGCCTAGCAGGGTTTGGAAGCTGCAGCCAGTCCATTCCTTTGATGTTGTCCATCCAGGACTTTCTCCGCTTGCCTCCTCTGTGCTTTCCCGCCACTGTCCCCTGCAAGATTCTCTTTGACAGGGACGTATGTCTTGTGACATGACCATACCAGGCCAGTTTACAACGTTTTACTGTTGAGAGTAGAGGCTCCTGTTCTCCAGCATGGGTGGTAATTAGCTGTCTAACGTTTTTCATTTGTCTAGTGTTCTTTATATGATATATGTAGCATCCTTCTGTAGCACCTTTAAAATGCACCTTTAAAATCTCCTCAATCGGCAACACGATTCGGAAATGGCTGAAAGTCAAGAAACAAAGAAGAGGTTCTCGTCATTGTATTGAGTATTGAGTAATTTAGCCTGTTATCTCTGGCGTGCTCCAGGGCTCCATCTAGGTTTCGGCCCTCTGAATCATTCAGGGTTTTTTCCCCCCTACCGTGGCCCCTGAATCTGAGCAAGCTCTTTGTGACAGCAATTAAAAGGGAAAGAATATGTAGCACAAAAGACATCATAGTTTTCTTTGTCCAACTCACACATTAACTATTGATGTGGCCTGTTTAAAATGTGATAATTTTTGCCGCCAAGTGAAGTCAGAGGATAATTACATCACACAGTAGGACACAGTAAGATGAAAGGCAATGGTGGAAATATTGCCTACAGGACATTAAAATTGAATGAATATACTCTGACTCTGTTGGCACTTGTTGGAAGCTGAGCTTTTAATCTGGGTGTGTCATTAAAAGATGCATGCTGGCCTCTCAAGCAGTCAAAACGGACTTTTCAACAAGGTATTGCATAAGCTGCTAATTTCCAGTGCAGTTACATAGATCATCATTAGCTAGCTACCAAGCTATGTAAACAATACTCCAGACATTTAACTCCCACAAGGCTGTGCTCTTATAGTTTCAGTTGTGTCAGCATGACCTCTTGGAACTCATTTCCAATTACTTCCGATAAACTCAATAAACTAGTTTCCTGACCTACACCGTAAGACTGAAGTTAGATTGTATAGGGCTGCACGGGCGGATCATTGATCATCATGAATGGTCTTAAAATGTAATACAATTTAAAAATAAATAAATTAAAAGGTTGGACGGCTATGCTACAAAAGCTAGCTACAGTATAAACATAGGAAGCATCACCCAGCATCACCCTTTTGAGTGAAGTGACTGAATCCTAGGATTAGATTTTTAATGTTAGTTATCATTTAGTAGCATGGAGGTGGTAAATAAATGCATTCCCTACAACATCCCCCCCCCCCCCCCCCCCCCTCGAGACTGGAGTGGAAACAATTTCTCTGCAATTAACTGTGTGCCTTTTCATTACATTGATTAATGTGATAAGGGTCGCACTGATTGATGAGAATGTCTGACATTATGTTCAATTAGAGAGCCATAAACAGGACTGATGTACTGTATGAATACATTTACCACAGAATCACCTTCCTCCGCATATGGATCATATAAATTTGATTAAATCACTTAGAGAAATCTTTTATATCATTGCTGTGCGGTGAAAACCTTGTATGTCCAAAACCGTTCCTTTTTTATTATTACATGAAAAACATTTTAAAGTACTGAAAATAGCCAAACAAGTAGCCTGGCTCCATCCCCTGAATCGCTAGCCCCTTCCATTGAAACAAATCTGACAGGTCTGGTGTCGCTGTAGAAGATGGGGTTTTCTCGGTTGAAAATGGAACCGGCCCAATGGGGATGATCCAGTATTGAACCAATTGCCAAATAGTCCCACTTTGGCCACGCCCCCATCTCAGAAAACAGCTGCACTGAGAGGGCTTTCAGACCGAATAATGGAGTTAAACAAAATGAAAATACGGGCTGAGTGGGTCTCACTGCTTTTCTGTGACACTCTTGTATGATGTAGTAGGGCATTCATTTATTAAAATAACTTTAAAAGGGCTAGGAACAGATTGTGGGTCAGGGAAAGGAACCAACCTCTAGAGTGCGACCGGTGGCAGTTCTGAATGTTCAGGAGGGGTGTGTGTCAGAAAAGAAAGCTGACCGGGCTTCAGGCAGGCTCTCGGCTGACGAGGGCATGGAGGACACAGGCAGGCTGTCCACAAAGACAGCAGACGAGAGCTCTGGCAGGTTTTCAGCTGACGAGGGCGCGGGTAGCAGCAGCTCTGTAGCGCTGGACGGCAGCGGGGCCTCTGCGGCGCTGAGCTGCGGTGGCGGGGCCTCTGCGGCGCTGAGCTGCGGAGCCTCTGCGGCACTGAGCTGCAGTGGCGGCAGCGTCTCTGTGGCGCTGAGCTGCAGTGTCTTGCCGTCGCTGGGCGGCGGCAGCGCCTCGGCGTCGCAGGGCTGCGGCAGCGGCTCGGCATCGCTGGGCGGCCAGTTGCACTGTTGAGAGCGGGCGACCACGGCCACGCCTTCTCCTGGCAGACCGGGTAGGTTCAGGAAGCACAGGGTCAGGAGGACAGACAGGTTCCAGACTGAAGAACCCAAGCCGAATCTCTGGAGCAGGCTGGTCACAAGCCAACTGGAGGCTTGTAGGCTGGGGGGTAGCTGACAGGAGAGCAGGCTGGGATGCAGGGCCAACTGGAGTGACGGGTTCAGGCTTGTTGGATAGCAAAGATGCTAACAAACTTCTTAATTGCCTGGCTGTTCCGTCCACCAGTTGTGCCAACTGAGGATTCTTTTTCATAAAGCAAAAAGTCTCTTTCAGGGCCAACCTGAGAGCCATCTCTTTCTGCTGAACACATGTCGTCGCTTTAACTGCATTGACGTAGCTGTTGAGAACTTGCAGGTCTTCGTCGATCTCCCGGAGCTCGTCTATTGGGTTCATGTTTGGCTCTCCATGTTTGGCACTTCTTCTTGAGTGTCAGGGTTTAAGTAGCTTAGGGTTAGGCTTATGTAGCAGAGTGTCCTGCCTGAAGACCAGAAGCCATTATCTCCTGTGGCTGGGGGGGGGGGAACTATCTTTGGATGAGTGCTAGATGCTTAGGATTTCATCCTATCGTGTGTTTCCAAGGCGCCTTGAATGCACCATCACTGCCCCCAAAAAACGGTCTCTGACATTCATCTTGCACAGCGCAGTGAGCGAACCCAATCTAAGTGCATACCTGAGACTATGCACCCACGACTACAGATAGCACCCACGGGTTAAAATGCAAGAGTAGTACCACTTAAATAAAATCCCTGTCCGCTGATCAGTTGTTGTGTCACTGTAGCACACTGTGATAATGATCCACAGCTGTTTGTTCTGCAGAGTCTCCGACACAGTTGATTGAGATCATTTTGTAATTAAAGAAAGCTTCTGTGCTTTCTTAACTATACACCCTTCAACGCTGCTGGGTGTACTGCTAGCGTTTAAATCAAAGTCTTTTTCAATGTTTCACAACTTTTCACTGTTGATGCAGCTTTCTCTCTCTGCTGCTGCTGCTGTTCTCTCTGGGAGAGAAGGGTTGCTATAGAGCCTAATTTATACTTAGCAGCACGACGGTGTCGCGCACCTAATATAGCCAATCTACAAGCTCACACCGTCTTGCTGCACGAGGCGTTGTGAGCTTATAGATCTGCTATTTTTAATGTTTTAACGGCTTGTTCACCTCAGAATAGGGATGCTAGGCTTAATTTTTTTTAATAATAAGTTCCTATCACACAAACATTTGCCAGCCCCCCTGTAATAACTCTGAGGACCCCCTACTGATCCCGAACCCCCTGTTGAAGACCCATGTATAATATAATTAAACAATTCTACATCTCCCAGAATTCTATGAGTTGGGTTCTTAGACTGAGATGCATATCATTATTAAATCGCATCACATCGTGAACAGGGGTGAATCATATCGCATTGTATCGGCAGGCAGTGTAGATATGTATATCAAATTGGATCAGATGTATCAGATTTATATCAAATAGCAGATCTACAGGCTCACAAAGTGTTGCGATGTGACGCGTTGTGAGCTTGTAGATCGGCTATTTTCAAATAGCCTAGGTATAAAATAGGGATAAAGTGGTTAATGTATGTTTTATAATGTAATAATTTACATCTGCAAAGTAACTAGTAACTAAAGTTTTCAAATAATTGTAGTGGAGTAAAAGTACAATATTTGCCTCTGAGATGTAGTGGAGTAGAAGTAATAGTATAGACTGTTGGAAATACTCCAGTAAAGTAAATGTACCTCAAAATAGTTGAGTACATGTACTTAGTTACTTTACGCCACTGTTGATTATACACAAATAATAAGGCAAATCTAAGAAGAGGCCATGTCAGTGTAAACCACACAGGAAGAAACAGGCTAAAAGTTTGTGCTTCTGCTCTTATTGCTGGTGTCCTTCCTGGAGGAGGTTGTTAGAGTGCTACGTTCACCATGGTTAGAGCGGGAGGGAAAAGTCGACTAAAAGTGTTCCATCACAAACCAACCCGTCTGGCACATTTGCATCCCTTCAGGGAGTATCATTTGTCATCATCTTTCTGATGTTAGCCCTCTAATTAGTGAGTCAAATACGGGACTTGAAAAGAGGCCTGAACAATGGCGTGGCCAGGCTAAGAATGCTCTCAAGACATAGCCCGTTTGCATGAATGACCGTCATTCTCCATGTTACCGGTGTCCCGGCACACTCAGAGGTATTGCCCAAGGAGCCATCGGGGCAGATAAATGGCTCTAGCGCGGTAGAATTATTCTCTACTCTAAATCGCCCCCGAAAAGGGTGGTCATGGAGATGGCTGAATATGTAGAGAGATCTCCATGCAAATAGATAGGCGGTGTGTTTTTAAAATTCATGAGATGCTACTGTACATCCATCCTCAGAGAGTGTAAATTATAACCACTGTTCCATGTTTTGACCCTAAATGAATATATTTGAAATCAGAGCAACAAACGCACAAAAACCTGTATGTTGGAATTCATGAATATATTATAAAAGAAAGGCTGTGTGGATAAATTGCATTTAATAGCTGCAAATCAATAGGCTGGCTATTCTTAGCTGCTCGTCGTATTATTTCTGAACACCAAACGGGTTGTTTTTCATGCCAATCCTACAGTAGCAGCAGCACTTGCTGAATAGGTTATTAAACAACAAATCGACATGAAAAAAATAAATGCTCAGAGGGTCATATTTCTTGCTAAGCCGCAACCTAGATATGCGTTGACTAATTTGGTTTACAGTAGGATTTATTTACGCAAATGCAGAAACGAAATGGAAGTAGGGGGAGGCCGTCACATTTTCAGTGCCAAACAGCACAGACTATTCGGCGTAAGCATTTGAAAATGGTGTGAAGCAACAGTCTGTCTCCAGAGACTACCACGGGAAATGAGATATTGTATTTTTGCAGAGGATTTTTGAAGAGGATTTAGCTATGCACATTAACAGTTCTGTGATATATTTTTGGGGATTCTTTTCGGGAGTCTGATTGTACTGATGTCTCATCTTTGTTTGTTTGTTTGTTGTATGTTTTGTTTGCCTGTTACCTGTTTTTATATTGGGGACTGTGGATGACTCATCTTGTCTCATCTTTTGCTAAATCCTGTGTATTTACATATTGCATTATATGTTTTGTTAATTAATAAAAATCTGCACCTCCCAAATAAACAAATACATTCAGGGTGCTGGTTTAAAAACCTACTATAGTTTCAGAGATAGACACACTGAGCTACGATAAATACGTCTTCATTTACAGATCCAACAATGTGTATCTTCATCTGGTCGATTGTTATATCTTTTACTTTGAAGGCATCTCTGTTTCCCTTGTTGGTAAAAACACAGGGACACAGGAAGGAGATGAATGGGTTGGGCTATCAGCATTGCCGGAAACTCATCATTAATCATTTGATGCGTAACATAATAGATTTCCCACACACCTTCAGCGGCGACCGGCCATTGCGAAAAGCACACAGCAGTATGCAGATGACGCATTGCTGTACATCGCGTGTGACGCGTGAAAAAGAAATGACTCCATCAGCGGCCAGTGGAGTGACTCCAAGGCAAACATGCATCACATCAACATGCTCCATTTTCATGGAGGACAAACTCAGCCATCCGGATAGGCGTCACGGCTTGAAACGCTGTGTTGCTTCTGGCAGAGCACAGTGGAGTCGCACACACATCAAGAGACCATAACAACATGTTGTTTGGTTGCCATACTTCAATGTCTCGTGCTATTCATTATAGCTACATTACATGGCTGTAGTGACAACCACAATCTAAACTGTCTGGCCTTTTACCAGGTGTCCTTGGATCATGTATGGGAAGCTTACTATTCTGACGATCCTATGTAATTTCTTCCATAGTCTTCTCACACCTGTGCTACTGCATTGTGTGTGTGTGTGTGTGTGTGTGTGTGCGTGTGTGCGTGTGTGCGGTGTGCGTGCGTGCGTGCGTGCGTGCGTGCGTGCGTGCGTGCGTGCGTGCGTGCGTGCGTGCGTGCGTGCGTGCGTGCGTGCGTGCGTGCGTGCGTGCGTGCGTGCGTGCGCTCGCTCGCTCGCTTGCACCCTTGGATGTGAGTGTTGCCTGATGTGTGTCGACTGAGAAGTTGGGGAAGCAGTGAGGGTCAACCAAGGTCGGTGCACCTGTAGATGGCTGCCGGCGATCTTGAATGGCCGTCTTTGACGTCCCGCCACCGTTTAACTTAATAGGCATCTGTGTACCGCTAGCATGGGCCTTGACAGAAGCACACACCGCAGCTGAAAAGAGCCAGGTTACCGAAGCCAGCAGTGAACTCACATTTTTCCTGCCTATACAACTTTGGCTTGAAAGTTTGCCCGATGAGCAACGTGCAATCTTCACATCCCAGGTGTTCTTAGGAAAGACAGACCACTGCTGCACTGGACTCCTTTTTTACCATGGAGGGAAACAGCAATAACAAGCCACAGATGAAACGTGAGATTAGGGAGCAGGAGGAGGAGGCAGCAGCAGCAGCAGATAATTCAGGTTTAATCGGAGTGCTGCAGGTGTGCTGCAGCCAGGCTCGAAGGGAGAGAGAGGAGCGCCACTGCTGAGATTTACTCTCAGTCTTTGTGTTATCAGGTTCCAACGCAACCACACGTACACACAGGGAAAATCGTCAGTGGAGAGTTTAACCCATTAAGACCGGGAAATGCATCTGTCTGTTAACCACTTTAACCATTATCTTATACTTTGGCTGTTCAAAAATAGCAGATATACAAGCTTGTAGATCTGCTATTTTTTTTTAATCATGAAAATGTGTGCAAATCTTTGAATATACGTATATATTTTAAAAGCTAACATTTGTAACTCAAATCTTTGCTTCTGGGGGCTCCCTGGCACTAGATATTTTGAGATGGGGGTCCACGGCCAAATACATATAATTTTGGGGGTCCTTGACATGAAAAAGTTTGAGAACCACTGATATTATAGTGTTTCAGAAGGATTTAGAAGACATTTCTGGAATCAGCCTCAGGTCTTAATGGGTTAAACGAACACTGAGGATTTCAATATGTATACATACATACATACATACATACATACATACATACATACATACATACATACATACATACATACATACATACATACATACATACATACTGTACGTACATACAGTACAGTATGTGCACGCACCCATACATGCTCATACGCACACACCAGCTGACACACAAAAAAAACACAGACCGATACGCTCGCTCAGGGCCTCTGCAGCTGGAAGCACGCTGATGGACAGAGTTTGTGGCTGTGCTGATAAGGGTTGTATTATCTCTAGACACCTGATTTTCAGGCAGACTGATCTCCGGGGTTTCGAGCGTTTTCTTAAGATTCAAATGGATGGAGGGGAGGTGGAGAGCTGTTGGGTATAAGATGAGCCGCAAACCAGTTGTGGAAAAAGTACTCACATATTTTACTAATGAATAAATACCCTGTTACAAGTAAAAGTTCGGAATTCAAAATGTAGTAAGAGTGAGTAATGAGTACAAAAGTATTGGCATCAAAATGTACTTAAAAGTGCCAAAAGTAAAAGTACTCATCATGCAGAATGTCCCATTTAAAAATTTCAAATGTATGCAAACTATTTTGAAAATAGTAGATCTACAAGCTCACAATGTGTTGCATCGCGACGCATTGTGAGCTTGTAGATCGGCTATTTTCAAATGGCCGAAATGTATATAGGGCTGAAGTGGTTAATGTAGGTTTTGTAATAATAATCAAAATCTACAAAGTAACTAGTAACTAAAGTTTTCAAATAAATGTAGTGGAGTAAAAGTATAATATTTGGATCCAAAATGTAGTGGAGTAGAAGTAAAAGTATTGGAAATTGGAAATACTCAAATAAAGTACATACCTCAAAATTGTAGTAAATGTACTTAGTTACTTTCCACCACTGGCTGCAATATGTCTCAAGGAATCCAAATCCCAAATAGTAGTTTGCAGTACCATTGTAGGTTCATCCTAACATTACAGCAGTCATGTGATGGTTTGGGTAATACATGGTGTATGAACTATTAACAAAAGGGTGTTTTTTTGCTGATTGATTTTATTGAGCCCTGGGAGTTGACTGGAGTAGGCTACGTGATTGTAAGGACAATGGACAATGGACAATGACATCAAGTAGTGTTTATGCTAATTACAACATGAGGTTATAGATCAAATGTGATGTTTGGTCTATAATAGTGTGTACAGTACCATATATTTACTCAGATTGTGGCTATAGGGTCATATGAGCAGCTGGGTTTGGGGTAAGTTTGAGCCAATATTAAATCAATGAGAAAAATATATATTTATTAAAAATGAGGCATGATCAGCGTACCCCACACTATAGGAGTAAGGTGTGCTAAAGGAACACTTTTCATGTACAATGAATGATAATACAGAAATGGAAAGAAGTGACTCACCTTACCCCGTTTTCTTGTATGCGAGACTGTCCATGCAGGAAGGAACACTATGGTCGCTTGGACAGTGTTTAAGTGTTATATGCTGAGCAGCATAAAATAGGCCTACATAGCTTTCATAAAATGATTACAACCTGAAGTGCAACTAATGAGAAAGAGATTTGTGCTCACTATAGGGTTGGGACCCGGAACCGGTTATTTTTCCAACCCGGTTCCGAGATTTAAGAACCGGAACAGGTTCCATCGTATTTGTGTTAAAGGTTCCCGCAAGCGGTTCCTGGAATTTCTCATCCGTCTTCATTTGGCTCAGCTGTGTGCATGCAAGCGACTGTGGTGACGTCACGCCACCTACAAGTGTGTGTGTGGGGTGGATACGCTACATTTGCATGATTGAATTTGTGTTTATTATGTACTTGTATATTATAAGTATAATGGATGTTAGAAAAGAAAGAAAAAAAAAGAAAATTAGGAATCAGGAATCGGAATCGGTAAGGAATCGGAACCGTTAAAATCCTAACGAGTCTCAACCCTAGTGCTCACTGCCATACATATAGTGCTAACTGTGCTCCCACGCATTCAATACAGTTTGTTTCTCAGTTCTAGCCTTCACATGGAACTATTTATTTATTTCTGTTGCAGGAGACAACACATTGGGTCATGTTGATATGTAAATGATACTGTATATATGAGGCTTTTCACTAACTAGCTATCGCTAGGGTGTAATTTACAGCTCAGTAACACAGATATGCACCCAACACAGGCATGACCTTTAAGTAAACAAGTGTGCACTGCTAGCCATAAAAAGCTATAAGGCATTCACAGATTCTTATTTTTTCAGAGTTGTTGAACTGCGGAGCCAACTCATAATCACTTTATCCCAGCAGGAGGCTTGAAGTTTCTCTTCATTAATTCATGTCTGTGTGACACAGTGCCCTCAAGTGCTATTCAGCATCCTTGATTAACCTATTAAGACCTGGAACGAATCGGTGTCCTTTTTTTTTATTTCTTTGGGCTATTCAAAAAAAGCAGATCTACAAGCTCATAGCGCGGCAGCGAGTTTTTTTTTCTCGTGAAAATGTCTGCAATTTGTCTGATTCTATAAATGTCTAAATCCTAACAGTTTTTTGAAAACATTTATTTTGCTATATCAGTGGTTATCAAACTTTTTCATGTCAAGGACCCCTAAAATGATATGTATTTGGCCGTGGACCCCCATCTCAAAATGTTTTGTTCCAGGGACCCCCCAGAAGCAAAGATTTGAGTTACAAATGCACACACGTTCACGATTTTCAAAAATAGCAGATCTGCAAGCTCGTAGTGCGGCACTCGGTGCTGCGCTGCAAGCTTGTAGATCTGCTAATTTTGAATAGGCAAATAAATCAAAAACATTTCACAGATGCGTTCCCGGTCTTAATTGGTTAAGAAAAAACAGGTCGAAGGAAGTTAACAACACAGGTATGGAGCATTTAGCATTCAGAAGGAGATTGTTTTGTTTCCTAAAACAAAGTGTTACAAGAATAAACTGATTGGGAAAAGTGCTCAATAGTTGTTACCCTGAAAATTGTTTTTAATTGCTTCAATTATGAACCTTCTAACATTACCAGTTCCATTGGGTATTCCTTGGAACACTTTGCAAAGCCACATTGTCTTGCATTTCATCAAATGTTAATGGGTTTTTCTCTGGCAACACATTTAGTCATTATTGTCTCTGGATGAGGTACAGGCAGGCCAATGATAATCTGGGCCATAATTGCCTAAAACCTGGAAGCAAAACGTGAGCAGACAGTGATGGAGTGATATCACAGCTGCAGCCATACCTGAACTTTGGCAGATCAGCAAAGGACCAGCTGTTTCCGTAACAGAATAGGCAGCAAGTTTGTGTTCAACACAAGAATCGAGAAAACTCAGTTGAAAAGAGGTCTGGAAAGCTCCCTTCATGTACTGTATCTCACAGCAAGAACTTGGTGCAATTACAGCAGCTCTTCTTTTAACCCATTGAGACCGGGAACACATCTGTGTAACCACTTTAAAGGGACTACACCATGAATTTTAACTTTTTCTTCTTTTTTGTGTGTTTTTGGTCTCCCCTACCTCTCTTCTATCCCCCAAAATACCCCAGTTTGAACACTCAGGCTTTCACAGCAAATCTGGGGTTTTCTGTAAATTGGTCTCAAAACAGGCCAAACTGATTTGCACCCTGACGTGACGTCACGTCAGGGTACAATCCCTCCCGTTTTTCAGTTCCAACCAATTTTTTTTTTCTTTTTTCTTTTTCCACACAGAACCAGGAGATAAAATGCATACAAACTGGCTCAGTAGCGCCCCGTGCCAAACAGGACAATGTGGTATTGCAGGTGAAAGTGCTTTATAATCCAGAGAGAAGTTAGTTGGAATGAGTATATCTGAGGCTTGATTTAGGCTCAAACCTTTTGAAAAACGTTTGAGGGACATAAACAATATGATATTAAATATTATTATTATTTTTTAAATTCATGGTGTAGATCCTTTAACCATTATTTTATACTTTGGCTATTCAAAAATAGCAGATATACAAGCTCTGCTATTTCTTTTAAACATTTGTGCAAATCTTTGAATATATATATATTTTTTTAAAGCGATTTTTTTTACTCAAATCTTTGCTTCTGGGGGGATTCTACAAATGTCTTCTAAATCCTAACAGTTTTTTTAAAAACGTATGTTGCTATATATCAGTGATTCTCAAACTTTTTTCATGTCAAGGACCCCCAAAATGAAATGTATTTGGCCGCGGACCCCCATCTCAAAACATGTTGTTCCAGGGACCCCCCAGAAGCACAGATCGAAGTTAAAAATGTTGGTTTTAATATAAAGATTTGCACAAATGTTCACGATTTTTCAAAAATAGCAGATCTAAAAGCTCATAGCAGCTTGTATAGCTGCTATTTTTGAATAGCCCAAAGAAATCTAAAAATGACTCAGATGGGTTCCCGGTCTTAATGGATCTGCTTTGGCAATGTAAACGTATGTTTTCTCATGCCAATAAAGCCCTTTGAATTGAATTGAATTGAATTGGATTGGATTAATAAACTATTAATATTTATTACTGCTACTACTACTAGTAGTAGTAGTATAGTAGTAGTAGTAATCATCATCATCATCTGTATTTGTATAACACTTTGTAACACAAAACAGTGTTACAAAACAAATCAGTGTTCGGTTATGGTGACTTGAAAAGTTACACATTAGAAAAATCGTTCATTATATAGAGCCTTAAAGTGGCCCCAGTGAGCTTAGCAATCACACATTTTGTCCAATCACTGGAAGAAACAGATAGCGTTTGCGGGGAGAGCAGATCAACAAAGTGCTTGGGTTATCAGAAGCCACGCTGACTGATTTTCCACCTGGCACCTCAGTTTTCTTTTTAAAAGAGATCCTGTTCACTAGGCAAGGAGAAAATCAATCCTTTTAAGGCAAATTGATTGATCAGTTCACTTGGTGCCTCGTAGAAAATCAAGAAGTCTGGATTCGGAGTTGTAGTGCTTTAGTAAATCTATATCTGTCAGCTACTTAAGATGCATCCCCTGCTGTGGCCTCGTGATGAAGCGAAACCTCCAACTCCTGTGCTCATTCCCTTTTCAGACAGCCTCTTATAGGAACCTAAAAACGTGTAGAGATTCAGTGATGCCCAAACCTTTCAGTTCTAGACCCATAAGATCATTTTTGTGTCTCCTGTGTGTGTGTGTGTGTGTGTGTGTGTGTGTGTGTGTGTGTGTGTGTGTGTGTGTGTGTGTGTGTGTGTGTGTGTGTGTGTGTGTGTGTGTGTGTGTGTGTGTGTGTGTGTGTGTGTGTGCTTTTGCAGGAAACATAAAAAACGGAGGGGGAATATTTCCTGCGAATGTTACCCCCAGCATATCAATGCTGCACGGGTTCAAGTGGTTTACTATTTGGATCAATAACGTTCTCTCTGTATGTTCCCTCAAGTCAGCTTTTTACTTCTTTTTTTGTTCCTTCTTCCTCTTATAGGTTTTTTCCTAGCCTGGTAAACTTTGCTCACAGAGTAAAAGCTGCCCGAACCACTGCGCATACGAACCAATCAGCGGCTGCTAGGGGCGGGATCATCCAATCACCTGCCTAGTAGCTTGAAAAAATGAAACTCCGTCTGTCATCGATTCTGCGCCCGGAGTCTCAGATGCAAGTACGCTGTGAAACAAAATGTGTGTCACAAGCTTCTTCCATTTGACGGAGTGAGGTTAGTTTTTTCCCACCTCTGAGGCAAATCTCCCACTGTGTTCCCATACGTCCTGGCCTGAGAGGGCGCACCATAAACCTCTGCATCTTCCTCTTCCTTCACAGATGGAGTACATGGCTACTGTGGGTGTCGGACTGTTTTAGTGCTGTGGGCTGCATGCTGTGTACGCTGCAGTGGTGGAAGAAGTGCTCTGACTTATTTTACTGAAGTCAAAGTATCAATGCCACAATGAAAAATTGTGGATTACTGTTAAAAGGCCTAGTAAAATACCTGTATTAAAAATGTTCCTTGAGTACAAAAGTATTGGCATCAAAAGATAGCCTACTAGTACAAAAGTAGTCAAAACTTAAAAAAAAATGTCAAGCTTTTTCCTTAATATAGCTGATCTACAAGCTTTAGACCGTAGAACGGCTATTTTCAAATAGACAACGTTTTAAATGGGGCTTAATGAATGTTTTGTATTACCGGTAATATTAAAACAGGGTCAACCGACAGCAGGCGGGCGGGCGGACAGACAGTGGGTGGGTGGACGTCACAAACGTAACATGCAGACCTGCACCAAACTTGGCACCAACACTGGTCAGGGGTCTGCCATCAGAATAGCCACACCAGGGGCCACGTGTGGCCACCAGGGGCCCCTGGCTCTCACAGGCGCACTGTCGCTCCAATCAGAATCAGAATCAGAATCAGTTTTATTGTCACATCACAGGTTTACAAGGTAAAAAAGTGGGTGAAATTCTTTTTTGTACATCGTTCCCATCGCAACGTTAGTTTCCATAGAAAGAAGAGGGGGGGGGGGAGAAGAAGAGGGTGGGGGGCAGGTGGGAAGGAGATCAAAACAAGAGAGCAACAGAAGGCCAGACAAGTTATCTACATATTTACAAATTACCTGAGATAATAAAAAAAAACAAAAAAAAACTAAACTAACTAAACTAAGGTGCCTGAGCATAGCAGCAATGTATTGTATACTGTGCATGTTATACTTATACTGTGCATGATAGACAATGGACGTTAAGGTGCTTAGAGGAAAAGGAGCACAATAAAAAAAGACCCAAAAAAAGTCAGTGCGTTATACAAGGGATTAAGGTGCAAAAGGTCAGTGCGTGTCCACCTAGAGTGGACTGACCCTAGTATAATCCGCAAGTAGCTCCATGAGGGAGTGCAACAAAAAGTCATTTGTACCTGGTGTAGTCCACAGGTGTGTCCGAGGGGGGGGCTAAAGTCCAAGTCATTGTCCCTGGTATAATCCACAGGTGTGTTCAGGAAGAGCCAGAAAAGTCTGCACCGCCTGCTGTCAGGCTGCTGAACTCATCCAGGCTTATGCCCCATTCAGCATTCTGACAGCAGCTGGATTGAAACTACACCAAAACCTGGTGGTGGAACTCTTGATACTGCGGTAGAGCCCCTTGCCCGGTCGCGGTCGTTGTAGGGGGTTGAACAGTCTGTGACTTGGGTGGTGCTTGTCCTTGATGATGCGCTTGGCTTTGACCACGCACCGCTTTTTGTACAGTTCCTGGAGCGCTGGGAGCTCGATTCCCATTATCCGCTCTGCCGATCGTACTACTCGTTGTAGGCTGATCTTTTCTTGGGCAGTGCACCACGTACCAGGCCGTGACACAGCCTGTTAGGATGCCTTCAACAGAACTGTTGTAGTACAGCCTGAGGATGCGACGTCCTACTCCGAGCTTCTTCAGGCGGCGGAGCCAGTACAGTCGCTGCTGAGCCTTTTTCCTCACGTGTGTGGAGTGCGTCTCCCATTTGAGGTCCTCCTCGATGTGTACTCCGAGGAACTTGAACTCGCTGACCCTTTCCACTGCAGCACCGTCGATGAGGATGGGCGCATGGTCTCTCCGCGGCCTCCTGAAGTCCACGATCAGTTCTTTGGTCTTGTCGACTTTAAGAGAGAGGTTGTTCTCGCGGCACCAGTGTGCCAGTGATTTGATCTCCTCTCTGTAGTCAGACTCGTCGTTGTTGACGATTCGGCCTATCACTGTCGTGTCGTCCGCGTACTTTATGATGGTGTTGGAGACATGTGTGGCTATGCAGTCATACGTGTACAGGGAGTAGAGGAGAGGGCTCAGCACGCATCCCTGGGGTGCTCCGGTGTTGAGGGTCAGGGGGTCGGATGTGATGCTGCCCATTCTCACCACCTGATGTCGGTTGGACAAGAAGTCCTGTATCCAGTCGCACATGCTTGTGTTTAGCCCTAGGTGTCTGAGCTTTTTGTCAAGTATTGCTGGGACAATGGTGTTGAATGCTGAGCTGTAGTCCACGAACAGCATACGTACATATTTGTCCTTCAGCAGCTTGTTGTCCATGTGCGAGAGGACGGTGTGGAGAGTCATGGCAATAGCGTCGTCGGTGGATCTGTTTTTGCGGTATGCATACTGCCACGGATCCAGCGAGGCAGGTAGCGTGGAGCTGATGTATTCCCTCACCAGTTTCTCGAAACACTTGCTGACGATCGGGGTGAGAGCAACAGGTCTCCAGTCGTTCAGGCATGTCACTTTGGCCTTTTTGGGAATGGGCACAATGGTTGACATTTTGAACCCTGCAGGGACCACAGCCAGGGAGAGGGAGAGGTTAAAGATGTCAGCGAAGACACCCGCCAGCTGGTCTGCACATGTCTTAAGGACCCGGCCTGGAATCCCATCAGGTCCGGCTGCCTTGTGGATGTTGACCCGTGTGAAGGCTGTACGCACTTCTCTCTCCGAGATGGTTAGAGGGTTCTTCTCTGCTGGTGCTGCTGATGGCCCCGCTCGGCTGCCGCGGTTGGAGCTGATCTCAAACCGGCCGTAGAAAGTGTTCAGTTCGTTGGGGAGGGAGGCAGGCGGGTTCACCTCGCTTCTGGTTCTTGTTTTGCAGTCTGTCAAGGTGTGTACTGCCTGCCATGTGCTCCTGATGTCGCCATTGCTGAGTTTGTCTTGCATCTTTTTTGTGTAGGCCTTTTTCGCCTTCCTGATGGCGCTGTTTAGGGCCGCGCGCGTCGTGTTGCGCGTTTCCACGTCGCCAGATTTGAAACCAGCATCCCGTTCATGCAGATGTGCACGTACTCCGCTGTCCATCCATGGTTTCTGATTGGGATAGATCCGAACTGTCTTTTTTGGGACTATGTCATCTATGCACTTGCTGATAAAGCCAGTGACTGAGTCTGAGAGTTCGTTGATGTTATTCCCAGCGGCGTTCTTAAACATCCTCCAGTCAGTCTGGTAGAAGCAGGATTGTAGCATAGCGTCTGTGTCCTCAGACCAGATTCGGATTTCCTTCTCAACGACCGGCTCCCTTTTTAGCCTCTGTTTGTAGGCAGGTAGCAGCTGGATGGCGTCGTGGTCAGAGCTTCCTAGCGGTGGGCGGCGGAGAGCTTTGTATCCATCCTTGAAGGGCGTGTAGCAGTGGTCAAGAATATTGTCACCACGGGTACTGCAGGCGACATGCTGGTGGAATTTGGGAAAGACCTTTTTTAGGTCTGTCCGGTTGAAGTCGCCTAGGCAGATGACTGCGCAGTCCGGGTGGCGATTTTCTTGTGCACTGATCGCCTGGTGTAATTCCCTCATAGCTGTGTCCTTATTAGCTCCAGGATGAATGTAAACAACGGCTACAATCACAATGCTGAAGTCGCGTGGTAGGTAGAAAGGACGGCAGGCTATGATTAAAAGTTCAAGGTCTGGTGAGCAGTGACTATCTAGGATTTTAACATCTTTGCACCAGTTGTTGTTGATCAAGGCACAAACTCCCCCCCCACGTTGCTTACCGCTCAGTACAGGGTCTCTGTCCTTCCTATACGCGGTGAAGCCAGGAGGAGTGATAGAAGAATCAGATGCTAGTTCCGTTAGCCACGTCTCTGTTAGAACAACAATGGACGTGTTCCTTGTCTCACTGTTATACTTTACGCGCGCTAGTAAGTCGTCCATAGTGGTCACTGTTCTTGATTCACACAGAGATCTAACGTTCGCTAGCAGGATTGAAGGCAGTGCAGTGCAGTGCAATCCTCACCAAACTTGGCACCAACACTGGTCAGGGGTCTGCCATTACAATAGCCACACCAGGGGCCCCATGTGGCCTGGGGGTGACTCATTTGCGCAACATAGGACTTGTAATCTAAATCTGCAAAGTAGGCTAATTACTAAAGCTGTCAAATAATTTTAGTGGAGTAAAAAGTACAATTAGCCTCTGAAAGGTAGTGGAGTAGAAGTATAGAATTATCATAAAATGGAAATACTCAAGTCAAGTGAAAGTACCTCAAATGTGTCTATACTTAAACCCTGTACTGTTAGTAAAACTGATCTGATTTACAACTGCACTCGGACCGCTTTTTTTCCGTCTACATCTTTGCCAGAAATAGCAGATCTGCTATTTTTGGCAAATGTTCCCCCAGAATAGGCATGCTGGGGTTCAAGTGGTTGAGTACAGTACTTCAGTAAATGTACTTAGTTACTTTCCACCACTGGTACGCTGTGGGGTTTGCGATACTGTGCTACTTCTCCCCTCCAGGTTTATTGTCTCCTCACAGTAGACAAGCGGGTGCCAAATGGAGAGTGCGTGTGTGTGTGTGTGTGTGTGTGTGTGTGTGTGTGTGTGTGTGTGTGTGTGTGTGTGTGTGTGTGTGTGTGTGTGTGTGTGTGTGTGTGTGTGTGTGTGTGTGTGTGTGTGTGTGTGTGTGTGTGTGTGTGTGTGTGTGTGTGTGTGTGCACGCACGCACGCACGCACGCACGTGTGCGTATCCCATATCAGCTAATTGGTTCCTAAAACCACAACACAGTCAGGATGTTGGATGTGTACTGTTACACTGCAGACCACAGATATGTTGAATCTTGACATATCTGAGCCAGTGCAGATCATCTCAACTCAATGGCCAGTGGTGGACAAAGTACTGAACCCTAGTACTTGACTCAAATTATAGATACTCAAATATTTCTCAAATACAATTTGTACTTGAGTTAAAGTACTGGAGTACTTGCTTTTGAAAAAAAAAGCATTACTATAATTGTGAAAATAGCAGATCTCAACCTGAAAACCGAGAATAAAGGAAAGGCAACATTCATATTTTCTATGCACGTTTGATACTGAACTGTCAGCTGACTCATACACAGTAAAACTCGGCTTCAATAAACCCAGACTTTTTCTATAGCCGGAGCCAAACACTGACCTTTTCATAACACCACTCATTTTTCAGCGCGTTAGAGTTCTGGTTACCCTTGTGAGTTATATATACCCAATTATGGCAACATGTCACATTTAGTGAGACGGATGTTCCCCACATCGTATTCATCCTCGCTGAGGCAATCCGTCACACGTCAACATGCTCAAGGAGAGAGATTCCCTGAAGTTCCTGTAGTCCCTCCTCTCCATTTTGGCTTCCAAATTTGCTGAGAGAGAGAGGGTCCACAATATCTCCGCCTTGCTTAACAACATGACATTTTCATGGCTATTTTAAAAGTCCAATTATTCCAGCAGTGAATGTCTCGTGACCTTCCACAGGCCTCGCTTGTTAATTCTTACTATTAAAACATTAAGGCAATTAGCAATTCACTGTGCGCACGAGTTAGTTTCAATCTATCTATAACATCTGTGCACAAACAAAGTACAAAATACATGTACAACACAAAACAATACAAATGACCATGTAACTTATGATAATAATACTTCTGTTTCTAAATATGTTGATTGTTATTTAATAGCATATTGTTTACACAGATGCTAGATTTGATGTTTACCTGGTATCCTAGTTGTTCTCCAGGGGGCTGGCCTTCTCTTGCCATTCGTAGAGAGCAACATTGTGTTTTATATTTTTACAAGGCCCTACGTGTGGCAAGCTCCCATTGTATTTAACTTCATTTTTAGAAACAAAAACTACAGGATATCAAACACTGTGCTTATCACTCCACGAATGAACAGTGAACAAGGAAAGACTGCTTTCATCTTCTATGTCCCAGACAAATGGGACAAACTCCAGGACTCTCTGAAACTGGATCAATTGGTCTCTATAGAGACATTTAGGATGCATTACATAAGGACTGCACCTGCTTTGTGTAGCCCTTATGTGTCTGCATCAGTGGTGGAAAAAGTACTCACATTTTGTACTTAAGTAAAAGTATCAACACTGCAATGTAGAAATACTCTGTTACAAGTAAAAGTCCGGAATTAGTAAAAGTACAAAAGTATTGGTATCAAAATATACAACGGTGCGGTGCCCCCATGTTACGATTGTGACGTCCACCGCCCGCCCACTAGGCAATTTTAATACAGGATAGCACATTTCAACAACAACAACAATATGCTTTACACGGAACATCAAGCAAAGGAAACACAATTATAAAATGACATTAGGATGCATAAAACAAAGCAAGTAAAAATTAACAGATACAGTTAGAGTGCAGAAGAGAAGAGAAAAGAAAAGAGAAAAAGAAAAGTAACTCAATCAAAAGGCAGCGGCAAACAGAAAGGTATTTAGTTGTGTTTTAAAAGAAATAAGAGTGGCAGCAGACATACAGTTTTCTGGGGGTTTGTTCCAGATATTTTGTGCATAAAAACTAAATGCTGTTTCCCCACGTTTATGTTTGTTTTTAGGAACAGAAAGCAGACCTTTCCCAGATGACCTGAGAGGTCTGGATGGTTCATGATATCGTATCAGAAATGTATTTCGGCCCCTAAACCATTTAAAGCTTTATAGACCAACAGTAGTATTTTGAAATGAATTATTTGACACACAGGTAGCCAGTGAAAGGATTTAAGAACTGGAGTGATATGCTCCACTTTCTTGGTATTAGTAAGGTTAATCAACTGCAGTCGTCTGATTGATTTCTTAGGGAGACCTTTAAAGACACCGTTACAGTAGTCAAGTCTACTGAATATGAATGCATGGACAAGTTGTTTCTAGATCCTGCTGAGTATGCAGATAGGAGCCATGCCTCTAATAGACAGGTTAGGTTGGTTGTGGTGGTCCTCACTCAAAATAGCAGATCTACAAGCTCACAAAGTCGTGAGCTTGTCGATCAACTACAGTATTTTCACTATTTAGGGAGGGTTTGTATTGGAAGGAGGCGTCTGATAAAATGAATATCTAAATACTGGGTCAAGCAAGAAAAAACACAGAGGCCAACCCGGGTGCTCAAAGGAGATTAAAACAAGTCTAAAAAGTATACTGAAGGTGCTTCTAGGATCAGCGGGAATACAGGCTTAAAAAGAAGAGGAGATCTGAGCACTCAAAAATGTGTAGGAGAGGATATAAAGTTAAAACAAAGTTTATTCTATAAAAATTGTGTTTCGACCAGTTAAGGTCTTCATCAGGGCAAGAACTGGGGCAAGCAACTTAAATAAACTGTCTGGGGTGCACGCAAAAGCCAGAGTTGACGTTAAAATGACCCCAAACATGTTTGAAACCTAAGAACATAGAATGGACAGCGTTATGCCCATAGACTCTACAGACCATAAATGAAGCCTATTTTTCAGCAATTTCAAATCCACCATCTTTCTATATCACGTCATATAGCATCCTAAGCAACCGGAAATGAATGCTATTGGTTGGGACAAGAGCGGGGGTGGGGAATGAATGCTATTGGTTGTGTAGCTTGTCAAACAAAGCCTCACAAGGTAGCCACGCCCCTCCTAGAGCATACTCTACTTTATCATCTGAACTTCAAAATAAATGGGACCAAAATGTATCAAAACGCATATCATGGTGATTGAAAAAGGACTTTAAACTAGCGACTGGAAGCATATAGTATTTATGGCAATGTTTATTAAATGTCGGAATTGTTTTGAATTGATGAAAAGTTGCGAGTTTTTTTTTTTTTTTTAAGAACTTTTGAAAAAAATTCTTTTTTTTAATGTAGGGAGATATTTACCCACAACCCATAAAAGTTGGATCCGTGACCCAAAGATGTGTCCCGACCCACTGTGTCCCGACCCACTGTAACAGTGTTTTAGGAAACACTACTATATCCCAGTGAGGATCATTTCTTTCCGGGAACAACCAGAACAATCCAGTCAAAGAACTCAAAAGTGAAAGTGTTACCCAATCCAACAATGGAAGTCAGCTTCATGTTTTGTGCAGACAGAGGCACCGTGCTATTGCTTGCACTCTCCCAAGTTATAATATAAACCACATGTGATCTGTAGATCACGCGTGGTGTACATTACAACTTCTATCACATACTGTATCATACAGATCTATTATATGCCTTGCGGCTAATTCTTTTACGGTATATAAAACATATGATCTGAAATTCAACTCCTTTGTTATTGTGTGAGAGAATGTGATCACGTTGTTATCACTCCTGTACAGAGTTTCTCCACTGCGCTCCATGATTTCTGACTGCAGGTCGTGTGTGTAAAGTGATCCATGTACTTTGCCTTGAGGACTCGAGATGCTCTCTCACAAAAACAAACCCCCCTATTACATTGTCCTCGAGACAAACCCTGTCCCTCGTGATTGGCAGTTATATTATTGAGCTACTTCATATGAAAAACTATCACCCGGAGATTGGCCAGGGAATAAGATGCCTGTTATGTCCCCTAGTCTTCCCAGAAAGGTTTCAGCCACATTTAGGAATGCAGTAATTCAGCCACGGGTCCTTTGTCTGACATGGGTTGTATTCTGCCCGCTAGGCACATACCAATGCATTTCAGCCGGGGAAAAGATGTGAAGATGTAATATGCCTCATAATGTGTCTGGGAAGGGTTAGTGTACTGATTCAGCATTAGTACGCTTGCCATGCACTGGGCTGGGCAGGCGTACATTCAACCACCACAATAATCCTGTAAAGTGCGGAGCCCTCTAAGACTAATTAATCATTAAAGGTTAGCGTACATAAATAGATTTATTTATCTGTCTTCTGGAGGTAATATGACTCATGTAGGGTCTGGAAGGGTTTGTGTACTCTTGTACTGCTGATAAGTCTGGCTGGCTGTGTGTGTCTCCTGGGTTTTTGCCGTGTATACATATCTAATAATAATGTATTGCCCTCATTACTTTACCGTGGCTATCCTTACAACTCAACAAAGCCCTTAATCACTTAGATAGCCGATCTACAAGCAGTGTTCAGCATGATCTTCTAGCAAGTTACAATAGAAATACAAAACTAAAGGCATTATATATTTACAAAGGGAATTTTGACCTGGTGCTCTCTCTGTGCCGTGGCTGTGCATGATACAGTACTTCACCTTATAACTCTAAATATGGTTGCCTGGTTGTTGCAAAATTAAACGTAAAAGTAATGAGGCAAATATATTTATGTAATTGAACCAGGCTGTATCCTCTGAGAGGGCAAAAATGTTATTAGATTGCAATTTTTTACCCTCTCAGAGTTAAATTAACAATAAATATTTTGCTGTGTACACATGAAAGCAAAATAAAGTACTATGGGCTCTGATGAAGACAATCAATAGTGAGGCACTGAGACAGTGTTAACCCATTAAGACCGGGAACGCATCTTTGTAACCACTTTAACCATTATTTTATACTTTGGCTATTCAAAAATAGCAGATATACAAGCTTGTAGATCTGCTATTTTTTAATAATCGTGAAAATGTGTGCAAATCTTTGAATATAATATATTTTTTAAAGCGAACATTTTTAACTCAAATCTTTGCTTCTGGGGGTCCCTGGAGCAACATATTTTGAGATGGGGGTCCGCGGCCAAATACATATAATTTTGGGGGCCCTTGACATGAAAAAGTTTGAGAGCCACTGATTATAGCAATATACGTTTCTTTCAAAAACCTGTTAGGATTTAGAAGACATTTGTAGAACCCCCAGAAGCAAAGATTTGAGTTACAAATGTTCGCTTTAAAAATATATATATTCAAAGATTTGGTCACCTCAGCACACGTAACTGATCAACCCTCAAAGGAGTACGATGGTGTCTTAGCAATAAGGAACTTTAGGTGGATAACAAGTGAGTTTGGTGGGTGGATGGATTAATTTGGAGCATGTAGCTGCCTTACACCTACCTGGTTATATCTCCACTGCTGATTGAGGCCCCAGCTGACCTCACTGAAAATGCATGTGGAGGAGAAAGTGAATCACTTAAATAGACTTAATAGAGTGGGTGGACAGACATTAATGTGTTGATTTATATAAAGTAAATGATGTTAACTCAGTCACACCAAGTGCAGATATTCTTCTTACCTCTGTAGTCTTACCTGTACCTATATCCTGTGTCAGTCTGTCAGTCTGTCTATCTACTGTACCATCATTGTTGACATACAGTACTGTATGTTTGATGCCTTTAGGATGTAAGTATGTGATGTCTCGGTTTGATACAGAGTGCATTGTGGTGCTAACAAGGCCTGCAGAAGCTATATGGCTATGGCTTGTCTCGAAGAAAGAATGTTGTGAGTTTGTTTCCTCAAACCCGGGCCTACAGAATACTGATCATCTTCTTTTTCTTTTTTTTTAGCAACAAACTTCAGTGCCGCATTCAGTGCAAAAAATAAACGGTTAGAAGCTGTCTTCTTGTCAGCCATCCTGTACGGATGTGAGGCTTGGCTCAAAGTACGCTCGTACTCTTTTGAGGCCCTCTACATCAGCGCTTCCCACACTTTTCAGCTCAAGACACAAAAAGAAAAAAAGAAAAGAAACAGAAACAACATTATTAATTAACCACTTAAAGGGATATTTCACTTTCAAACCAAGGGCCCAGCATCCGCCTTTGAAATTTAGTCTATATAGGAAGTGACAGTTTATATGAATGGCCTGTAGTTTTGCTGTTTTACCCCTGCTGGTGTCAGAAGAAATAACTCTCAATGCAAGTGGGTGGGTTTTGCCGAACTTTAGACTTGATTTTATTACCTTAAAAACTAAAAAAAACTTTTTATTTGACAAATAAAACCAAAAAATCGAATACTTTCCATAAATGCATTTGATAAAAGTTTAAGAGATAGTGAAAATATCCGATCTACAAGCTCACAACGCAGCGCGATAACATAGCTAAATGCCAGACATGCTGACTGACACAACTGAGAGAACGGCCTAAAGATCAGCTGTCATACAGCTACATACAGTGGCGTAACGGAGGGGCAGCAAGTGCTGCGGTGCGGGGGGGCCACCAGCAGGCGGGGCCCCGCCTGCGCTGATACAAATATTTTTACAGCAAAAAAAATGAAAAAAGTTGATTTATATTGGTCAAATAGACCCGAATTAGACCCGAATTAGACCCGAATTAGACCGAATTAGACCCGAATTAGACCCTAAATGTTTCGTGCGCAGGTTGTGCACGCACGTGGGCCTCACGTGGGCCTCACGTGAAACTCCCGCGGGGAGGCCCCGCGATTCTGCGTTACGCCACTGGCTACATATAGGCAAAGAAATGGTTGTGAATAATGTTGTTCTACCTCAATCTCAACGGCTGGATGGTATGCCTTCACAGAGTACGATTTGCCCACAGGCGAGTTGTGTTGCATCTGATGGACTTTTGGATGACGCAGTCAGAGTTTCTCCTGGTTGTCTCCGCCAGGCCGAAAGGCATGGCGAGAGAGTATGTTTTACCCCCTGTCCGTCCGTCCGTCCGTCCGTGTGTCCTGTCCGTGTGTTACCACCTAATCTCCGGCACCGTTGGCCCGGTCGCTGCGAAACTGTCCACACACACTCCCTGGATGCCAATTCAGAACCTCTGTCTCAAATTTTTCACATGGGCCGGTTATAGCGCCACCTGGAGGCCGATTTGTGCAAAACCATTTTTTTAATATTACTCCTACAGATTTTATCCAAACGTCATGCAAATCGGTACACAGTATCTCTGTAGTCATGTGATCAACACGGATCTGTCCGATTTCCCATATTCCATCCTCATTGGCTAAGGTTGGCTTCCAAAATGTGCAGGATTGGTCTGTTTAGAACAAAATGCCTCAAATCATGAACGCAGCTTGCGATTTCCGTGAAATTTCACAAACACATTCCCACTAGGCCGAGGAAGAAATGCCACTTGACATTTTTCAAATCAGCCTCATGGTGGCGCTATAAAAGGCTGATTTGTGTTTTTAACTATAACTGCACCGATCTGCGTGAAACTTTGCACGCACACTCCCTAGAGGCCAAGGAAAAACATCTGCCCTGCATTTTTCACATTTGCCTTTTATACCGCCACCAGGAGGCCGACTTATGTAAAACACATTTTTGGATATTAACTCTCTCAGTGCCACGCCCCGAGATATCACGAGTTTTTCCCGAGTACCCTCCGTGCCAGCACGAGAAATCCCGAGTTTTTACTTTTGACTGTGGTCGCGCTATACTGTTTATTTTTCATGATCACTTTCGCTTCCTGACTCCTTCAGACTCATTGGGTTCCGGTTTCATGACGCAGATTCCGTTTCCGGTTCAAATTTTTTTCCCGCGATCATTTTTGGCCAGCATAGGGAAAGTCACGGTTTTTCACACGGTATAAAAAACAAACGGAGAGGTCCACGTCTACTCTCTTTGGTCTGGGTGACGATCAGTCATCGTAGTCGTGTATCACATCGTAATTTAGCCCGATCAACGATTGTCAAAAATGTCAACATCCGGTTATGACCGGATGTGACGTGAGCCTGTTTGGGAGGGGGTGAGTGAGCCAGCGAGGTCATCAATGTGTCGATTTGTTGCTCTCTACTGGTAGAACTGTATTATGGGTTTAAAAACCCAATCAGATCATTTATTTGAATGAAAAATTACAAAAAAAACAAAACAAAAAAAAAGCAAATTGCTGGCACTGGGGGAGTACTTTATGAAAATACTCTTGGCACTGAAAGAGTTCCACAAATCATGAACGCAGCGTCCGATTGAGGTGACACTTTGCAAGCACATTCGCACTAAGTTAAAGAACAAATGCCACCCTTTAACATTGCCCTATTATAGCGCCACCAGGAGGCCGATTTTTTCAACACTTTTCTTTTTTGTATTACTCCTACAAATGTTGTCCAATCATCATGCAAATCGGGACCCATTATCTCTATAGTTAGTCAAGTGATCAAGATGGTTCTGTCCGATTTTTCATATTCCGTCCTGATTGGCAAATTCCGAACATTGCTGACCCACAATAACCTACCTGACCTGGTGGAGACCTGTGCTCCGAGGAGCACTTTTTCTAGTTCACTCTTGATTCTTGATTCTTTTGCAGTTAAATCGTTTTATAACAGGGTAAGGAGTCCAAGACAATAGATTAAGTCATTCTATCAGTCATTCATTTACAAACACATTTTAGCCCCCCACAACATAAATGCATGATGAAAACAATAAACTAGACAGGGGAGCACACCTATTTGACTGCTGCAACATATTGTCCAGCTGGCATTTTGCATCGATTTTTCATGTCAACCCTGAACATCTGAGTGTGATTTCTAAATGGATTCCACACTGGCACATTCTGTCTCACCTCACAACTCCCTCTCATGTCATGTTAGCCCTGATAAGGACAGAGCTGGTGCACATTAAAGCACCTACTTATACCTCGTGTGAGAGGGGCTTTAATCACAGAGCTGAACAGAAATGGACACCGATCTTAATCCATTAAGACCGGAGAACGGATCTGTGTGTCATTTTTAGATTTCTTTGGCTATTCAGAAATAGCAGATATACAAGCTCATAACGCGGCACTGAGTGCCGCGCTATGAGCTTGTATATCTGCTATTTTTGGGGGAAAAAAATGAAATTATGTGCAAATCTTTGAATATATATTTTTAAAGCGATCATTTGTTACTCAAATCTTCTGGGGATTCTACAAATATCTTTTAAATCCTATTTTTTTTGTGTGGAAAAAACGAATGTTGCTGTAATATCAGTGGTTCTCAAACTTGTTCATGTCAAAGACCACCCAAAATGATATGTATTTGGCCGCGGACCCCCATCTCAAAATATTTAGTTGCCGGGGACCCCCAGAAGTAGTAACATGAGTTAAAAATGTTCGCTTAACCAAAATATATATTCGAAGATTTGCACACATATTCACGATTTTTCAAAAATAGCTGATCTACAAGCTCATAGCGCTGCTATTTTTGAATAGCTAAAGAAATCAAAAAATGACACACAGATGCGTTCCTGGTCTTAATGGGATAATCTGGAACTGAGATATCATAAACCCTTTCTTCTTTTTTGTAGTTTGTGCTTTTGAGATGTTTATCCTGGTGAGCTTTTTTAAGCTTCACCGTAGTCCAAGTTTAAGTATCATGATTTAAAGCAAGTCTGCCAAATTCAGCCACATCTTCCTTCATTTGTCAATTAATGGCCACACATTCGCTGGCACAGGGGATAATTCTCTATTTCATATAAATCAGAGAAACGGTTATTGTGGCGCTCCAAGGAGCTTTGCAGCTTTTCCTGAA
The DNA here is from genome assembly GCF_963280865.1 of Gymnoscopelus braueri. NCBI lineage: Eukaryota > Metazoa > Chordata > Actinopteri > Myctophiformes > Myctophidae > Gymnoscopelus > Gymnoscopelus braueri. The sequence goes on along the minus strand of NC_137604.1, from coordinate 46,044,465 downwards.
GCAATTACAACCCGGCAATACAAAGTAGGATTCAGAAGGTCAGCTTGCCCATCAAGTCACCTAACTGTCTCTATGACCTTGATGTCAAGGATAATAGTGTGTCTGTCTCTGTCTCTGTCTCTCTCTCTCTCTCTCTCTCTCTCTCTCTCTCTCTCTCTCTCTCTCTCTCTCTCTCTCTCTCTCTCTCTCTCTCTCTCTCTCTCTCTCTCAATCTCTCTCCCCATTATGACAGCATTACAACCATTTTAATGGGAGTGTTTTTACCTGTGCAGGCAACCCGCATTTCCCGCAACCTTTCCCCTCGTCCTATGATTGGTCTCTCTAATACGGGCAGTAGTATTTAGCAGAGACATGCAATATGCATAAATGGACCATTAATTGGACCATTGGACCATTATCATCGGCAAAGACCACTCTCTGGGTACATTTGAAACACATGCGAGGTAACAGAAAGCCACAATGAAGTATCATTTTCTTTACTGTGCAGGAGAACCACCAACCACCAAATGCAGATGATTGCTCGTAGAGGGGTTTTGAGCAAAAGCATCGGTAGCATCATTTACCTGCAACCTGTACACCAGTACATTGTTCCATTATTCTGAAGCACCATGTACTTACACATTGTAGTTTTTGAATGGGAAAAACATCTTCATGACGGGGATGCATGGTTTGATGTCAGGAAGGACTTCGGTACTCTATATGTGACCTGTTTTACTATTCACAAAGAGAATAGCCATTGCCTTCTAACAGCATACATTTCCGTCCTCCTAATATTCAGGGAGGTCAGTCACATTATATTGACATAAAACTTTTTTTTCTATGTCTAAAGAACGGCCTCAAAATGCATATGGCATCCCAAAACAGTTATCTAATAGCAGGTCCCCCATTTTCACAAATTGCGAAGATCTATTTTTCACCTGAATTTGGTAAAGTGAAGTTTTGACACGCGGTGTTTTTTTTTAGGGGGGAACATTAACATTTTTGTGTCATCGGCTCTTTTCCTCTGCAGAAAATTGCACTCTGTCAGACATTATTTCTTTCAGCCCCACAGGCTCCCACACCCCCACACCCCCACCACCCCCCTGCCCCGCAAAAGAACCACAGTGCCAGAGTTAATTCTGGAGGAGCTCAATTTGATCCCATTCAGGTCAACTGTATTACACCTCCTAAATGAATGCTCTTTGCTACTGAATGGAAAGGATGGCTGGTTGGATGGTCAGAGGCAGGGGCCAAATGGAGACAGAGCCAAATTGTGTGCGGTGGGTTTTTTAAAGAGAAAGGCAGCCATTGAGGCTCAGGCCTGCCCCCCCCCCCCCCTAGAGTGGCTGGCTGTGGGTCAGGATGCACTGCCCTGGCTCTGCAGGTCTGACATTCAACAGTGGCCTCGTGGTTTAACAAAGCATTAAATGCAGTGCATTGTTGGATTTAAAGTTGTATTCACTATTCACGCCGTGACTGGCTGGTGTATAATTATATATATAAGAGAGTTTCTTTTTCCTTTTCTCTGCGCAAAGTCACATTTAATGCTCTCCCACTGTTCAATTGTGACTTACATAAATCTCAAGTGTCAATTTATGATTGCCTAGATTCCACATTTTTTAAAGGCCTGCATTCAAGATTTATTATGTGAGCAGCATTTATAGTTATAACTCATGACTGACAATGGAGTCTGACTCTGATTTGAATTTGACTGTTTGTATCTTATCTCATTCAAAAGCAGTTGAATTGTATGTGATGAGCATGTGACAATCAAGCACCTTGAACTTGAACCTGTGAGGAAGAGTCTGACTAGTGAATCATTGATCATTGTTTTATACAATGTAGTATTTAGCATTGAGGTTTTGTTCACCATTAACCTATTTTTACACACCCAAACATATATAAGAAGAAATGACGCAAAGCTTGCCTGGCATGTTCAGATTTCGATCGATAAGATAGCTACAGTAGATAGATAGATCATGTGTCGTTTTGCAGTGTGTAGTTTTTGCCATTTTGACAAGACACATAGCTATCCATCAATTTAATATCCACACAGGTAACAGAAATCTGAGAGTGCTCCTGCTGTGAAAGAAATGGAGAGCCGCGCCCCACCAGGGGTAGTATAGGTGACATTTCTCACAGCGGTCATCCTTGATAATGATCTTGTTGGGGGTGAGTGCGTGTGGGGTGAGGATGCCGCTATACTCGCTGATGCGAGACCATCTGGGTTCTTCGTGACCTGAGCTGAGCTTACAGATAAACCATCTGGGCCTCAGATGAAGCAGCAGCTACTCTACAGCCAACGGAGGTGATGAACTGCACACAGCCAAATGCTTAGATTTAATTTGACTCTTATAAGGCCCTATTTAGACGATCTATGGTGCAGGGCACAAACGCTAGGGCGCAAATTGCAGCGGGGGCCGTTTCCCCTTCAATATTGCGAGTTAGACGGCACTTACCCATGGGCTCTAAAGGTCGCCGCACAGCGCAAAGGAAAGTATTTAGACTCTAGGCATGGGTGTGTTTTGGGCGTTACATTAATAAAGCCAATCAGAGTGTCGGCTCCCATTACCTTCAAGAAGCAGTTGCTCCTTCATCACAGCGTAATTTTAAACAATAGATTTAGCAAGGAAGATGAGAGAGTTGTTAATATAGTTTAGCAAACATTTTCCCATTTTGAGTCATGGTTGGTTTGCATTTACAGCTGAGTGCTGATTGTCTGTTTAAGTGAAGAGGATGATTTATACATTTCTCTGAATGACACTACTATAAGAAGGAAGAATAGATTTTCTGGATAAGGACTCCAGAGGTATGTAAGTGTGGGACGTTTTATGATTGTCGGAAACATTTACAGCATGGGTGAAGGCCAATCAACCAATTAGGCCAATAACTGAATGATTGATTTCTTTATTGACACACAGAAAATTATATGCACAATTTCATGTACGAGAGTGCATGTGTGCGTGCGTGCGTGCGTGCGTGCCAGGTTCACTGTTCAATACCCAGCTCGTGTCGAAGTGTCCTTGAGCAAGAACTCCTAGCTGCTCCTGATGATCAGGTTTGGTGCCATGCATGGTTGCCTCCGCTGCGGCTGTCGGTGTGTGAATGTGTGCCACATAATCATGGAATGTGTAACGGTGTTACCGTAACGGTGTTTAATGTTCTTTAATGATATTTGCTGTAATGGTGTTTGTGAATGGGTGAATGTGAAGCACGTACATTTGGAAAGACATTTGAGTGGTCACGGAAGCAGCTGTACCAAGGTGAACTTTTAAGCTGACACCCACGGGCAAAAAGCTACTGTATTTGACTTGATTCATTATTAATTGAATTAGATTCATAGCCATGCTGTGGAAACCTATTCCTGAACAGAGTAAATCATTCATCAGACACTGATTAATAACTTTTTCCAAACCAGAAAAGACAGATATTGTATCATTAATCCCCCCCTTCATGGACCTCCACTGGTTATACATTTGTTATCACGGAAAAGATCAACTTTTAAAACTTTGTTAAATTCTTAATGGACACAAAAGTCAGTTTGTTTCGCCAGCTCGATTTTCTTTTCTTTTTTTTTTACAATTTCTCAACATAAATCAAATACAGTATTACCCTGACGACAGCCACTCGGCTGAATCGTGTCAGCAACTTTTCTCTCCTTTCCTTCATTTTATTCTTTCTCACATACACAGTATTATTTGTGCTTGCTGCGACCTTTAGGATTGTATTAGACTAGAAATGGTGTTCTTCCAACATCGTGGCAGGCCTCGTTTCTTATTATACACTATATAGGCTACTCTATACTACTGTTGCCACTGGTGCCATTTCCGTAATGGGTCGAAAGACACGAGAAACAAAAGTCTTTCTTGTGTTTTTATGTTTGCTCCATGTTGTTCATTATTTAACCCATTAAGGCCTGAGGTTCCGATTCTACAAAATGTCTTCTAAATCCTAACAGTTTTCTGAAATACTTATGTTACTATATCAGTGGTTCTCAAACTTTTTCATGTCAAGGACCCCCAAAATGATATGCATTTGGCCACCGAAAATATTGTGTTCCAGGGACCCCCAGAAGCAAAGATTTGAGTAAGAAAATGTTTGCTTTAAAAAGATATATATTGAAAGATTTGCACAAATTGTCACGGTTTTTCAAAAATAGCAGATCAAGCTCATAGCCCGGCACTCGGTGCCGCGCTATGAGCTTGTATATCTGCTGTTTTTGAAAAGCCAAAGTATAAAATAATGGTTTAAGTGGTTACACAGATGCGTTCCCGGTTTTAACGGGTTAAATTATCTATAGGTCATTTGGGGTTGTGTGGATGAAAAAATAAATAAAGGTTTCAGCTACAAATTAATTCACAGGAAAAGAGCTAGAATATAAAATATGCTGCTTAGAGCATTAGAAAAACAAATTGGTTATGCTTAATAATGAATCATAAAGTGAAATTCAGTAGTTTATTTTAATTTTTTTTGCCTGTGGGTGTCAGCTCTCTGTAGTGAAAGTTCACCTTGGCACAGACGTTTCTCTTCACTAAAGCCTGAACTCACCCTCATCAGCTCCACATATTAATAAACCATGAATGTTAAATACACATAATTATTGTCTCATACATTCCACTCTCTGAAAAGATTTTGATTTGAGCAACAAACAAAACAACAAAATGTGTGCTTCCGTCATCACATCATATATACCCATGGCGGTTCTTAGGATATACTATGAAATGCACAACCTTTCTTATGATAACCTACAAAAAACTATGGCATTTGACTTGTATTCATTATTTAAAGTATGTAAAAAAGAATTCTGTTACAACAATCTTTTAAGGTTAGACATAATTTCTTGGTTAGGATAAGTTATTTGGGTTACGATTACCCGAGTCCATAAGTTCCACCAGTGGTGGAAAAAGGTACTCACATTTTTGACTTACGTAAAAGTATCGATACTGCAAAATAGAAATACTCTGTTACAAGTAGAATTCCCGTATTCAAAATGTACTTGAGTAAAAGTACAAAAGTATTGGCATCACAATATACTTAAAGTACCAAAAGTAAAAGTACTCATTATGCAGAATGGCCCATTTCAAGTTTTCAAATGTATAAAAATCTTTGGAAAATAGCAGATCGCATCGTGAGCTTGTAGATTGGTTATTTTCAAATGGCCGAAATGTATATAGGGTTGAAGTGGTTAATGTATGTTTTGTAATAATAATCAAATTCTACAAAGTAACTAGTAACTCAAGTTTTCAAATTGTAGTTGAGTAAAAGTACAATATTTGGATCCGAGATGTAGAGGAGTAGAAGTGAAAGTACTGAAAATTGGAAGTACTCCAATATAGTAAAAATACCTCGAAATTATACTTAAGTACAGTATTTGAGTAAATGTACTTAGTTACTTTACACCACTGAGTTCCAAATTTCAAAGCAAATTCATGAGCCACCTACTGTATACAGTTAGAATTCTGTGTTCAACACACTGTGTTTTGATTTGGTTAAACATCTCTCTTCTGCAATAACGGCAAACATGCCCCAAAAAAGAGAGGGGGAGAAATCATTTATTTTAATAAGTCAGCATGTTGGAGCCAAAGGTACCAGGTGCACAAATGTGCAAAGTAAAAAAAATAAGTTTAATTTGTCATCTTCAGTGCTATGCAAGGCTATAGATCAGACCCTCATGACTTATGTATAGTGTTGTACTGTACATTCGGTCAAATTACTGTAGCTGTGGCCACACGTGTTGGCCAGCATGTAAAACTAGGTCAATATTTTTTCCCATCGAGAACGTGTGTGAGTAGTATGTTGAAATACTAATGAAATATTAATGATGACAGCAGTGTAAAGGTGAATGTAGCAGCGGGGGGGGGGGGGGTACTCCTGCAGTTACACCCGTGATTAAAGAGCAACCTCGCCACAGCAATATTTAACGTAGGAAGACATGTTCAAAATCTCACATAACACTTTCCCCGTTGCATTGTGTGAGCATCGATTCATCTCAAGAACTCACTCTCGGTACGGGATACCCAGCTCCACCAGTCTACGTAAAATTGTGTTTAGACCAGTGGTTCACAAGCTGGGGGTTGGGACCCCCATGGGTCAACATACAGTACAGTATAAGGGTTTTCAGGGTATACCTGCTCATTTCTAAAGTGACAATTTAAGGACTTTTAAGACCTTTTTAATACCAGAATGGCCAAATTGTCAAATATTACGTAAGAAAAAGGTAAACATTTTGAAAATAGCCGATCTACAAACGCCTCGCATTGTGAGATTGTAGTTCGGCTATTTTCACAATATTTATCTGTGGAACCGAGTCAAACTAAATGTAATGCCTACAATTCCAAGTGCTTGTCAGGGTGGGGGGTCCCCCAGTTCAAATATGATTCTTTTGGTTGGTCATGGCCTGAAAAGTTTGGGATAGCTGAGTGGTTAGTGAGCCTGCCTAGGGAGCCAGAGGCCCTGGTTGCCCCAGGTACGATTCCAGGCCACGCCAGCATATGTGTCGATGAAATGAAATTTGTCCCTGAGCAAGACTCTTAACCCCTAATTGCTCACAGGCCCTCATTGGAAACAAGCCCGCAAGGACTTTCATGAACGTCCTGTTAAAAGGAATTATCCTTATCCTTAAGTCTTGGTTTAGACGAGTTTTACGTTGTTTAACTGGATAGATTGGCTGCCTAGACTTGTTAGCTCTGTGTCTGATTGGACTCTTTCAAACGATGGAAAGAAAAGACTGTCCCCCCTCAACTGTAATTAATACTCCACTGTAGTATGGTGATGGCGTTGCCTACCGACCAGAGATGCGCGTCATGCAATAGAGCAGGGGTCTTCAACAGGGGGTCCGGGACTACAGGGGGTCCACCAAATCATTGTGTAATAGGAACTCAGTTTTTTACATTAACACTTGAACCCTAGCATCCCTATTCTAAGGACAACTTTAACCGAAAATAGCCGATCTACAAGCTCACAACTAGATCTGCTATTTTCGTTAAAGAGAGGGGGGAAAAGAGCAGACTAAGTACAGAGTGAAAGTTTACTAAGTATTGACGGTTTAAGTGGTTAAATGTCTGAAAATACACATTAACATGAGTCCAACATCTATGAAAAGCTTTAATCTGCAACACAATTGTATGCAATATATAGTGGGGGTCCCTGCTTCATCTCTCTCTCAGAGAGGGGGTCCTTGGGCTGAAAACGTTGAAGACCCCTGCAATAGAGTATAATATAATTATAATAATTTGGTCCCCATGCACTCCTTTGGGGTATTTGTTCTCACTGTATATTTGCACACATTATGTGCAATTTGTCCTCTGCATTTACCCATCCTCTAACGCTATTAGTACAGTGCTCGGGGAGCGGTTAGGGGTTAAGTGACTTGCTCAGGGACACATCGGAACAGAAGCCGCGGGGGCCGCGGCACAACCTTCTGTTTCCCCGGGTGGTCTACCCACTCAGCTACGGCCGCCGCCCCCATAAATTAAGCATAATGGTCCTTTAACTTCTCTTCCTCTGTTTTTTTGAGCATTGTGTCTTTTTCTCTCAAGCACTTGCAGCATTAATGCTCTCTGACACAGCTGCTTTTAGATGTTTACCTCTTCCATATCTGAAAGCCAGTAGAGTCCGTGAACCTTGTATAGTCAGGTGAATATTACCTCATGAGGATGTCAGCTTTTGGCCCCTTCCTTTTCCCCTGCATTGATTTATCACATAGCAACCAACCATACACAACCGATGTCTTTCTTTGTTTTGAATAGTGGTTGCATCGTGGTTGTCTTGGCAGTAAAAAACTGTTGAGGGAAGTATACCCATTATGGGAGTTTGTTCTTTTTTTTTTTTACACCTCGAGTCCACCCGTGCCAGTGTTCAAATTGTTTTCTTCCTGTTTCTGAGAAATGCGATTCCCCTTCGTGGGGACAAGGTGCCAGCCGTTTGCCGTTTGCCGAGGGTTTCTTTCTGCTCCTCGCCAGGGGAATTATGATAAATATCACAGGGCACTTTTCAGGCACTTTCAACAGGAAAACTCCACTGTGGAGTCGAGGCTGTTTGTTCACAGTCTGGAAAAATGAATGTCAGATGTACCACTTATTATCTCTTTTTCACACACTGTCCATTGTTTCCATGTGTTACACAATAGATATAGTCCTGGGAGGGTTAACCTTGCAAGACAATCATTAACAGTCTCATTCACATAGGGGTTATTGTTCTGTGCTGGGGATGTGTGCAGTGTGCACACACTGATAGTGCTATTGTTTCGTGTGAAAATTGCTGTCAGTAACAAGACGGGGTGTTCAGACAGGATGCAAAGTCTACTGTCTGGACGATTGGTGACAATCCCATCGTCAGCTATAATACGCCACATTCATTATTTGGCACATTTTGCTACAGAAATGCCATCAGGAGGCTATAAGCACGTAGCCTGGTAAACCCCTCCCTCCGGAAATCTCATTTGTATTTGATTTCAGTGGTGAGTCTGGCCTACAGGCCCTACAGCAAAGGTTGGCCAATCAGTGGCGAGTTCGAGTGAAACCGAATGGAACCGAGTGCAGCCGACCAAAATGGAACGGCAGCCATTGTTTTCTCTCCACTGTTTTTGGTTTCGGTTTTAAACTTGAAAACGCTCTCAAACTTCTTTTTTTGAGGCACGGAATTTACTTTTAAGATATCGTTTGGATAGAATTTAGTTGTTTAACTTCATATATGTGGTCAATTAATCATGACAGAGCCTATTTTTTTTTTAAAAATCAGAGAACCGGGCAGTGACACGCATGTATCCGAATAAAGCAACCTATTTTCGGCATGGCCTTTTCAAAAGTCCCGTTGGCTGGTGGTGGGGAAAACAAACTGCTGATTGGCTGAAGGGGAACGAACTGCTGAATGGCTGAAGGGGTTGTCAGTCAACGGTACTAATCCCGCCCAGCTCCCAAATTGCCCATACAGGTCTGTAGACCAGACCAATTCCTGAAATCAAATGCAAATGAGATTTCCGGAAAGTGGGGGGGGGGGGGGGGGGTGGGTTACAACACATTACACACTTGTACGCATGTTGTTCTCCCAACTTCTCTAACCCTGCACTCAGCACTGCACAACTGATAAATCTTTCTGTAGGGCTCTCTTGGTATCAAGCAGGACAAACAAATTGTGGTGTGTATGACTCACCCACCCCTATATGAAGCATCTCTACAAATGACACACTTGGGTATAAATCAGCGGGACTATGCCTCTCTGCCCAGGTCCCCACTCAGCCCTCCATATAATCCACTCATCGTTCCCGAGCCAAGGGGGTGAAAATAATAGTCAAGTCTTATGGGGTTAGGTAGTTCTAGAAAGACATACAGTTGTTTTATTGTCTCCGCCAGGCCGAAAGGCATGGCGAGAGAGTATGTTTTCGCCCCTGTCCGTCCGTCCGTGTGTCCGTGTGTCCGTGTGTCCGTCCGTCCGTCATTCTGTCATTTTGTGTACAGCTAATCTCTGGCACCGTTGGCTCGATCACAGCGAAACTGTGCACACACACTCCCTGGATGCCAGAGCAGAACCTCTGCTCCAAATTTTTCACATGGGCCTTTTATAGCGCCACCAGGAGGCCGATTTGTGCTAAACACATTTTTGGACAGTACTCCTACAGATTTTGGCCAAAAATCCCACAAATCGGTACACAGTATCTCTATAGTCATTAAAAGAAACGTCTCATTTCAGATTCTTCATATTCCATCCTGATTGGCTTTCAAAGTTTGCAGGAGTACTCCGTTTCAAACAAAATGCCTCAAATCATGAACACAGCATGCAATTTCTGTGAAATTTTGCACACACATTCCCATTAGGCCGAGGAAGAAATGCCATTTGAAAATGTTCAAATCAGCCTCATGGTGGCGCTGTAACAGGCCGATTCGTGTTTTTACCTATAACTGCACCAATCGGTGTAAAACTTTGTATGCACACTCTCTAGAGGCCAAGGAAAAACCTTTGCCCTGCATTTTTCACATTTTCTTTTTATAGCGCCACCAGGAGGCAGACTTATGTAAAACTTTTTTTTTATATTAAGCCCTAAAATTGTATCGAAATTTCACGCAAATCGGTAGACATGATCTCTAGAGTCACGTGATCAAGACGGATCTGTTTGATTTTTCATATTCCATCTTGATTGGCTAACATTGACATGTCATGTTTGCAGAAGTGGCCCGTTTTGAACAAAATGCCGCAAATCATGAACGCAGCGTCCGATTGTGGTGAAACTTTGAATGCACATTTGCACTACGTTGAGGAACAAATGCCACCCTTTAAACATTGGCCTGTTATAGCGCCACCAGCAGGTCAAATTTAGCAAAACACATTTTTAGAACAAAATGCTTCAAATCATGCATGCAGTGTCCGATTGCCATGCACGGCCTAGGAATAAATGGCACCCTTTTCACATTGGCCTATTATAGCGCCACCAGGAGGCCAAAATAACCTACCTGACCTGGCGGAGACTTGGAACTTTTTCTAGTTTTCTCTTTTTTTTCCTTTTTTGTCCCCCCCCCCCCCCCTTTTCATCTTTACAGATAACAGTGTTTTTTTTTGTTTTACAGTATTACAAATAATAGCCAGGGAAATTCTGTATAATGGACATCACAGCATGTCTGTTATAATATTAACTGAATAACTATGCATTCTCTGTTATGTTTTGAGAATGTGATGGTGCTCTGCAGGGGACTGCTTTTGCCACTTTGAGCTCGTCTGTAATTTTGCTCTGTTCTGACCATTATGGTTACTAGTCCATACCCGGTCGACGCATCCGTGGGGGGGATATGCGCACATGATCTGGCAACGCGGGAGGCAGTTCGTCCCATAGCTGGGCAGCCCTGTAACCATGGCGACATGGTTATATTTTACGAGATTTGGTGAAATCGAAAAAAATACGGGCTTCGCAGTTCCGTGCACATGGTAATGGTCAATGGCTGTGTGGCAATTTCAGATCAATTGCTCCAGCCACTGAGGAGAACCGGGCAGAACCAATTTTGGCCTCACCACATTTTGGTCTCACTCAGAGGTTTGTAGAATTATAGGAGGATGTGAGCTAATCGACCAAGTCAAATTCCTTGTGCTGAATGTGCGACGTACTCGGCCGGTTAAAAAGTGACTCCCGTTTGCTCAGTCGGAGAGAGAGGTGTCGCTCTGCTCTGCTCACATTTCCCAGCTGAGTGAAATTCTAAACAGCCTCAATGCTCAGTCACCTCCAGGTTAATTAATTAATTAACACACAGGCAGAGAAGCATCTCCCCAAAAAAAGCCTCTCTGCCAGACAGCTCCAGGTGTCCCCATATGGACACAATGAGCAGAAACAAACGCAGGCTTTGTTCCTGATTTTTTAATTGCATCTGCACTCCAGCAGGAAAGGGGAAAGGGTAGCAGACAGGGAACGGGAAGGATGCCACGTTTGCCCCCGATAGCCAAAATATCCACTCTGCAAACTCTTTTTTATAATTAGAGCTTGTGGTGTCAGTCTGTGCTGCTGCGGTAATCCAAAGTCTCTGCCTTCAGAAAACACGGTCTGATGTTCTTACTGTACACATACTGTTGGTTATGTTTGTTAAATTCATTCCCCCTTCAGGCCATTCAGCCCAGCAGGGAATGACTAAAGTGTGAATGCAGCTCAAATAGATGCAATCATGACACTTTTCTCTGTTACAAAACAAAGATATTGTTTGTTTGTTCGTTTTGCATCGATGTTTCCTGTTCTCAAAAAACAGACAATCTGTTTTCTCTCCATCTTGGCAGCTATGTGTGTGTGTGTGTGTGTGTGTGTGTGTGTGTGTGTGTGTGTGTGTGTGTGTGTGTGTGTGTGTGTGTGTGTGTGTGTGTGTGTGTGTGTGTGTGTGTGCGCGTGTGTGCGTGTGTTCCTGTGACACATTGTCCGTCTGTCAGAGTGTGTGAGCTTGTCTGACAACACTACGAGTGCTATCTTCCGCCTCCTCTCCGTTTGACCTCAAGGTCACGTCTCCCTTTTTGATGTGGCGCCATGAACGATGGCCTCCCGGCCGTATTCCTGTGATTACCCCAGATGCAGTAAATCTCTCTCTCTCCAAGAACAGATCCAGTCAGTCTGTCTGCTGGGTGTGTGAGGGAGGACTTGGCCATGGTGGGCCTTCTATCACGGTACAGTCATCCCTTATCTTTCCTCTCTCTTTCGTTTGATGAGAGGAGAGCGGGGGGGCTTTAGATAATGTCTGAAGGTCAGCTCTCTCAGAGCTGATAAGAAATGCGCTGGGGCCCTGCGTAGGAAAGCCCCTCTGCTCAAGTCACACCTAAAGAAAAGAAAAGAAAAGGTCCCATGAATGTACATTTTTACCCTCTGAGAGATAAATTAACACTTTCTTTTTCTTATTTTTTGCGTCATATGTGGAGGTTTGTCCCCGGCAGGTCTTTCAGTCGTTGTTGTTGATGTTCTTTTTGTTGTTCTTATTTGTCTGTTTAAGATAATATCTGTATTATCACATACTGTATGTGAAATCCCTCCTCTGCATTTACCCATCCTAACTATTAGAAGCAGTGGCCACTATTAGTACAGTGTCCGGGGTGCAGTTACAGTATAGCAGGGATGGTGTCTTGCTCAGGGACACTTCCACACATAGACTGGCCAGAACGGGGGGTCAAACCGATGACCTTCCGATTCCCAGATGGCCTCTAGTGCAGGTCTCACTCTTGACTGAAATCATTTCACAACAGTGAGTGGTTGTGGTGGCAGCGAAGCTGTCACAATTTTGCACATGCACTGTAAAATCCTGAGAGTTCATTTAATCCTGAGAGTGTATTATGGAACTATCTGGTTCCATTTGTACACTCTCAGAGTTAAATGAACACTCATGATTTTACAGTGTTTTGTACACTCTCAGCTTTAACAGCAAGGTTGATGCTTTGGATCTCTGCTTTGGATCTCTGCTTAGGCACACGCCACAGTCACACTGAACCCAAAACCACATATTTTGTTGTCTTTGTTTCTTTTTTTGCCGCTGCAGAGGCAGAAGATATTTTTGCAGGTGTTTTCAGTGATAGTGACGGTACAGCCAAGAGAAAGATGTGACAGCAGAGTATAAAGTGAGATTTGAAACCATGTTGGCATCTGTGCATGCGTGTATTGGCACTCACACTTTAAAACAAATCTCCTCACATTAGACACTCATGCTGGAAAAGCGAAGACAGTGTATTATAACAGTATTTCTGCTGTTTTGTTGTGAATTATTTTAAGGTCCCGTTCTGCTTCGTTGGACAGTAAAGCAGAGACAGAGACAGGGAGAGAGCCAGAGGGGAGATAAAAATGCAACACAGGTCCTGAGTCAGATTTCAACTTGGGACAACGCAGTCATGTGGTCAGCATACTAAAGGGGTTGAGGCACCAGGTTCACCCTGGTGTCCCTGTTTGGGGCATGTCATCGGCTAAAATTATTTAAACGTTTAAAATAATAATAATTCTTTGCTATATTAAGCATTTTGGAATAGAGCTTAAAAGAAAACTTCACCCATTTTCAGCCTCATCTTCATATAATTGGTCCTCACTAATGCTCATTATATGGCACCATATCTGTCTACTCACTCTGTGTCTCAATCAGGGGCAGTCCATAATGGTGCGTTTTCGAACTAAATTAATTAGGCTATTTGCACTCCCACCATGGACAGCTATAGATAGAAGACAGCTTAAACAATGAACTCACATTAAATTAACTAAAGTAATATTGCTTCGCCATTGTCAGCTTGACACCAGTCTGCAGTACATGAGTCACTTTCTTTCAATATAATCAGGTGATTCATTTAGATGAGCCCTGATTTAATATGATCTAAATCCTGTTTACTCCACATGATATTAGACTGGCATGAACAAATAAACCAAGAGTTTTATTAGAATAGGATGAAGCTACTCCTGCACTTCTGTTATCTGTTATTAGATAAATGGGCAAAGACGCAAGCACACCAAAACACATCATCGCTGGCAATTCACTGAAAGTCTGCACGAAGCCTGCCATTAAATATGACAACGCTGTATCCTTTATAACGTTGCTCAGCTGACCTGCTAAGGCAATAAAGAGGCTACTCACAGGTTGTACTGTAATCTGTGGTGGGTGCCGTCCATGCGTCTGTGGTTCGGACAGCTTCGGGAAAGTTCATATAAGCATTCGTACACTAGTCTCCTCATAGAGCTTTTCAAGTTCAAGCGGTAACATTAATATACATGTGTCCACGGTCCAATTCATGATTAACGTCTTGCTTGTGCATCATTTGAAAGTGTCTGTGGCATAATTTAACTCATATTGATACAAATTGTTTTGACTGCATGTTCAATACCGTGCGCTGCCATCTCGACATCTTCGCAGCAACAACACCTCTCCTCTTCCGGTTGTCCCTTCACAATAAAGTGTCTCCGTTTTACCTCCCAATGCACCACATTTTGCCCAGGTTATTACTAACAGGACTGGCGACTGACGGTCAGTCGGGGGCCACCTGGGGGCGGGCCAGTTTCAATTGAAACGGGTGAAACATAGCTAAGGTCGCTACTAGTCTCAAGGGTCGGTTATGGACCGTTCAGAAACCTTCCTACCAATGACATCACCGATGGGGATTCCAAGCTAATAGAAACTACAGCCTTTCTCTTCAAATAAAGTTTGAAATATTGTTTGAAATGACCAAACCTGCCTACTGATGACGTCACTGGTAGGCAGGTTTCTGAACACAGCCTTCCTCTGAGACAGAGTGGTAGACAGAAATGGTGCCATCTCATAATAAGCATTAGTGAGGACCAGAGCCTTATATTAGAGAGTTCCGCCATTCCGGGGTCAGAAACCGCGTCTATCACGTAAACTACAAATAGTTACAAACGCCCATAGACTCCAATGCATTCCGTAAACTTCTGGTTTAGGGCTTTGTCACTATTTGCCAATAGAAGGCTATGTAGAAGACCTGGCATGAAGAAGTGGACGGAGGTGAAAATTGGTGAGGTGGTACTTTGTGGTGGTACAACTAATTTCTTCAAAGAACGTGTTTGGGCCCTAGCGTGCCACAGGTCAAAGGTCACAACATCTAGGTTCTGTCAAGTCTCTCTCCAATGTGCGATCAGATACAGCAAAAAAAAACTCTGTGTGGAGTTTGCATGTTCTCCCCGTGTCTCCTAGGCTAGGGTAGTTAATACCCTCACAAAATCATGTAGTAATCCTGGTCGCTATACTGCCTCCCCCTGGTCAGCCGGGGCGCCTGATGGAGGAGAAGGGAACTGGTTGGAATAACGTGTTCCTTCCACGCGCTACGTCCTACCGGGGAAACTCTCCCCTGTCAGGTGATAAGAAGGTCAGTTGGCTCTCATGCATTGAAGGAGGCATGAGCTCGGCCTTGGCCTCCCTAGGCTGCTGGGGGGAGTGTAGCGCCCAGGATCACTTAGAAAATTGGCATCGGGTGAAAAAAAGGGTTACGAAATCACGGGATAAAAAATAAAAAGATACAGCAAAAATCTTGAAAGATATATTTTTGAACGATAACCATTCTTTAAAAGGATGCAGGTTTTATGAATTTTCAGACATGCTATTTCGCATATCGTCAGTGTCCGGGACGAACCAGCTAACTCAATTTTCAGCTTCTTTTTTTTTTTTTCATAAATCAACGCTATTGAACACCCTTTACGTCTGTGTAAAAAATCAAAACATTTGAACCAATGAAAAGTATTAAAAAGCGCCACTGACGAAAACTCCCAACTCCATTGGATCCTCAAACTGTCCGTCAAAAACAAACAACTCCCCCCTCTCCTCTCCAATGCTGCTTTTTCACAGCATGAGTAGAACGCGCCGCGCAGTGAACTAGGAGGAGGATCAGGTAAACACACTCCCCGTAGTCTGTTAAAACTATGCAGTGTACCTGTTTATCAAACTTAGCACTGACGCTAATGTTATGAAAACAAGTAATTATATTTCTAAAATCTATGAAGTGTTTAATGAGGAGAGCAATGTGACAAGAAGAAAGGCGTTCATAGCATTTCTGTCGCGCTGAAACCTCTCCCTCAGCAGCGAGTGGAGCTATTGTTTGGACAACTACTCCATTTCAGCTTGATTTCTGCTTGTCTGAAACTACTAACTCCACTAGCGCTGGGTAAAGTGTTGATTTACCCGCGATTTGGGTAAAGTGTTGATAATATAATGACGCATGCAAGTATCTGACAATATATAAAGTCACTATACCAACTTTGATGAGGCAGTATTGATTTGTTTTAAAAATATAAGGTTTTCTTCATTTCCTGAAAAACTTATATTTTGTTTTCTCGTTTCCTGAACATTGAGCGTTTTGGAGTTAGCGGTTTCAGGCTGGACAGCAGAGATATTATTCATGCCAATATACTGCACATCGACTGGCCTGACAATTTTGCATAACATAAGGTTATGTAACAAAAAATAATAAGCTCCGTCCCTCCGGCAGAGAGGAACTGTATTCTGTCACTGTGTGTAATCTTCAGCACAGATTTTAAAAGCAGTCATAGCAGTTTTCTGTGATGCTTTTTGGTTGGATAAGATAAGGCTGTAATTGCATACTGTGTAAGCATATTCTTCATCTGCTGTCTTCGCTCGGGCATAACCTTAAAACAAACGATGTTCAGCCAGTGTTCAGATAGCACATTACAGAAAAAAATTATGTCACACGTACAGCACTCACACACAGCTTAAGTTATGTTTAATTTATTTACAGTATGTTGCAAGGAATCCACATTTGGCTGCCTTAAATTGCCATCTCATGTCGCACAATTGGGACAGGTGCTGCCATACAGTTTGGAAGTGTAATTTATTCTTGTTTAACAATTAAGTTCCTCTCTTCTTCGTCGCCCGTATGCCCTTTGCACAATGAGAAATCCACTGGAACAAATTGTATGTAAAACAGAGAGAAAAGCCAGTCATTCATTCCACATTGTTACCGTTTTCAAGGATGTCGTTTTGGCAGCTGTTTGCCAGTGATAAGAGATAACGCCAGGCATAATAGTCGTTTGTCTCCTTTTATTATAATTAATTTTGAATACAAAACACAACTTAATGTATGCAGTTACTAAAGGTTTAAGGGATATTTCAAAGTCTTTTCATGTGAGTCCGTTATCGGCATTAAACTTGAATGCGCCATTCCACTTTGTATTTAATTCTCATATCATTCTTCTTTTTTTTTCCATTTTTCAATGTGGGATGCTTCAATCAGTCTGTCACTCTGGAGCCTTTGTGAGCACAATAATAAGTTTCTCCCCATCATGGACATTTATTATTATTTTTTTCTTCCCTGCATCACAAATGACTTCAAGCCAAACGGGAATTGAGTTAGCCTGATGTCATCAGCTTTTCATGTGTTCCTGAAACATTCCGCTGCTATTTACAGTGCGTTCAGTAGGAATGCCACGGCAGCCTAATGAGTTACAAGAGCAGACACCTGGGACCTAACCCAGACCTTTCCCTGGATCATCATCACAGTCCAGTA
The DNA here is from genome assembly GCF_963280865.1 of Gymnoscopelus braueri. Taxonomy (NCBI): domain Eukaryota; kingdom Metazoa; phylum Chordata; class Actinopteri; order Myctophiformes; family Myctophidae; genus Gymnoscopelus; species Gymnoscopelus braueri. The sequence continues at coordinate 46,027,032 of NC_137604.1, read as the reverse complement.
GCAACAACATGAACAACCAGCAACCCCAAATAGCAGCAACCTCACAACACTTTCTCACAACAGTCCCTCCTTCTGTTCATCTGCCTCATTGAAAGAATGAGAATGGGAAACGTTTTTTGGTAGACCCCTGCCAACCAGTTGTGTAAATTAACTAAGTGCATTTACCCAAGTACTGTACTTAAGTACAATTTTGAGGTACTTTTACTTTACTGGAGCATTTCCAATTGTCTATACTTTTACTTCTGCTCCATTACATCTCAGAGGCAAATATTGTACTTTTACTCCACTACAATTATTTGAAAACTTTAGTTACTATTACTGCAGTTAAAAATGATGACATTGTAAAACATACATTAACCGCTTTAGCCCTATTTCATACCTAGGCTATTTGAAAATAGCCGATCTACAAGCTCACAACGCGTCGCGATGCGACACGTTGTGAGCTTGTAGATCTGCTATTTTCAAACATTTAAGTACTTTTACTTTTGGTACTTTAAGTACATTTTGATACCAATGCTTTTGTACTTTTACTCAAGTACATTTTGAATTCCGGACTTTTACTTGTAACAGAGTACTTCTACATTGCAGTATCGATACTTTTACTTAAGTAAAACATTTGAGTACTTTTTCCACCACTGCTCATTGAAAGAATGAGAACGGGAACATTTTTTGTTAGACCCATACCAACTGACCTCCAGAGAGGAGAATGCACCATTATTTGTTTGTTTGTTTGTTTGTTTGTTTGTTTGTTATTGTGGGCTCACTAAGTCAAGCTAATTATCTTCATTATTACTATTCTCCTCAGTTTTGGCCCCTATCTTGTTATACATCATACTTGTTATACATCACCACACATTTGTCAAGTCCCAGTACGAGTCGGCAGTGACAGGATCGAACCCAACTGCTATTCAAATGCGAGCGCTCTACCAACTGAGCTATACCCAGGCACTGGGAGAAGGGATATCATATAGGATTGTCATTACATCATTGTGTTACAGGCTTTATGGAGACAAATCTTTGGACAAATCTTTTTTAGTAGCCAGTAGCACCAAATTATGTACAGCTCTCCAGTCTTGGCAAAGGTTTTATCATCCCCGTGTCCGTTGGAGACAAATCTTTGGACATTGAAAAGTTTTTATTTTTTAGTAGCCAGTAGCACCAAATGGGGTCATACCTATGTTCCCCGGACCTATGTTCCCCCACTAAGGTTATGGTTAGGGTTAGGTTTAGGTAAATTATACAGCTCTCCAGTGTAGGCAAAGGTTTTATCGTCCCTGCGTTTCAGTGTGTGCGCACACAGCCACAGAGCTGAGAGTTGGTCTCTGTGTCAAACACTTATGTTGTTGTAGTTGTAGCCCCTAAATAAACACCTCTGTCCCGATGATGGTGTCAGAGTAGCGTGATGAAACAGGTGGCGCAGCGCCTCTGGAGGTTATTAGCTTATTAGCTCTTTTCAGCTACAAGAACTAAGTGAACCATGTCGTGCCATGAAACGTATTTCACAGGTTCTGGATTTGTTTCCATACGCTACAGCAGTGGTTCTCAAACTTTTTCATGTCAAGGACCCCCAAATTGACACTTATTAGCCCGCGGACCCCCATTTGAAAAGATATGCCACAGACCCCCATAAGATATGATTTTTACAGCTCTAGCAGTCAATTCTCAACCCTTTTAATTGAAGGACCCCCAGTTTGGCATGCATAAGGCTACGGACCCCCATTTTATGGCATTTCTATTCATATTGTAAAATCAATGTTCATTTAACTCTGAGAGTGTACAAATGGAACCAAATGGACCCTAACAGTTATAGGTTCCATTTGTACACTCTCAGAGTTACAGACCCATAAGGGCCCATTTGGTTCCTAACTATCCATCATTTAGCTGGGGACCCCCTGGAACTCCCTCAAGGACCCCTAGGGGTCCCCGGACCCCAATTTGAGAACCAATGCGCTACAGCTCGGTTTCATATATGGTTCTCTCTCAGAACCTAATTTGGGCCCTGCTCAGGAGGTATAGGCTATAACCCTGAGTTCTAGGAACTCAGAACAGGCTCTGGTTATAATGTTAACAAAGATCTATCACAGAACTTCACAGGTTTAGTAAAGTTTCAGGTTATGGAAGGTTCTGGGGTAACGTTCATAGTCGAAAAAGAGACATTAGTCGCCGCCCTGGATAAGAGTACAGCTGCTGTAAATGCTCCCAAATATAGACATTGTCATGAAGCCATCATTCGTTTAAGGTTCACCACCATCCTCATCTCCTCTCGAGTGTTTAAGTCCTCCCTGCATGCCTTTTTAAGCATTGATTTATACCAAGCTCTACTACCAACTGTTCCTAAAAGTTAATGAGGTGAAATTGAAATAAGGCTGGCCTTTTAAGGATGGTTATTAAAGCCCCATATGGCCACGGAAGAGCTGTCAGTCACATTTGATTCACGCTGTCATCAGCTCACTGGTGTTCAACACGGCTTGAGAGCCATGAAGAAGAAGTTAAAGAAGAAGCACCCCCCCCCCCCCACACACACACACACACACACACACACACACACCAACACACCACCCACCCCGTTGTCATCAACCCGTATTATCATTTATCACATAATCATACTAACTACAGCCAGAGTACGGCCAATGGCGTTGTGTATAGACGTGAACGTTAGACAGCATAATCCCATCGCCGTTCATCCTGCTGTGTGACGGGAGTGAACAGGCTAACCTAACGCATGGAAACAGGAAAAGGGCCACATCGGAGGATAAGGGACTTTGCAAACTTGAGTCATGCTGGTTGAAACGTAATTAAGTTATTATCTCATTATGCTAATGTGATTATGTCCTCCGTGGGGTCCGGGAGACAGACTTAGAGCTGCCGTTTCAGTTCTGCAGCGGGGATGAACAGCAGGGTTTATTCAGTGCTTTCTTTTCTCTCGGAGTGAACTCAGGTAGCCTCGCTTGGTTTTCATTCATGTCAGAATCTGAGGATTTGTAGTTTCCACATGTGGACGACTCAGTCTGTGTTTCAGCGCTATCCTTTTGCACTTACCTGCCACTTACTGCATTATGCACAATGGTTCTGTATTTGCTTTAACGGCGTCTTTCCACTGAGTTAGCGATTGAACTCAGTAAAGATGACCTGGTTCAGTTGTTCCAACTGACATCCATGTCTTTGTGCTGTAAAGTTTAGGTTAGATGTTGGTGCAAAGTCTGCTGACACTATATTGTAGATATCTAAATGTTTATATTAGAACGTGAAGGAGATTTGTTTAACTCATTCCCTGCCAATGACGTCTTTTGACGGCTGTTTTTTGTAAGCCCACACCACCAAGGACGTCTTCTGACGTCTCTTTAAAAAAAAAAAGTTTTCACACAGAACCAGGGGATAACGCGATCCAAAGATTTACTGCTCCATTCACTTCCTGGTTAAAGTATTAGGGAAATATTCTGTATCTCGGCTCCTGTGTTTTACTATGTATTTTTGAGCAAAACATGCTATTTTGAACTGGGTATAACAAGCGAACGGGAATCGCAATGACATTTTTTTTCCCACAGAAGATTAGCAACCATCAGGAGATCGATCATACTAGAGATAAATATTCTGTGACTACCTGAAAAGGTAAGAAAATCGCAAAATCCTGGCAGTCTGGGCTTTTTGGGCTATTTAGTGAATGGCAGTGAATGATGAGTTAATTGTGGTGAGTTCTCATCCACACTGTAACTATATTATCTCCACAAAGGCCTCCCCATTTAAATGTGCCATTACAGCTTAAACTCCGTCATATCTGCTGTGGCACTCCAGCTCAAAATGCATACGGACGTGACCAGATCAATAATAAATCAATTGTAATTTCATCATAACGTGTGCAGAAGAAAAACAGCAAGGTCAGATTTAAGGAATGCCTGTGAGTAAATATAAGAGAAAGTTGTGGGAAAGTTTGGTTGTACGTGTGTATGTGAATGACTTAAAAGAGTTCCCATTTTGGCTTATTTTGCAGTTTGCAGTGTCATACATTTTAGTGTACCCTGACTATGGTGAGATAAGCTGTTATCTCTCTCTCTCTCTCTCCCTCTCTCTCTCTCTCTCTCTCTCTCTCTCTCTCCCTCATTGTACACTCGTTTTCCTTTTTTCACTCTGTCCTTCGTGGCATATTGGTAATCTCTCTTCTTCAGTCTAGCAGCACAATCACATAAAACTTTTGTTGGATCAAAACACAACTCTACTAGGAATACACTCATTCCCATGGCCACACAGAATCCAATTTAATATTTGCTGTTAGGTAGCCAGTTTAACAGAGAGATTCAGGTTAGGGTCTCTCTCTCTCTCTCTCTCTCTCTCTCTCTCTCTCTCTCTCTCTCTCTCTCTCTCTCTCTATGCAAACTTTTTTTGAGTGATATTTCTTCATCAAAGTCTCTTTCTTTTCAACGATTCCATGTCAAAGAAAGTGACGTGGTGAAATGTTTCGATATGTAATTGCTAGCATACATTATAGACTACCTACCACAACAAAGAAACTCAAATTTATTTATGCCTGGTTTGGCATTATTTTTGGCTAAAATTAGAAACTTTATTGGTGCAATGTCACAGACATCTCGAGCAGTTTCAGGTTGTTGCAATCTACTTGATGCAATTGTTGCAAGTAGTGGGCTGCTATCTGTGCACACCTGCGTGTGATTATAACCCAAACCCTGGGTTTACGCATTTAGCTAGTTATCTTATCCAAAGCAATGTAATATGAGCAGTGGTGGAAAAAGTACTGTTTTACTTAAGTAAAAGTATCAATACTGCAATGTAGAAGTACTCTGTTGCAAGTAAAAGTTCGGAATTCAAAATTTACTTGAGTAAAAGTACAAAAGTATTGGTATCAAAATGTACTTGAAGTATCAAAAGTAAAAGTAGTAAAATGTTTGAAAATAGCAGATCTACAAGCTCACAACGGTTATGAGCTTGTAGATCGGCTATTTTCAAATAGCCTCGGTGGAAAATAAGGCTAAAGTGGTTAATGTATGTTTTAAAATGTAATGATTTATATCTGCAAAGTAACTAGTAACTAAAGTTTTCAAATAATTGTAGTGGAGTAAAAGTACAATATTTGCCTCTGAGATGTAGTGGGGTAGAAGTAAAAGTATAGACAATTGGAAATACTCTAGTATAGTAAAGAAAATACCTCAACATTGTACTTAAGTACAGAACTTGAGTACATGTACTTAGTTACTTTCCACCACTGAATATGAGAGAATAACGTGGGCTTTATTGATTGGGACAAGATTCATGGCCGTTACAGGGCTCAAACTTTGAGACCTTTTGGTTACAAATACAGTTACGCTAAACCGCTCAGCCGTCCGCCGCCCCATCCTATCCTCAGAGAGAGGCGTGTGGCCCACACACTCCTCTCCTCCCTATCGAGAAAGACAGTCAGTAAGCTTTGCGGGAGATGGCGAGGATGAGTCACAGCAGGGAGTCTCCCATTCGGATTCAGGCGAGTCGTCAAGGACATGAGTCTTTGAAGCAGGCGAGCATCTTGAACCACTCCACTGATAGGCAGGAAAGGGGATTTAAAGGAGACTCGAGTTCCAGTCATTTTAGGTGTTTGCTTTGATGTGTCGCTAATCACTCACCAACATACCAGGGGCAGTTGACTTTTTTCATAGAAGCCCCTGTTGTCCATTGTGGAGACCCCTTCCACTGGCATAATGGAGTAATGCGGATAAACAAAAATCGCCTATTTTAGCAGCTCCAAAGTTCATTTTTTTTCACTAATCCTCATTATGCAGTGTACTGACACTCAAACATGCACTGAATGTCCCTTATGAGCTGCCGTTCATGCAGAACGACATGGAGCTGGTTGCTTGTTTCTCTCACAGAATCTGGCAACGCCGAGGACTAGCTTCACGTCGTTCTGCATGAACGGCAGCTATGAAAAAAGTCAACTGCCCCTGGTATGTTGGTGAGTGATTAGCGACACATCAAAGCAAACACCCAAAATGACTGGAACTCTCCTTTAACATCAGAGCCGTTGCATGATTTGTTCACTTTCAACAACACAAAGAGTGATGATGGCTCAAGGTCGAGGGGAGGTGATTCGGCATGGAGAGCGTAACCCCATGGGCTGCTCTTTGTGTGTGCGTATGTGTTAGTGCATTTGGGAGGCTGTGACCGCAGTGTCACCGCACCATGTCACGCAGCCCCTCTGCAATACTAAACACGATAAACTGAAAATAATCTACAATGGATGTCATTAATGGAGCCGTGCTATTGTCATACCCCCCCCCCCCTATATTCAAAGGGGGGGGGGCACCCCCCAACTTTTTTTTCGCATTAATTATATATTTTTGTAAAATTCTTCAGATTTTTACATTTTAATTTTTGTAATCCAAGCAGACGATCTACAAGCGCACAACGCGTTGCAGCGCGACATTTTGAGAGCTTGTCGATCTGCTCCCCTCCAAAGCCACGTGATATGTTTTCTCCGCCCCCCACAGGCCCCCTCTGTTCCATTCATTCTACATTCACAGCAGTGTTTACTGGCTATATCTGTTCTGTTATTGGATGGACCGTCTCTTTGGGCTATGGGATCAAAACCATGACTACGCTGTCTGGGAGATGGGGTCTAAAAACAAGCTGAGCCGTGTCCCGGACTTCGAAGGGATGTTTCAGAGCCAGCAAAACATTGATCTGCGCGCTCATATTCTAAAATGGAACCATAACGTGCCTGCATGAGTTGAACGGATTGACAGTGAAAGTGTCCCACTTGATTAAACTGCAGAGAAACTGAAGTGCTTTATATATCATTCTGAACAACAGTGATCAAAGCTACTGAAGCAACAAATTAAATAATGGTTAATCTTTACTTATACACTCGTGCTGTTTGTTTTGCATGGTGTTGTTTGACATGCAGGGGGAACAGGCAGGAATGTGAGGAATTGGAATGCGGCTGTCAGTCGGACAGTCCAGCCTGCTTGATTCCTCCGGACTTAATTGCATCTAATTCTCAAGTGGAGGATTTGTTTTTCTTTATATAGGTAAGGTTTAGATAAAGTATAGGCCTATTATCTGGAGTGTTGTTATGTTGTAGGAATGGATATGTTATGTGTAAAAAAAAAAAGTGACTGTCCCACTCGGCAGTTATTGATTGAATTTAACATATTAATTTGGAATGTGCAATGCCTTTGATGGGAGGAGGTGCGCTGATTAGTGACAGACTAGCCTCGATCTCCAGGCTTTTATTTTCCTTTGTGTTTTGCTCAAAAAGAAAGCCTGGACCAAGCCGTTGACATTTCTGGCATAGGAGGTGGGAGTCAACCTTTCATTTCCCCCAACCAACCAGAGTGCAGTGGGCGTCGCTCCAAATGTTGCGACGTCAGGGCTCTCAACGCTGCACATTGGGGGAGGAGGAGGGGCGCGGGGCGGGGGCGGGTGCACAGATCGGCGAACCAATTTTTTTTCACCGGTTGTTTTCACCTGAGATTTTGACTCCGCCCCTCTAGACCAGATATCAGACGCGCTGGGGCAGGCTAGTGACAGCCCGGCCCGAAGCCCGACAAATATGTGACAAATTCGGCCTGGCCCGGCCCGGTGGGTGGGGTCAAAACATTTCTGATTTCTCAAAGTCTGCCCCCCCCCCACTCAAAAATAAGGCTGGTGTGGTGACAATCTGTAATGGTCTGTCAGTCCTATATGCCCAAGATTTGGAGGTAGATTCGGAGGAGATTCACAAACTACTGTGCCTATTGATGTGCATACACACGTTACGACACAAGGTAATAAACTGCAATGGCAAGGCAATGCATGTGCTGTAGTTATGTTTCCCGTAGCATGTGAGGTTTATCACTTTCTATACCTCCCTTAACCTTGATTGCAGTTTCATCATTGACCAAAAACGCATGTCTGTCTGCATCTCAGTCTAATCCCTCTCTCACCTTTACTCAAGTCCTGTATACTTAGATTTAAGTATAATGTTGAGGTACTTTTAAATCACATGAGTATTTCCTTTTTTGATGCTTAATACCTTACTCCATGACATCTCGGATGATTTTTTTTTACTTTTTACTCCATTCGCAATTATTTGATAGTATTAGTTCCTTTGCACGCTTAAATTATTAATACATACAACTAATGAATTATGATGTATTGTTATACATGGTTAAGCTCCCCAGCAGCACATGAATTCAGTCCCACCTTCCCCAACTGATACATTAAAGTGATGCGCGTGTTAACTGCATTACTGATTATTATCCAGTAACGTGATTGTGAAATGGGCCACTCTTTTAAATTAGTACTATTATGTTTGGTACTGTAAGTATATTTTTGAATGCAGGACTTTTACTTGAGTAGGCCTATATCTGCATTGTGGTATTGCTACTTTTACTGAACCACTTTAATCCTGGCATCCAAAAGTTGGGCATGTAAAAAAAAAGATAAATAAAGTGAATATTTATATGAGAAAATGCTTCAAAGATATCCTTGTAGATCGGCAATTTTTTTGAGTACTTCTTCCAGCACTACTTTCTGTTCTACATGTCACTTTCTCCCCCCCCTCTCTCTCTCTCTCTCTCTCTCTCTCTCTCTCTCTCTCTCTCTCTCTCTCTCTCTCTCTCTCTCTCTCTCTCTCTCTCTCTCCCTCCCTCTGCCTCTCATGCATGTGTGCTCACACCCACACACCTCTTTTCCTTTCCTCCAGTGGTAGTGATAGATCACGTAGAACAGTCTCTCTCCACCCCCTCATCTCCTGAATAAGCCCAGCTCACCAGCAGCAATCTCTACGGCTTGAGGCTTGCAGGACAGAGCGTCTCTGAGACACAAACACAGTGTATGCGTGCGTGCCCCGTGCGCGCGCGCGCACACACACACACACACACACACACACACACACACACACACACACACACACACACACACACACACACACACACACACACACACACACACTCACATATTGCCGTTGCAGGTCTGAGCTAAAGGAGCTCATGCAGTATGTATGTGCATGCATACATACATGCGTTCTCACACACACACACACACACACACACACACACACACGCGCGCGACGCGTGCAGGCACCTGCCCTCTCTAACTCTCCAGCACCCTGACCCTCATCATAGCAAGCCTGCAAGCAATCCAGCACTGATTGATGCTTATGTATGCATAGTGTCTGTCTGGTAGAATGTCTCTGAGACTGTGAGGCAGAGACGGACAGTGATGAGGTCCCAAAGTTTACCACAACGCTGAGATGAGGAGAGGAAAAAGGAGAAGAGAGGAGAGAAAAAAAGGAGAGGAAGATGAGTGGAAAAGATAGGGGATGAAGGGAGAGAAGACTAGTGCATCCACTTGTCAGCACTTGGCCTTTGGTGTCCCCTTCTTGTCTTCTGACGTCCCTGTTCCCTCGGTGTCAAAATAACTCTTCAACATCCAGAGAGACATCGTGTCGGAGTCGACGGCTGTGGGAAATGAACAGTGGGAGATCAAATGTTTCTCATCGATCTCACTTCAGAGGACTGTGACATCTGCTCGGCTGATAGGCTGGACCTCTTTTTGAGAGAAATTGTCACTTTAGCCACACCGCTCCGCCTCGTCAGAGACCGAGGTTCCTTGAAGTCAAACCGAAGCCTCAGTGTCTGAAATAGCCACATGTCACAGTTTGAGTCCCCCACCAAACCCCCTGTGTGCCTGTGTGGGGGATGGAGCAGGGGGATAGCTCGTTTACAGTTGTTATTAGGGGACTTTCATGGGAGCATGCGGGATGTTGGGCTCTTATCGACGGAGCCAGTATGCCAAATCGTGCCGTTTTTTGATGAGCGTCAGAGCTGACATTGTCCAGCGAGGCCATGAGGCTTCTCCCGTGGTGGCAGCTCATCTTTTAAGTCCCTGCGTTTGATGTCTCATTTTTGGGGGGACTGGAATGGACCCGCCTGCTGCTAGAGTGACATTGGAGAATAGGACTCATGAGCAGACTTAATAGCATGAGGGGAAAAAACGGAATAAGAAACAGTCGTATAGGAGATGAGAAACGGAGTAAAGCACAAGGAAAAAGAGAGAGAGAAAGCATGGACATGAGCAATAGGTAGAAAGAGGGCAATTGAGAAATAAATCCCCAGAAAGAATGCCAGGGTGAAAAGGAGAAACAAAATAAATAAATAGAGACTTTAAGAGAAAGATGAGAGCGCTATTGAAAGAGAAATGAACCATCTAAAGACAAAGAGGAATGGTAAACAATTGCTGCAAAGACAATGGATGGATGAATGCAGTGAGATGAAAAACAATGGGTGAGAGGGAGGGGAGGGGGTGGAGAGAAGGGGGGAGGGGGTGGTGATTGATTGACAGACAGGCCAATTGGAGGCAGATGAGTGGCAGAGGAGGGCTACAAGTCACGACTACTCAGACTCCATCATTACAGCTGTGTGGATTTATTTGCCACAGATGAATGTGAGAGCTCAGCGTGGCAGACAGACTGGGCTGTGTGCGCACCACTCAGAACGGCTGAAGAGAGAGTTGTCTGACACGCACACGCACGCACACGCACACGCACACGCACACGCACACGCACACGCACACGCACACACACACACACACACAGTCCACCTTTGATTAGGATTCAGCTTTATGCAAACTCCGGTAGAGTGTGTATGAATGGCCCTTACTGGCTGTAGAAAGTACACTGCCTTCTAGATGCAGTGTAATAAGAATAGATTCAGATGGCAATAGAATTGAATTGAAATGACTTATTTCTGCAAGTATAATAGATGTACAGGGATTTGTCTTGGGGACACTGTTGCAGGATCGAAGCACCAGAAAAGATGATTGCGCACAGAATAGCTTCCTTTTTTAATGAAAGCACCCGTGAGCAACATTTCGAGCAGACGTGCTCTTCTTCAGCTGTGTTGCCATGTCTGCTTATTTTTTTCTGTACAGTTGCTCGTAAATATTGGTAATAGCGGGTTGCAGGGGGGGGGGGGGGGGGACTTGTTTCTAAAGTGTTGCTTATTTCTGCTTGCTTCCTAATTGTTTAAGTGGTTCATTTTTGTCATTTCCCAAATTAAAATGTATTTGACCACGGGCCCCCATCTGAAAATATTTTGTGCCAGGGACCCCCATACAAGATTTGTGTAGTTTAAATGTTCCAAAAATATTATTCTAAATATTTCAAACAATTTGCAAGATTTTTAGAAAATAGCTGATCTACAAGACCTTGTAGATCAGCTATTTTCTGTAGCATATGGGATTCAAGTGGTAAAACTGATTTAGATTAACTCATTTAGCTGTAGCCTGGAAACCAGACGAATCTGCCAGTGCAAAAAAAAAGAAAAAAGCCCTTGGCAAATTGGGTCTCGATCCGCTCGGTTGTGATTGGATTTCGCTGCCCCCGAAGTTGTGGGGCACCAATCAGGGCTCTGCATGCAATTATGGGGCGGGTTTATCACCAGAGGCATTTTTATTCACCTGTTTCCTAGGCTGTGTGTTTTCCACTTCCTGTCGATTTCATTGGATATCATTGGTCATCTGACCAGTTTCATTGGATTTCATTGGATCAAATCGACAGGAAGTGGAAAACACACAGCCTATAGGAAACAGGTGAATACGCCCTTGAAAATGCAGGGACCACACAGAGATGCCAGACTAATATCTACGCTGTGATATTAGTCTGGCCATGCCAGGCTAATTTAGTTGGGGACTCCCTGCAGTGTGTTGTGATCATGCAGCCTGGTCGCTTCTTTTGGGCTCGTTTTTGTAGACCTGGCCGCTTGTTTCTCTCGCAAAACTGGCAAAAACACTGAAGTAAAGGACCACGTTGCCGTCAATAAAAGTGTCTATTCGCAGCAGCGACAATATATCATCATAAACAGACCATTTTCCTGTTACCTGAATAACTGACTCGATGTTGGCTAGACATCATCGTGTGGTTAATAATTGAAGGACGTTTTGAATTTTATTCGTGAACAACAAGTATAAAATGCCATGCTCTGTGCTGTGTTATCAGCTCGCCCAGCCTTGCCAGGGTAATTGCGCTGACAACGTGTCTCTGTCAATGTGTCTCTGACAACGTGTCACCTCGCCAACGCGTTGATCAGCAAGTTCAGGTTTCGGTACCCAGTATCGGCCGGGACAGAGAGGCATGGACACTTCACTGTCTCAGATAGGAGAGAGAGAGAGAGAGAGAGAGAGAGAGAGAGAGAGAGAGAGAGCTGGGCACTTCACTGTCTCAGAGAGAGAGAGGGAGAGAGAGAGCACTTCACTGTCTCAGTAATATTCTAGGCATTTTCGAGCTCCTGTTCTTGTTAACTCCCACTCATTTCACATGAACACGATGTGATTTATCTACACATAATGTACAAAAATGATTGGTAAATCTGGCAGATAGTGGTACACCATACCGTCTGGTACACACATGGCTGAAGGACAATAGCACCTGTCACTGAGACAACACACGTACAGCACACAGCAGGCTACATCTTCTCTTGTAAAGCAAGACCGTTAATTCAGGCCTCATTAATCAAGTTACTGCCCCTGTGATAATATAATCATCCTTACACACCCACACACTTCCACGGGCAAATGTGTTTTATTAACCATTGGTTATGAAGAATGAAAGAGGGTTTTTATTATATTAATAAAAGGAAATGAAAAAAAGCAGCTACTGCTTTAACCCATTTATGCCCAATTGATCTTTTTAAGACTTAAAGCATATGATCATGTTAGGAATGTCCGGCATAAACTGGTGGTTAATCTTTTTTTGGATCCACTATAAATAGTCCCTAAAGTAACATAGCAAGCTCCTTTATCTATACTGGGACTTCCTTATGGAACAACCTGCCCGTGCATATTAACCCATTAAGACCGGTAACGCATCTGTGTGTCATTTTTAGATTCCTTTGGCTATTAAAAAATAGCAGATCTACAAGCTCATAGCGCGGCACAGAGTGCCGCACGCTATGAGCTTGTAGATCTGCTATTTTCCTTTTAATCGTAAAAATTTGCATATATATATATTTTTAAAGGGAACATTTGTAACTCAAATCTTTGCTTCATGGGGGTCCCTGGAACAAAATATTTTGAGATGGGGGTCCGCGGCCAAATACATATAATTTTGACATGAAAAAGTTTGAGAACCACTCGTTTTTCAGAAAACTGTTAGGATTTAGAAGGCATTTGTAGAATCCCCAGAAGCAAAGATTTGAGTTAGAAACGTTTGCTTTAATATAATGTATATATATATACATTATATATATTCAAAGATTTGCACAAATTTTCAAAAATAGCAGATCTACAAGCTCATAGCGCGGCACTCGGTGCCGCGCTATGAGCTTGTATATCTGCTATTTTTGAATAGCCCAAAGAAATCTAAAAAGGACACTGATTCTTTCCCGGTCTAAATGGGTTAAACAAAGCTAAACGACGCACATTTTTAAAACAAAAGTAATGGCAGCTTTGTGGTCGAGTGTTGATGGTTCACTTTTAAGGGAGGGACTTTGAACCAACGGGTGTGGGGTTGCAAGGGCTATATTTATCTTCAAATTTGTTTCCATCGATTTCCATGTAGCCTATTATGTTTCCATCAAGGACCACTTTGGAAATGTTTTTTACAGTAATGCTTTTAAATACTATCCTCTGGGATTGTGTGTCATATACTCCTTGGAGCTTTGCTTTTAAATTCCTATTAAAAAACGAATCAAATCTCTGATTGAATATGTGGCAACTAGTTACCAGTGTGCAGTCTGGGCACATACATTGTAAATAGCGCAAATAGGCTACATTTTAATCCATACAGCAAAATGGCAAACCGATATTATGTTTCCAATTGCATACATTTTATATGAAAAGAAAAAGAAAAGTGCACATTCATCGAGTCTAAGTAGGATGCCTCTGGCTCATCGAAATCCATGTAAAATCTATTACGAAATGCTCACCTTTGTCGACATCCTTAGTTTACCACTGACTGGGTTCGTGGGATATAAGCAATACAGAAGAATTGAAGAAATATTTCCTCATAAGCCATTGTTGTACATATTGAACTAGCAAAGTGTGGTTCTCGGAGCACAGGTCTCCACCAGGCCGGGTTGCCTACCCAGGGCCTGCACACCTTGGGAAGCATAATAGCCAATTGGAATGGGATTAGAACATTCTGATTTCAAGTATACATCTTGATCACATAACCCCAGAGTAGTAGTAGCACTCTCTATTCTACACTCTCCTATCGGAATAAAGCAGAACATGCAAAGAACTAATAGTTGCACGGTAAACACAGTTTACACAAAGAGAAGGAAACATTGAAATATTATATTTGTGTCAGATAACATATTTGTGAGGAATATCTTCTCTTAGTTTGCTTATCCCATGCATTCTCTAAATGTGTTCTCCAAATGCGCTCTCTAAAGAGCCATTTGAGTCTATCTGCATCACATCAAAGTTTTGACAGCTGTTTAAATAGTGTCTTGAACTGTAGAGTATTTCCAGCTCGACAGCATAATCTCCATACAACCAAGCATTCTACAGTACCAGTGTGCTACTGTACACACAACCTGGTCAAGTGTCAACAAGCTGGGAGGTTTTGTTTGCAGAGATGTGGGTGTAATCGCCACATCTTCTCCAAACATGAAAACTAGAAGGTGATCATTATCAGAGAGAGAGAGAGAGAGAGAGAGAGAGGAAGCACTGAAGGCATTCTGACGCTGTGATTTGACTCCTGTAGAAGCATTAAATGGAGTGTGAAGAAGAGGCTAAAGAGAGATTGACACCTTTCTCACCCTGCAGACATGTTTACAAAACCTCCTGGGTGCTGGGCCACAATGCGCACGCACGCACGCACGCACGCACGCACGCACGCACGCACGCACGCACGCACGCACGCACGCACGCACGCACGCACACACACACACACACACACACACACACACACACGCGCACATGTGCAATGTCACAGGTGATGCATGCATGCATGCATGCATGCATGCACACACACACATACACATGCAGGTATGCCCACATACAGTACATGCTCGCACATAAACACACAGGCACATATGCACCCACAGACAGGTTTGCATAAATATACACAGATCTTATTTCAGTCAGACAACTCTTGGTTTCTAAAAGAATACATATACCGTATATAGATATTGAAAATAAATATTTATGAGGATCCTGCATGTATATATATATATATATTGTTGGTGTCCTTCATTCCCTGTAAGCATGAAACCACTGTATTCATAATAAATAAATAATCTGTCAAATAGGTATTAAGGAATGACCCTAAGGGAATAATATAGAAACAGAGCCCACAGGTGAATGTTGGGGTTGTGGTGGGAGGTGTAAATAGTCCGCCCCAACCAGATGAAGCGTGACTGAGCCCCTGATTTGGAGTTCACGCTGCTTTCAGTTGTTTACCTGAACTAGTTCCACAGGCTTTGCATCGTGCACACACATTAAGCGATTTCTTTTACAATTATTTATTTTTACCGACAGCAGCTTAATTCCTTGTCATGTATGACTGTCTATCAGTCCCTCCTGGTACACACAACACAACACCACTGAACACTTTCTTAACACGCTGAGGAAGGCTTGACACCGAAACGCTATTAATTAAAAAGTACCATAAGGTTTGTTTTTTTCACTGGCGGTCTTGACTTAGGGGGCGAGATGGTCCGGTTTAGGGGGCGTCGCCCTTCACGCCCCCCGTAACGCCGGGCCTGTCTCTATAGGTTACTTGGTTTGTTTGGACTGCGGTCGATTGTCTCCGCCAGGCCGAAGGCGTGGCCGAGACTAAGATTTTTCCCCTGTCCGTCCGTGTGTGTGTGTGTGTGTGTGTGTGTGTGTGTGTGTGTGTGTGTGTGTGTGTGTGTGTGTGTGTGTGTGTGTGTGTGTGTGTGTGTGTGTGTGTGTGTGTGTGTGTGTGTGTGTGTGTGTGTGTGTGTGTGTGTGTGTGTGTGTGTGTGTGTGTGTTCGTCCGTCTGTGTACAGCTAATCTCCGGAACCTTTGCCCGATCGGTGTGAAACTGTGCGCGCACACTCCCTGGAGGCCAGAGCAGAACCTCTGCCCCAAATCTTTCACATTGGCCTATTAGGGAGGAGGATTTTTACATAACATATGTTTGGATATTGCTCCTTCACATTTGGTTCAAACATCACACAAATCGGTACACAGTATCTGTCATGTGATCAAGACAAATCTGTGGATTTTTCATATTCCATCCTGATTGGCTAAGATTGGCTTCCAAAGTTTGCAGGAGTGGTTAGTTTATGTACAAAATGCCTCAAATCATGAATGCAGCGTCCGACTGCCGTGAAACTTCACATTGGCCTGTTATAGCACCATCTTACACCTTTCTTTGCTATTTGTGAGTAGAGCTTCACACATGCATCACACAGCATTCATCTAGTCAATTTTGGGCTCATTTTTTTGACGATTGAGTTAAACAGATAGTGCTTAAATTATTTTGACTGCGGTGTTCTCCTGGAGGTGAAGCAGCATTTTCTAGAGTTTGTTGAAGAGTGTATCTTCATTGTGATACGGGGTAAATGCTTAGAGCAACTGAGAATGTTATGAATGGCACTTGGTTTCACATGGGTGGACCACATCAGAAATGTGGACCTCTCCAGGGGCCTCCCATGGATCACAGACATGGTCAGAGAGAGAAGGATGAGGCTGTTGGCTAGTTCGCACTCTCGCATCGCATCATTGCTGAGCAACTGACTTGGGATCAGATCCAGGGTTCCTTGGCGGGTTGCCATTTGTGTGCAGTTGCCCTCCAGTGCCACTGGGTTACAGATAATAAGTACTTACCACAAGTATCTGTCTGAGGACTAACGATGAGTACATAAATCAATTTATTCACTGTCCTTTTTGGCCCGATAATCTTAAAAATCTGTTCATGTCTATGCTGTATTTCTTCTTTTTTGTCTATTCATATTTTAATCCTTTTACGTAGCACTTTGGTCAGGCTTAAGCTCTGTTTGAATGTGATTTAGGAATAAACTTGATTTAATTACTCACTAAATCTTACTAGTTTAGGAAAGAGAGACTCCAGGGGCCAGATGTATTAAGGGTGTGTACACATAAAAATTATACCAAGCATAAATCGACACAAAGATTGGAATCTATGAAAAGGAAACTTGATGTGAGAAGTTTCTCACTTCTACACGTACTCTGCAGATGGTGTATGCAGGTGGAAATCATAAAAAAGCAATTGTAAATGTGGTATTTTTTTTTACTGTTCTTACACCCAGTATAATAGTCTGTGTTCTGAGTCCAATAAAATGTCATTGCGCCATTAACGTTTGTGTGTTTAAAATTGGTGTATTCTCAATATTGATTGATTGAATACTTTATTAACACCATTGTTAACTGTACAGTTAGGTGCTTGTTTCCATTGTGGTCCATTGTACTCAATTCATCAGTAATACATACGCACAATACAATACAATACAATACAATACAATACAATACAATACAATACAATACAATACAATACAATACAATACAATACAATACAATACAATACAAATACAAAACATCACAGTCTCCCTGGTCAACCATGTGCTGGTCCAGTGGAGAGAGCTTAAAGAACACTAGATGGCTCATAATCCATACAGCAGGGGTCTTCAACAGGGGGTCTGGGGCCCCTAAGGGGTCCTCAGAGTTACTACAGAGTGGCCCCAAATCTTTGTGTGGTAGGAACTTCTTTTTCGTTTTTTACATTAACCACTTGAACCCTTGTCTCCATATTCTGGAGGGAACGTCACTGTGGCGTGTTGCGAGCTTGTAGATCTGCTATTTTCAAGTATGGAGCCAAAAGCCAAGACTCAAGTATTGGGGTTTAAGTGGTTAAATGTCTGAAAATACACATTAAGACAAATCCAATACAACACTGATGATAGCGCTGTCAAACTAAACTAGTCTATGAAGCTGATCTATGAAAGTTGAATCTGCAACATTAAATATGTAGTGGGGATCCCTGCTTCATCTCTCTCTCAGCTAAGGGGTCCTTGGCCTGAAATACGTTGAAGACCCCCACCGTTACAATACACATATTGTATTTACGTCCCTCTTCTCCTCCAGTGGCTGTGGCGTTGCTTTGTGGGCACTGGTTTGGTTTTTGACCTCTCTTTGAAGTCCCACTACTTTTTTCCTTCTTCCTCAAAGCATTGCTCTGAACCCATGCTAACGTAAATACAGCACAAGCCAATTTCGCCCACTCCCTTTTTATGTCTGTTTGATATACTACACCGGGAAATAATGTCCTACGTCCTCAACCAATATTCATGTTTCACCGTCTGTACACTTCTTTTTCACTGTGGTCTCAGCCATTGTCTCAGACATTTAACCGTGATATGAACTTAGACTTGGAAATGTATTGATGTGTTAATGGGTTAATTGTGGCAGATTTCAGATAATGTAAAAATGGGACTGGATGTGTACTGTACCCATTCTTATGTGCACAATTCCATACCTTCTCTTCACATTTCTCTGCCAATTGATAAAAAACAGGTTTATGTTTTTTCACATCTGATGAGAAAAACCTTCTTACAAAAAGAAAGGCAGAACAATGTGTAGTGTACGCATCTATTCCATACTGTACATACATATTATGACCACTTGTTGCATAGGTTTTGTAGAGCTTACCGCAATATTTTAGCTATGTCATATTTATTATAATAATAATAATAACTAGAAAATGTGCTCCTCGGAGCACAAGTCTCCGCCAGCAGAATGTTACCAATGTTAGGTGTTCTCAAGAGGGACACAAACACGCACGGACGGGTGATTTGTACTGGAAGGTACTGTTCCAATCAAGACTGATTGATCCTGTCTTACCTCACTTCAAAAGACATAAATGGCCTTTTGAAGTGACACACCTATTTATAGGATTTTATTTCGTCATGCGTCCCTCTAGCCAATCAAAGGCATTGGTGTCAACATATTGACACGTGTCACGTGGAGCTTGACCAATGTTAGCTTGGCTAGGGGCCATGCTAACACACGGCGGGACGAAGCGAAAACATACTCTTAATTTCATTCCTTCTCTCTGTTTCTTAGCTTTGGCCTTCTGCGCCTTTGCGTCTTCATCAGGTTTCAGATGCTCATTTGCTGCTTCTTTAGTTTGCATAATGGGAGTTAGTTACATTGTGTGATCTCAGCCTCCTATTTATATATTTATATTACATATTGTGATGTCACGTAAAACTGACCAATGTTGGGTGTTCTCAGAGGAACACACACACGCACGGACAGGTGATTTGTACTGCAAGGTACTGTTGGTAGAATGTGCGTGGTTTTTGGTGTTCTGCAGGGGCGACTGAATATGTAGTGTTTGCATCTAAAGAATGTTCTTCTTGAAGCAATGTGTCATATGGGAGTGGTCGTAATTGACTGGTTTGTTCAAATACTTGTCTGTCTTCTTCATCTTCATTGTTGTCTTGAACAGTTTCAGCAGTTGATTGGTGTGTTTGATCTATGTCAGTTTTCTCTAGTGCTACATAATGTATTTGATCAAGGTGGCCAATTGTTACAGTATTAAGACTTCGGCCTTGTTGTGGGATCAATTCAACTCTAGTCCTCTTCTGTGTTACAATTGTAGATGAGTATGCTTTCTTAGCTTTGGCCTTCTGCGCCTTTTCTTGACCAATGTTAGGTGTTCTCAGAGGGACACACACACGCACAGACGGGTGATTTGGACTGGAAGGTACTGTTCCAATCAAGTCTGATTGATCCTGTCTTACCTCACTTCAAAAAGTAGGGGCTTTTTGAAGTGACACACCTATTTATAGAATGTTATTTCGTCATGCGTCCCTCTAGCCAATCAGAGGCATTGGTGTCAACAAATTGACACGTGTCACGTGGAGCTTGACCAATGTTAGCTTGGCTAACAATGTTTGCTCACACACGGCGGGACGAAGCGAAAACATATTCTCCACCTACGGCGGAGACAATAATAATAGATTTTATTTATAACGCACTTTACATTTACAGGAAATCTCAAAGTGCTACAGAAGGCAATTGCATAAAAACAGAAACATCACACCAGTAAAAGAAAACAATAACTAGGAAACTAGAAGAGAACTATTAAAACATGGGGGCTTAAAACCAGCTACAAAAATGCTTTGCTAAAAAGGTAGGTCTTTAGTCCTCTCTTAAAACAATCAACTGACTGTGGAGCTCTCAGGTGGACAGGGAGGGCGTTCCACAGTTCGGGGGCGGCCGAGCAGAAAGCCCGGTCGCCCATGGTACGAAGCTTTGCCTTGTGGGTTTTGAGGAGGTATGTGTTGAAGAGCGGGTGTTGCGGGTTGAGGGTTGTAGGGGGACTAATTCCTTGAGGTAGGAAGGAGCGTTGCCGTGGATGCACTGATGTGTCAGAAGGGATACCTTGTATTGGATTCTGAAGCAGACGGGGAGCCAGTGGAGTGAACGGAGGATGGGTGTGATGTGTTCATGTTTACGCACTCTCATCAGGATCCTAACCGCGCTGTTTTGAATATACTGGAGCCTTTGAAGGCTCTTGCTAGGGATCCCGATGAGAAGTGCGTTACAGTAGTCCAGCCTGGAGGAGACGAAGGCGTGGACAAGTTTCTCTGAATCTGCTAGTGTGAGTGTGGGGCGGAGTTTTGAAATGTTACGGAGGTGAAAGAATGAAGTTTTGCAGATGTGTTTGATGTGGGATTCAAAGTTCAGAGTATTGTCGTTGTTTTATGCAAATGGAGCATATTGTTTGCATAGTGAACTGA
Organism: Gymnoscopelus braueri; assembly: GCF_963280865.1. Lineage (NCBI taxonomy): Eukaryota > Metazoa > Chordata > Actinopteri > Myctophiformes > Myctophidae > Gymnoscopelus > Gymnoscopelus braueri. The sequence goes on along the minus strand of NC_137604.1, from coordinate 46,006,326 downwards.
TGACCAAAATAAAAAAGTGAAATATCGATGGCCAAAATGCAAAACCTCCTATGTGCAAATTTCATGATTTTCGGATTTCACTGTGGATGAGGACTATAGGCTATGCTGCACATGCTCAATCTGTCTGCAAGATAGTCCCTCCCCTCATTTTGTCGGAAAAAGTCATTTGACTAAAACCTCCTATCTTGTTCAGTGCCAATTAGTGCTAAAATGTTGAAGCGCAAAACCTCTTATCTGCACCAGAACTAGTTGAGCAGCAGACAGAGCTGAAACTTGGGAATTCTATGTTATGTAGACCGTCTAAATGTCTTTCAGTTTGTAGTCATCTATTATTTTCAAAATAAAAAAGTGTCTTCCCCCCTTACTAGTTAAGTATTTGTTAGTAACTCTGTCAAGTTAATTGCATTGCCTTGTTGATTGCTAATGATTAGTGTCAGGTGGTGACACTTTTATCACACCAAGAGTGTGAGTTGATAAAAAAATGTAATGGTAATACTTGATACGGTACTGTAGAATGTCTTGATCTCAAAATGAGCATAAAAAAAGCATTATTTAACAAAAATAATGTTTGTTTGTAAGCCTAACTATTTCTAGGTAAAAACCTCCTATGTGCATCTATGTAGATAGGAGGTAATTTTTAGGTATAGATAGGAGGTTTTGACATTGAACATTTTGAACTTGTGGTTAGAGGTTGTCATTGCTGCTTAAATGTGAACGTCATTGTCGTGATTTTTTATTAATTGCAGATCAAAATCACACGTGAACACTGTGGCAGCCAACAACCCTGTGAAAATATTGTGGTGTGTCGGTTGGGGGGTATGAGGGTATGGGGGTGGGATGGGGTTTGGAGTTATAGGGTGTGGGAGGTGTGGGTGGTGGTTGGGGGGGTATGGGGTGGGGGGTGCATGAGGGTTTGGGTGGGTGAAGTTTGGGGTTGTGGTGTGCTGGTTGGGGCATGGGGACCGGGGGTTCTGGGAGTGGGGGTAATGGGTTGGGTGGGATTTGGGGGTGGGATGGGGTTTTGAGTTATGGGGGTTGTGAGGTGTGGGCTGGCAGTTGGGGGGTATGGGGTTTGTGGGAGTGGGGGAGTATTGCAGGTGGTGGAGTTGGGGGGTAGAGGGTATGGGGGGGATTATGTTGAGGGGGGCATAGGCCAGTTAGGCCGGATCATACAGGATAGGGTCTTTGTGATGCGAAAGTGTGGTCTAGCCAACACCAACTCAGGACTCCTGAAGTGGGATGGGGTTTTGAGTTAGGGAGGTGGAGAGGTGTGGGCTGGCAGTTGGGGGGGGGGGGGTTGTGGGAGTGGGGGAGTATTGCAGGTGGTGGAGTTGGGGGGGTAGAGGGTATGGGGGGGATTATGTTGAGGGGGACATAGGCCAGTTTGGCCGGATCGTACAGGATAGGGTCTTTGTGATGCGAAAGTGTGGTCTAGCCAACACCAACACAGGACTCCTGAAGTGGGATGGGGTTTTGAGTTAGGGAGGTGGAGAGGTGTGCTGGCAGTTGGGGGGGGGGGGTGTGGGAGTGGGGGAGTATTGAAGTAGGTGGAGTTGGGGGGTATAGGGTATGGGGGGGATTATGTTGAGGGGGGCATAGGCCAGTTAGGCCGGATCACACAGGATAGGGTCTTTGCGATGCGAGAGTGTGGTCTAGCTAGCCAACACCAACTCGGGACCCCTGAAGTGGGATGGGGTTTTGAGTTATGGAGGTGGAGAGGTGTGGGCTGGCAGTTGGGGGGGGGGGGGGGGTTGTGGGAGTGGGGGAGTATTGCAGGTGGTGGAGTTGTGGGTAGAGGGTATGGGGGGGATTATGTTGAGGGGGGCATGGGTCAGTTAGGCCGGATCATATAGAATAGGGTCTTTGCGATGTGTGAGTGTGGTCTAGCCAACACCAACTTGGGACTCCTGAATCGCTGCCCTCCACACTCTCCTATCTAGCATCAGGGTCTTGAGCTCTACAGTATTGTTGGCTAAGCTGGTACGCCGAAGTGCATCTACGTAGGTGGTGCACTTCTTGTCTCTCCTGGCTTTGCCCTGGGTTGGCTCTCATAGTGTTAGTTTGCTTGCCACTAGTTATGGGTCCCTGACGCAGTGCCCTGCCTCATCCTTCTCTCTCTGAATTTGTCTGTGACCCATGGTAGGTTCCTGTAGAGGACCACATTTCTGATGTGGTCCGTCCATGTGACTCCTAGTGCCATTCATAGCATTCTTGTGTAGACTCCATCCAAGGCCCTTTCCTGTTGTGCTGTGACGGTCCATGTCTCAGCCCCATACAGCAGTACTGACTCCACTGTAGCTATACGAACAGCCGCCTCTTGAGGTCTTCTCCCATGTCTGATTTCCACACTCTCCTCATCCCATGCAAGGCATTCCAGTCAAGTGCCCCACAGACCTGCAGGTCCTGTTCCATTGAAGCAGTCCAGGCCCAGGTTATTAGAAGTCCTGGACTGCCTCGAGTAGCTTGTCTCCATCATCTGAACCATCTTCTCAGGAACTCCATAGGCCCGGAGAATGTTCATCAGATTCCCCCGGTGAATGGTGCCAAAAGCCTTTTGGAAGTCATGAAGGTGATCACCACTGAAAGATTCCGCTCCTTACTCCTTCCAGTATCATCCTCAGCACCAGTATCTGCCCGAGTTTCTCATTACAGGGTCTAAGATGGGTCTAAGACGGTTGAGGATCTTCCTGTTAGCCGTCTTGGCAACTTGTGAGCTCAGGCTAATGCCTTGGTGAGTTCGCCTGACTTTGGTACTGGATCGAAGATCATTTTGCTCCACAGCTTCGGCAGCTTGCTAGACGTGTGTGCTTGATAAAATCCAACACCACCTCGTCTATGGGCACATACATCAGAACATCTGCTGTCACTCCATCTTCCCCGCAGCTCTTGCCTCACTTGATAGTAGCCTTGGCCCTCTGGTACTCATCCATGGTGAACCGTCTGGTTTAGGAAGGTCATGGAAGACAGGAGCATCGGATCATCCTCTTCTTCGGTTGAAGGAGGATTTCCTAGGAGTGTTTTGAAGTGCTGGTACCATGTTTCAACTTGTTCCTCTGCGCTTTCTCCCCAGATCTTGGAAGTCTGAGAAGAGCTTCTGCCAGAAATGTCATTGATGAGCTTCCAGCTCTTGCCATGTTTCTGGTTAACATGCACCTCTTTAATGTCCCTGATCTTTTGGGTCAGCTCCCATTGTTCCAGTTGCATACACGTGGTATAGCTCCTCCTTCCTCTGCTTATATTCCTCCCTCAGACCCTCTCCTTTTTGGTCAGCGACAAAGTCCCTGTGTGCTGCTCTCATCTCCTCCCTGGCTGTGGTGATTCTAGGGTCAAGGCATCCGTCTTTCCTCCTTGCTTATAGGCTTAAGACATTCAATGATCTTACATACTATTCCACTATCCACACCGGACACAAGGTTGGTGATCCAGTTGTATGAGTTAGGGGAGTTGGAGGGCATGAGGGTTTGGGTGAGTGGGGTTTGGGGGGTGTGTTGTGCTGGTTGGGGGGAATGGGGGTTGTGGGAGTGGGGGGGTATTTCAGGTGGTGGAGTTGAGGGTATAGGGGGGATTATGTCGAGGGGTGCCTGGCTGGGCCAGTTGTTTTGTAGTCCACCTAATTGTTGTTGTTTTTGGAAAAAAGCGTATACAGTCTACTAACCATTTCATCCATTGAAAATGCGCTAGCGTATACCCACGACCACGCGCATCTCGTGCAGGGAATGATTATTGTATACCTCAGAAAACAAACCTAGACCACACCACTGATGCAACTGTTTGCAGCTGTAAATGTATGTATTTACAGCCTGTACTATTTATCATTAAATAGTTATGCAATCACTTAACATCACGTTGCAAAAGCTCCTATCTGCAGAATTATCCAGGAAAAGTGGGGAAAAACCTCCTATCTGCATTTGCAATATGAGATCAGTGTAATTAACATATAATATTGTAATATAATCCAGAAATCCAGAATTATGTGATGGGTATCATAAAAAAATAGCATTGTGCAAAAAAGATACAACATTTTGTAGTTTTATTTTTCATTTTCCCAACAATGTTAATTTTTCAGATAGGAGGTTTTGCGTTTTGGCCATCGATATGATAATCTATGCTGCTATTTGGTTGATGATTATGGCATCGTGGAAGACTTCACAACTGACAGTGTGTGTGCCAATCGGACGCAGCGTTCATGTGGAAAACGGGCCTCTCACACAAACTTTGAGGAGCGCCTACCGGGAGGACGTAGAGCACTTTGTGCTACTCCTCCTCCCGCCCAACACTCCCCGTTGACAGGTGCCGCCCACATCCCGTAGGAGTACATTCAATGACCAATGTCACCCTCCCCGTGTGTTCGGGTAGACGACGCTCGACAAAGCCGGTTGCACCACGGTGGATTCAAACCCACAACCTCTGTGGTGGTGGGCAGTGACTTTACCACTGCGCCACCCCAGTGGTGGAAAAAGTACTCAAATTATTTACTTAAGTAAAAGTACCAATACTGCAATATAAAAATACAAGTAAAAGTTACAAGTAAAAGTCCAGAATAAAAAGATTACTTGAGTAAAAGTACAAAAGTATTAGCATCAAAATGTACTTAAAGTACCAAAAGTAAAAGTACTAAATATTTGAAAATAGCAGATCTACAAGCTCACAACGCGTCGCGATGCGACTATTGTGAGCTTGTAGATCTGCTATTTTCAAATAGCCTAGGTATAAAATAGGGCTAAAGTGGTTAATGTATGTTTCATTATATCATAATTTATATTTGAAAAGTAACTAAAGTTTTCAAATAAATGTAGTGGAGTAAAAGTACAATATTTGCCTCTGAGATGTAGTGGAGTAGAAGTCAAAGTATTGGAAATTGGAAATACTCAAGTAAAGTACAAATACCTCAAAATTGTACTTAAGTACAGTACTTAAGTAAATGTACTTAGTTACTTTCCACCACTGCACCCAAGCGCTTGTTTTTGCAGATTCATTATTAATTAATTTGTGGATCAGCCGTAGATTAGATATAGATTTGTACAATTGTACAACAACTTCTCAGCTTTTGCAAATATCAACTTCAAGACTGAATTGTCTGTATTAATTTTGCTTTAAATGGGAAAACAACTGGTTCATATTTTTGAGCAGAGCTCAGGCACCTCGCTACTGTATATAGGTCACATCAACCCCAGGTGTCAATCCTAACGAGCCACTCCCCAGATCCCAGCAACCGAATAAACAGGAAATTGGTCTTGAGGCCTAGGGGCAGCAGCAGACACACACACACACACACACACACACACACACACACACTCACACTCACACTCACACTCACACTCACACTCACACTCACACTCACACTCACACTCACACACACACACACACACACACACACACACTGACCCTCTTATAGACGGCTATAGCCTCCTGCAGAACCACATTGTAAAAATAGCCAGCATATAGGCAGTGGTGGTGACCTGTTTTTCAGTTTCCCTTCTTTCTCTGTCTCTTTCCACCTTTCTCGAAACTGCAATGATTGAGCTTGTGTGACATGTATTCCACCCACTTCTTTACACCTGTAAACCTGTGTGATATGACAATAAAGTTGACAGTCATTCACACATTGCCCACCTTAACGTCCATGTCTACCAGTCAACATGGAGCTTCTGAAATATCCTCTCTGTTCATAGGTACTGTACATGTCAATTATTTTTCTCCCCCAAAAACATCCCTGAGGGAGCTTTTCTCCCTAGAATAACACTAACGTTGGGTGAATTTCACCCGAACAATTATGTGATTTTCATAATGTTGCTGATGTCTGAGGTGGGCGGGTCCTTGGGTATACCTTCAGGATGCTCACTGATGACATAGAGGGTAGGTTTGTTTCCCTGCCCCCCCCCCCTCCTCTGTTTTTTTCTACAGGCAGGTCTTCGGGTGATTTTCACCCAACGTTAGTGAGGTTAAAATAAAATCCCATACTCCCACAATGGTCAGCTGATGCAATTAGACTGTGCCATCACTGGACAAGGCTCACATGTCCCAGGAATGGGTGGACCAAAGGAAAAGTTCCCAGCTCCGTAATTCTTTTTTTTAGGAATATTTTTGGGCGGTGAAACCGCCCCTATATGTGAGGTTTGGACAGGGGGTCCCATTGCACCCCCCCGACCCTGCGCTGTGATTGGCCACCATTTTACCCCCCTAACCCTGCACCGTGATTGGCCAATCACAGTCTATTCAGGACTGTGATTGGCTAGTGAAACATGACACATGTGCATAGCCCTATAAATAGGACTATGCACTTAAAAAAAACACAGTTATGTTTTTTTTTAAGTTAGGGGTGTACAATGGTTGGTCCACAATATTACTTTTCTTCCATCACTTCTTCCATCACTGTGATGACCACTGTGACCACACCGCCCACTTCACACTGGGTGTGATGTTTTCAACAATACCCACATTTTTCATGATTTTGCTGCTTTTTTATAGGGTTCCCCATGATTTTGTGTTTTTTGTTTTGTTTTTTTGTACAATATATTTTGATGAGAAATATATTTTATGGAATGTATCATATCGGGTAAAATATACCCAACGTTAGTGATGGTGTGACAATTTTCAACGTTAGTGTTCGGTTAACCCTATCTTTGCGCTCATTTAATTTATTTATAAATCATGCATCATGCATTTGATCCGGATAAACGAAGAGTATGCGCACCAACACGCACTGTTATGAAAACAAGCCAGTGACTTCCTCGTTGACGGGACACACGGTGGGATTGGGTTACAGGTAAGCGCTCCTCTGAGTTGCATCCCTGCATAAACCATGTTTTCAGTGAATGCTAGTCTGAAGACTGGATTTTAGTTGTCTGTTGTCTGTTGGCTGAACGATGCAAGTTGGAAACGATGCAAGTTGGGAATGCATGACCCACCCAGGTTATGCAATATCCACTGTACCCGTTGTACCCATTGTGAGAGAACGCTTTGTACAGGTCTGTCTGTGTCCCCTTTATGCCCATATATGGAGATCTCTGTATCTGTCTGTACTTGTCACTTTTATGCCCATATATCGATATCCCTGATGTCAACAATATATGCCCATATGGGCATGTCGGTCGGATTGGCGGTTCTGGCTAAACCAGATCTCCATATATGCCTACTGTATACATATGGGCATATCGATCGGATCGGCGGTTCTGGACAACCTCCAGTCGGACTAACTGCACTCCCTCGGGTCCTCTGTGATGTGCCGAGTTTGAAGTCAATCAGTCAGACGGCTCTCGAGATAAGTGAAGGAGAGATAGACACACTCACACGCATGCACAGAGAACAGCAGTTAACTTCACGGAATAAAATATAATTCACTTCCACATTTTTTTTACTCCGAAATGCTGAATACTGTAAATAAATTCATCATAAAAGCAACCAAATGAAACTTATGGGTGGAAATATCCAATAAACAAAATAAAGAGTTCAAACTCTTACTTAACATTTAGTTTGTTCCTGATGATTAGGACACAGGTTCTCATCAGCATCACATTGGATGTTTTCCGTTGCAATGCACAGAGGGAAAACCCTCCTCGCATGGTGTTTCCATCCCTGCACGGCAGTCCTCTGCACCTATTATGAGGCAACCAGCATTCATTGCCTCCCCGGAGGGACATCTAGTCGTATGGCTGGTGATCAAATACCTTCCGTCTCTAAGCAGAGAGGAATCCCTCAATTGGGTTCAGAAAAGGAGAGTAACAGGGTGGAATTGTATCATCCTGCGGGGCTGTGCTGCAAACCATTCATTCACAAGGTGAGAGCGGCGGAAGGCAACATATTGTGCCGAATGATTACTCTCTTCGGGTGGAACCAGTCTTCCATTCAGCTGCATCAAGAAATGTGATGCAGCGTTCTGTATTGTATGGTCAGATAGTTGTGACATGGTTTCAATCAATAGTAGCCAAACTCATGCTGTTGATATTTCTCTCTGCCTGGATTTGATGCAGTCTGATCGCACTGTTTGCCACAACACAATGTCTACAATGGCAAGCCTCCTGTCCAGCGCTAAAGGTCTTCTCTATGCCACCGGTGTGCCGTAGTCTGTGTGGACTCTATATAAAGTACAGCACATGCTAAAAAACTGTTTTTTCAATAGATGCCACACTGCTGTGACTGGACTCTTTGTCAAGCCTCTTGATGACCTAACCGGTCAATAATGGTTGTGGTTTCATTTGGAACGTGAGCTCTATGTTCTTGCTATAGCCTCGTTCACAGCCTTACTCATCTGCGAATAGAAAAGCCTGGTCACGATCTAAAGCAGAGTGTGTCTATAGGGGCAGGACTTCCGTCGTACGTATTTCCCCCGGATACGATATTTTTTCGACCAATCACAACACTTGTTTCATTCACGGAGAATGTAAACAGATTTGTAAATTGTCACGTCATTTCCTTGGGCGGTACTTCCGCCAAATTCCGGCACTTCCGTTTTAGACACTCAACCTCCTAGGTCTTGCCCAGCGTGATCTTGCTATGGCTCCTCTACCATGATCTGAAGTCCTCTTCCACAGGACCCTCTCTCATGGCCTCTTTCTCTTATGTACCTTTGGCCTTTTTGATCCATGCTTGCAAGTAGACCTTTTTTCACAGCAGCCATGGTCACATAAATAATGTAGATGTGTAATGTTTCTTCTTTCACAGGTACCAATGATAAAAATTAACTACCCTTGGATCAAGACTATCATAGATGTATTTTATCGATTTTGACATTTGCATATCTAGATATGCAAATATCAGCAGTCTAATCAGATGTGGGTTTACACTAGCCTGGTAAAACACCCTGAGGTCTTGATCCACGGCTACAAATGAACCACATAAACCCTTTACTTGGTTGTACAGTGAATATCAAAAATATGCTTGCAATGCGATCCATTGCGAGCTTGTACATCTGCTATTTTTGCTATATTAGAACATTTTGAAAAATGTTTGAATATTTTGTCCAAAAGAGGGACGTCAGGGTGAAGTAGTTACGGCTGTGTTCCATTTAATGTAGCAGAGCCTTTTCAGTGAGCAATCACACACAATTAGCAGCACCCTGTTTACCTGTAATTGCCTTCAAAGATGTGTGGGCCAGGCCTATTTCTTACAAAAAAACACCCTATTTAATGAATGCAACATCCAATCATTGCCAAATTGGAAATACATGGTGAAGGCCCTCTATATAGCCCCCCTTCACTTCTGCCGATTGGGGGCACCACAATCTGTGTGTCCTGGCAGCTGCACCCCACAGCTGACACAGCCCCTAGATAGGCAACCTAGCCTGGCGGAGATCTGTGCACTGAGGAGCACACTTTTCTAGTTAAAGGACGACTTCACCCATTTTCAAACTATCTTCATATAATTGGTCCTCACTAATGCTCATGATAAAATGGTAAAACAAAATCCTACCCTGTCTGTGTCTCAGAGGAGGGCTGTGGACAGTTCAGAATCCCGTCTACCAGTGACATCATCGATGGGGAATCTAAGCTAATAGAAACTGCAGGCTTTCTATTCCTGGACAGTTGCAATGCAATAATAGAAGGCATTGTTCTCGCGTTAATAAAAATCGAAATAAAAAATGTGAAATCTTGTTGGAAAAAAAGAATATTATTATATACATTATTCGCCGTTTTTTTCTGCCTAACGACGATGTCACTGGTAGACGGGTTTCTGAACTGTCCACAGTCCTCCTATGAGACACAGACCAAGTAGAGAAAAAATGGTACCATTTTATCATGAGCATTAGTGAGGAACAATTATATGAAGATAGGTTGAAAATACAAATGGGTGAAGTCGTCCTTTAAGTAAATTGTTTCAGCTGGCAAACAGAGTTTGGGTCTTTATATGAGATCTGTTAACTATTACACAAAAATTAAATGAAAAAGAAGACTTCTGCAGTGGCGATGTTGAAGATCAAGTAGAACCCAGTTCCACTATAAGTGTGTAAAAACTGTATAAGTGAGCTTTTCTTTTCTGTAAGCTGAAAACAACCAGATTGATTGAACAAAAAGACCTTTCATAACATTTTGTGCAAGCAGTGCAACTCTCGAATATACTTGAATGCGTCGGCATGGTGTGAATGTGTGTGTGTGTCTAATAGCACTATACTGTGGTAGCTGTAGTAGCATTCTGGTGTACTGTACTGTGTGTGTGTGTGTGTGTGTGTGTGTGTGTGTGTGTGTGTGTGTGTGTGTGTGTGTGTGTGTGTGTGTGTGTGTGTGTGTGTGTGTGTGTGTGTGTGTGTGTGTGTGTGTGTGTGTGTGTGTGTGTGTGTGTGTGTGTGTGTGTGTGTGTGTGTGTGTGTGTGTGTGTGTGTCCTTGGCAGGTATAACAGCAGTGGTGCCTTGGGAAGAACCTCGGATCTTATTAACTGCAGCTCTCTCTCCCTGCCAGCTAATAGAATCTACAGGAGCACTCATTCCGGTCGAACCCCCCACTGAATACCATGAGCACTTCACAGTGCACGGAAATACAAGAATCATAGTCTATCTCGTTACTTGAATATACAGTCCAGTGTATGCGGTCAGGCTCGTCAGTGTGTGCATATTATGGTTTGGAATAAATGCCCCTATATTTCCATTGTGAATTATTTTCTTTTTTTATGATCAGTTTGTTAAGCTATTTTATGGTATTTTATTGTTCTGGAGGTCTAGACACTATAACGTCAGCTGCAGAACAGTAGTAGACCTTGGAGCTTGTTAGAGATGTAGTGCACATGGCCAAGGAAACCTCAGCATGGAGGATAATGAGATTTGAACCCAGGTGCATGAGTTTCATACACATGCTCTCTAGGGTTGCCAACTACCTGAAAATAAGATTTTTCTTGGAGATAAGGGACACCGAGAAAAAAATATTATATAAAGCCACCTGTATTATGTATGAGCTGTCGTTTGAACTTGTAAGATGTGTGTCATTGATTGATTCCCATGAAGGACACGTCTTCTCTTCGTTTCCAAATGAGGGACAATTCTGCATTTCAAAGGATGTTTGGCAACCCTAATGCACACACACAATGCTGACACGTGACGTTTCAGTATTAACTCATAGTTTAAGGAAGAACACACAGTACAAAGGTCTAAATGTGAGATGTTGCTGTTGCTTAGCCTTGCATCATTCATTGCCATTGCAAAGAACAGATCAATCGCAGCTCTGAAACATCAGAAAACATACGCTAATTTAATGACTGTAAAAAACGGTGGTGTCTGCAGACACACATGTATAAAACACACACTGTTTATATATTGCAGTGTTCATACAGAAGAACAGTACCCACAGGTATTGAATTACAAGCGTGTGTGTGTGTGTGTGTGTGTGTGTGTGTGTGTGTGTGTGTGTGTGTGTGTGTGTGTGTGTGTGTGTGTGTGTGTGTGTGTGTGTGTGTGTGTGTGTGTGTGTGTGTGTGTGTGTGTGTGTGTGTGTGTGTGTGTGTGTGTGTGTGTGTGTGTGTGTGTGTGTGCGCGCGTGTGCGTGTGTGTGTGTGTGCGCGTGCACATGTGCAAAAGAATTATATTGCCTCTCGGCTCAGACAAGCAAAACACATAGTTGCCTCACTCCATCACTCATCAATGAGTAGGCGGTTATTAGCTCTTAAACGTTCACCTGATCTGTTTTACTGATTGTAAATCTAATTAAGATCATCTGTTTGATACTGACAATATTCCTCTCTCTCTCTCTCTCTCTCTCTCTCTCTCTCTCTCTCTCTCTCTCTCTCTCTCTCTCTCTCTCTCTCTCTCTCTCTCTCTCTCTCTCTCTCTCTCTCTCTCTCTCTCTCTCTCTCTCTCTCTCTCTCTCTCACACACACACACACACACACACACACACACACACACACACACACACACACACACACACACACACACACTCGCACTCTCTCACACACTCTCCCTCTCTCATTTATTTTTGTATAAACCAGAATCATTTCCATGCCAACATATCTTCTGATGTGTTCCATCAAAGACAGACGGGGTGAGATGACAATTGAATCAGGAACAGTATCGAGAGATGTTGAGGGAGGACAGAGATAATCGCCTCCCACATTCTCTTCATTCGCTTTAATTATCTTCAATATCCTCTTCTTTTTTTTAAATATATTTCTTATACTCTTTTGAGATTTGTAAAAACTTTAACTGTGTGCACCATCAAGATGCACCTGCAAACAAGCACATCATTGTGGTGTTTTGCATCATGTATAACTTGAATTTTGAGACTTATTCAATAATACAACGATACGCGACACTGTATTTCAAAGACTATTGTGTGTAAACCTAGCCTCATAAACCGGAATTCGCATAGGATTCCGTGGGGGTTTACGAGGCTAGTGTAAACCCACACTGACTAGCTTCCCTGCTAGTATCAGAGCCGTAAGAGAGAGAAAAATCACACCAGTGTGAAGAGAGTGGTGCCTTTGAATTAGTGTAACTGGTTGCATCCTTGTGTTGCAATCAGCTGCAGCTGTTGAGGCCGTGCTCGGACGGACGGACGGACGGACGGACCCACACACACGTCAAGTCTAGGAGTGGCTGGCACCACTCAAAAATGTCCAAGTGAACACTGAAACCCGGCTCTTCTCTTGGTTTCTCAGTCTTGTTGTTGTTGCTGCTGCACTGTTGAAAGTGCCGTCGACACATCCTATACACCGCTTCATGGGTCTCTCTCCTGAGATCACCGCTGTTGCAGGCATTGAACATATTATGCTGCAGGTATAATCCGCTCTTGCCTCGGCGAGAGGTGGGCATCAATTACCGTTAACTTATTGACAGTCAGTGAGGCTGAAAACAATAAAGAGGCCGCGCCACTTATGGTATGACTGTGAATGCATGCAGGTCCCAGGAGATCCATTGTATCATAACAACAACTCTGCCTGGTTCGGCACGTAGGAGAAAACAACTGATTACGGCCCTAACTAAGCTGGCCGGAGAAATGGTCTCCCAGGATGCACTTCTCGCTGCACAGAGGGCAGCGTTCTGCTTTAAATACAAATGCACACACAGGTACTATACAGTATATCGCTCGCCTCAGGTCGTACGCTATATCTGAGAACGGTACTCGTCACCGGCATGTTTGGAAATATGAGATGTGCTTTTCTTGCTGTTATCAGCCCGCTGGCGTGTGTCCTTGTGGGACTGCATTAGGCGACGCATGCAGGGGCCCTTGGGTTTTTACCCGATAGGCATGCCTCTTATCGCTCTGAAATGAAGACGGGACATATTGACCTCTATAGGCGTCGAGAATCAGCATCGGGTTAATGGGTGTTTGTTCATGTGAATCATAATACACGGTACATACACATACACACACCAACAAACAAACTAAATGATGGCAGATAGAAGACTTGCTCCAATGAAACAACTCTAAACAAAAGCGTTTTTCTCTCCCATTCGTTTTGTGAGTCATGTTTTTTTTGCATTTGCACGTATCAACTTGACATACAAATAATGCAGTGCATGTTACAGTAAATGGTCCAGTAGCCATACAGATGGTAAGAGGTCACTAGCAATGCCCTCCAACCTCTTAATGCTATATTGCCGCTTGCATGCACAAGTAAACAAGACATAGATGTGTCGGCTGCTAGATAGATGTGTCAGATATGTCGCTTCACTACTCCTGGTGCGTGCGTGCGTGCGTGCGTGCGTGCGTGCGTGCGTGCGTGCGTGCGTGCGTGCGTGCGTGCGTGCGTGCGTGCGTGCGTGCGTGCGTGCGTGCGTGCGCGTACTTGTGCTATCTTTGTGGTAAATGGTAAATGGTGCATTTATATAGCGCTTTTATCCAAAGCGCTTTACATAGATAGTGCATTACATTCACCCATTCACACACACATTCATACACCGATGGCGGAGGAAACCATGCAAGGCACCAACCTGCTCATCGGGAGCAATTAGGGGTTCAGCGTCTTGCTCAAGGACACTAACTCAGGGGGAGCCTGGGATCGAACTGGGAACCATGCAGCCGCTCTACCGGCCACTCCACCCCTGAGCCACTTCCGCCCATGTGTCCATGTTATGTGTGCGTGCATGCCTGTATCTGTTTGCACACACTGTATAATGCATGTGTCTGTGTGCAGTGCCCCCTTGCCTTGAGATTATCCTTGTAATAAAACAGCCTATGGCTTTATCACAGGCTTTCGAGCTCTAACGTATGAAAATCTTCCATTTCCACACTGTGTCTCCTCATGTTTGATATCTTGTTCGGAAGCACAAAGGCAGTTCAAAGTGTTGCATGCCTCTTGTGCTCTCGGGTCAACAGAAGTCTGTTAAAAGACTGTAGGCTATTGAATTGGGAGATGTTTTGCACGTCTCTCCTCCATCGTTCTCTTTTACCCCCTGCTGCTACCATCCGAAAAAACCTTTAACCCCTGCAGCACGTCTCGGCTGCTAAAAGGCACACAAACCAGCAAGGCTAATTTTCGATGTCTCCCGCGACTGCCTTCAAGGTTAAATCTATCCCGGTATATTATTTTTTTTTACAACGACCTGAGGCCAAATTCCAGTAATAGATAGAGAGGCACGGCACAGACAGTCAGTCTAAAGGCTCTGTGTTGATAGCATAGCCGTGGGATATGGGCAGATTACAGCCGTCACACACACACACACACACACACACACACACACATGGAGGGGACTCTGGGCAACGCCATTATGGGCTCTCATATCTGTAATTGGATGCCGTTATACCTCGCCTACACCTGGCTAGTTTAATAAAGTTTTTTTATGTGCAACTTATCTCCGGTCAGTGGTTCATACTCCTTATAATGTACCTTCTCAGATATCTTTCAGGGGAGCACTGGCTCTCGCTGATATACACACACAGTTGCACACACACACACACACACACACACACACACATGCATGTGCACATACACTCACACACGCACTATACCCGCATATGCAGTACACAAACATACGCACGTATACACAAACACAGCTTAACAGCTGCTCCACGGTTTCTCTCTCTCTCCCTAAAGGCTTGTTGGTTAAGATGATGGATGTGAGCAGATTTCATCCCGAAGAATGCAACCTTATTTAGAGAGGAAACAATGCTCGCTAGACCCCGACGCGTTCCCACATCCCGACCATCGCAGCCTTTTAATGTTGTGGAATGAGAAATGTGATGGTGTTATACCTGCTCTTTGAAGACATGCTACGCATTACGGCCCGGGGGAATATAAGTGGGTGGTCTGTTTATTTAGCAGAGAGAGACGCTCTTGCTCCCCTCATTATCTTTCTCTTCCATCTACGGTATCTGTCCGTTTGTGTTGTAATCAACGGGCCCCTCTTCTATCTGTTCATCTTAAGCTGTTTCCACTAGTGCTCATTTCCCTGGGTGATGTAGGGAAAAGAGAAAGAAGCGCGCTGCGAAAAACCCTGGGTGTTAATTTAGCCCTTAGGGTTTCATGTACAGCAGTGGTTCTCAAACTTGTCAAGACCCCCAAAAATGATATGTATTTGGCCGCGGACTCCCATCTCAAATATTTTGTTCCAGGGACCCCCCAGAAGCAAAGATTTGACCTACAAATGTTTGCTTAAAAATATATATATATTCAAAGGTTTGCAACATTTTTTTTTTCAAAAATAGCAGATCTCCAAGTTTATAGCGCGGCACTCGGGCCGCGCTATGAGCTTGTAGATCTGCTATTTTTGAATAGCCAAAGTATAAAAGGTTAAAATTATTGTCTTGCTATATTAACACATTTTGCTGGGGACCCCTTGGAACCCCCCCCCCCCCCCCCCCAAGGACCCCTGGGGGTCCCCGGACCCCACTTTGAGAACCAATGATGTACAGTATACATGCTCAAAACAGGGATGCCAGATTGAAAGTGGTTTAGTTGACACTCAGGGTTCTGCAGTGCACATATAGACTCAAATGCATGTTGATGACTTATACTGTATGGTTGTGTTCAACCCGTCATATTCCTTAAAATAATGCAAGACAAAAAAAAGGAAGAGACATATGGATGAGACTATTTCTGAGCCAGGCAGAGAGACTCCATCTAAAGTATCATCTGAAGAAAAAACTATCTATGTTTCACTGTTCATTGACACAGACTGAAATCCACTACTTTGGGTCCAAAAACAAAAACTAGACTATTGGTATATCAGTGAGACATATCTGTTGAGAGCCATGAAGCAGCCAGGGAGAGAGTCCCTCTAAAGCTATAGGACCCAAAACACTACAACAAAACTTGTCATGCAAACAGAAACATGTACTGTGTACTCACATCAGGGAGAACATAGTTCTTCCAAATGTCAAGCAGAGAGATCAACTGAAGAAAACCTATAGATAATGTTTAAGAAACACACATTCTCCTGGAGATGGGGGCCCCTATTTTGACGTATTTTTTTTTAGCCGCAGCTGTGGGGGTATCGGATGTCCCCGGAGTGTCTCGGATGAGACGCAGGCGAGCCGCGAGCGGGCTGAGAAGTGTCTGTGTGGGTCTGCTGGCCCCCTCAAGGCAGCGCACAGACACAATGACCTTTGAGACAGTTGCTGAGGGTAGCGAGCAGACGGGGGTGGTGGGCGCAGAGGGTAAATGATGGTGCCGTGCCTCAGCCTGTCACCTCAGCATGGGGGGGGATAGTGGAGACAGCAAGAGGGTGGGGCTGGGGCTGGGACTGTACGTGGTAACATCCCATTTTGGAAGTTTGAAGGAGGAAGGATGCTGTCATCAATTCCCCGGGCGAACATTTCAGGCAGGAAGGGAGGGGGGATGGGTGTGGGGGGGGGCTAGATTGGGTGGTCTGGTTCCATCAATCTAAAAGGAGGATTCTCCGTTTAACCTCCTCTGACGGTCGATACAGTGGGTAGAGAGAAGGAGAAAGGTTGGGGGGTGTGGTAGGTAGGTTAAAATGACAGTGATCTTTAGCTGAATCTATAGCAGGACCGACCTAGTCTAACCTAATCTAAAAAAAAAACACACAAATATCCTGTTTGTTTCACAAATATTCTCTGATCATAAGATGTTAGGTTACAGAACTGTAGATGCATTTACAGTTGCTTTACTGAATTTTGTGCCATACTGACTGAGACCAGACCACATTGCGGGAACAACCGCATTATATCCATACACATATATATATATGCTATGTCATCGGCACCGCAGAAAGAAACATGAATATTGATCGGCTGAATGCCAAGGGCTCACACAGATAAAGCTGACGCCGTAGGAGCGGAGCTGAATATTGCGGATGTCATGAGCACGGCCTCAAAGATAAATGCCCCCAAGTCCAGTTCACAGAATCAATCCAGTTCATTTGTCTTCTCTGTCCGCTGCTAGAATAGTTCCTCCGACCAAATGCTCTTTGTAATTAGCAACTTAACCCATTAAGACCGGGAACGCATCTGTGTCATTTTTTGATTTCTTTGGGCTATTCAAAAATAGCAGATATACAAGCTCATAGCGCGGCACTCGGTGCCGCGCTATGAGCTTGTAGATCTGCTATTTTTTAAGAAAAAAAAACGTGAAAATGTGTGCAAATCTTTGAATATATATATTTTTAAAGAGAACATTTGTAACTCATCTTTGCTTCTGGGGGTCCCTGGAACAAAACATTTTGAGATGGGGGGGTCCGTGGCCAAATACATATCTAAAAATGTTCAAATGTTCAAAATCCTAACAGTATGTTGCTATATCAGTGGTGCTCCAACCTTTTTCCATGTCAAGGACCCCCAAAATGATATGTATTTGGCCGCGGACCCCCATCTCAAAATATGTTGTTCCAGGGACCCCCCCAGAAGCACAGAGTTAAAAATGTTTGCTTTAAAACACACATATATATATATATATATTCAAAGAGTTGCACAAATTTTCCACGACTTAAAAAATAATAATTGCAGATCTACAAGCTCATAGTGCGGCACTCTGTGTGTGCCACGCTATGAGCTTGCAGATCTGCTATTTTTTTAATAGCCAAATAAATCTTAAAATGACACACAGACGCGTGTCCCGGTCTTATTGGGTTAAGGGATCAATAGGAAATAAGCGATGGAGATTAGAAATTGACTCATGGGAGCCGAGGGAGGGGGGGTCCCAGGTCAACAATCGATGAGTCGGGAAAAAAAGGAAATGTGTGAGTAGCTTTTGGTCCCCAGAAACTGGTCGATACTGTGGGAAATGTATGTATGTAGTAGCTGACAGAATAATTGCGGCCGAATGGGGTATTGTCTATTGGGAGGCAAACAACACCTATCTTTCTTTGTCTCCACAGAAATGGAACAATTCCTCCACCAAACCTCCATCGTTGTTTCTTGCTGTACAATCAGATTCTTATCGTGGAATTACTGTGGCTTTGGAAAACGCTTTAATAGCTTGATCCTTTCACCGCCTGAGATATGGGCTTTGACACCGTTTAGTTGAAATAACTATGATAAACTTTGACCGGCAAATCCAATTTTAGAGGTAAACACGGTCTTCTGTAAAAAAAAGTGACTATCCCTTGTATAGAGGTACTGGGAAATCTTTGCGGAAACTTTGGTATAGTCATTTATTTGCTGGTCAGTTGGAATAATGCTTCGCTGATAGGACGGTAGATTAGCGGGCGTTAAGGGCTTCACTAGTTACAATAGGAGCTTGGGAGAGATGGATGGGTGGAATAGAGAGGTGAAATAGAGTAAACTGTTTGCCGACACTCCCGCGGAAAGTGCAATACAGCTACATACAGTGCATCTAAATAGCTATCGTGTGGTTTCCCATGGGGGAAAGCAGAGAGATTAATCCAATCTCTCATGGAACAGCCTGTTATTGTCACAGCTACTGTATAATATATCTCTCTAGTAGATATTATAGACTTGGGCATTTGTTTATTTTAACACAATGTAAAGCAATTGCATTTCTTTCTCGTGTGTGTGTGTGTGTGTGTGTGTGTGTGTGTGTGTGTGTGTGTGTGTGTGTGTGTGTGTGTGTGTGTGTGTGTGTGTGTGTGTGTGTGTGTGTGTGTGTGTGTGTGTGTGTGTGTGTGTGTGTGTGTGTGTGTGTGTGCGTGCGTGCGTGTGCGTGTGTGTACACTATCTGTGGGTGCTTTTCATATATTCATATTTGCTTAAATCAACACTATGGAATGTGTTTACATTTCCTGTGAAGTAATGTTTTATTATTCAGATAAAATCAATAAAACGTGCATCTCTATGGCTTTGTTTACCTTCCATAATGACTGTATGTAAATGTCCTAAAATACAATGTTGAATTCACTTTTTTATATACTTTTACGTTTATTCTAAAATCATGCAATGAATCTGAATTACCAATGACTTGTATTAGTAGAGCACTGAATATATCCTTTTAAATGTGTTTATTTTAGCTGATACTCAAGTCAATTTAGTATAAAACAATATTGCATTGGTATAGCCTATATACCACTGAATATATTCTTGTGTACTATATTATGTACTGTACACATTTGAAAGCTTTCAAATGATGACATCCAACTGGGAACAACATGTACGTATCTATCTACTAACCCATTAAGACCGAGAATGCATCTGTGTGTCATTTTTAGATTTATTTGGGCACCGAGTGCCACGCTATGAGCTTGTATATCTGCTATGTTTGGAGAAAAGAATTTGAAAATGTGTGCAAATCTTTGAATACATATATTATGTTTTAAACATTTTTAACTCCGATTTGTGCTTCTGCATGGGGTCCCTGGAACAACATATTTTGAGATGACGGTCCGTGGCCAAATACATGTCATTTTGGGGGCCCTTGACATGAAAAAGGTTTGAGAACCACTGATTATAGCAACAAACATTTTTAAAAATAAAAACCTGTTAGGATTTAGAAGACATTTGTAGAATACCCCAGAAGCAAAGATTTTAGTTAAAAACGTTCGCTTTAAAAAACATATATATTCAAAGATTTGCACACATTTTCATGATTTAAAAAAAATAGCAGATCTGCTATTTTTGAATAGCCCAACGAAATAAAACAATGACACACAGATGCGTTCCCGGTCTAGATGGGCTAAAAAGCATACGCAGCACTTTTGGCACCTGGAATTTCAGCCCATTACCTTACCGAAGGCGCGGTGGAGTCGAGAACGATGCTGAATAAAGCAAGTTGACATATGGTCCGGCGTAATACCCTGATGTCAGAGCGGGGCAGAAACGTTGCCGCTGCCTTTGACAGGGCGGGTCACCGGCAACGGGAGCGCAAGACCTGCAAGATGAATAAATGTATATGCGATATCAAACCATCGTTCACTAACCCGGTTGAGCCTCCATGTTGTTCAATGCCCTTGACCCCTTTCATGACATGCCTCAACGCCTCGTCTCGGGGCGCTCGCCAGAAATGGCGTTCTCTCACGTTGCGGGAGGGCATAAACATGCCAGGCATTTTCAAAAGGCTGTAGATTGTATTGCGTGTGTCACTGACCAAGGGCAATCTAGAGTGTGAAAACTAAATGAATAATGGTAATAATGCCATTGGGGTCACCCTGCAGCCACGGGATAGGTTTGTGAATCTGAACTGTAAGTCTGCTGAATAGATGATTGAGGATTAGACTACAGTTTTACCATGGGTTCTACCTGACCTCTTCTCCATCACCAGTGACCCCGTTTCTCTATCTTCAGCCAAGTGATGGGGTCGTTTGATATACCTTTATCATTTTTATTTTTTATGAAATATGAACCGAATACCCCCTCTCAGAAAAAAAGGTTCATGCATGCATTCCAATCCAGTTTGGATTCTGTTTATTCTGTGTATTGAACCATTTCATTCAGGAATGTCCATATAAGGCCTCCTCATTCCATAATGTTTTGATTTGATTTGATTTATTTATTCGCACAATAAAAATAGTACAAAAGTAACATTATTAAAACATCAGAGAAATACGTGCAGGTGAGAAAGGAAACGGATATATGGCGTATACAAGGTTTTCACCTAAAATAATAAACAAGTTGTAAGTTAAACATAGTAATCAAACATAAGACACGACAAACAACAAGTACCTGCATCTCTGAGGAAAATATTATACTTTTACTCCACTACGATTATTTGAAAACTTTAGTTACTAGTTACTTTTCAGATGTACATTATGATATTATGAAACATACATTAACCACTTTAGCCCTATTTTATACATAGGCTATTTTCAAACATTTTAGTACTTTTACTTTTGGTACTTTAACTACATTTTGATGCCAATACTTTTGTACTTTTACTCAAGTCAATTTTGAATTCCGGACTTTTACTTGTAGCTGAGTACTTCTACATTGCAGTATTGATACTTTTACTTAAGTAAAACATTTGAGTACTTTTTCCACCACTGGCCAAGAGGGAAGTTGGTCGGATAGGCGGTTGTCCAGTTGAAATATCTATACATTTTCAAATCATTATGGTGGCGCTTTACCAGGTCGCGACATTTTGGCTTTTAACTCCTGAACAGTAAGTCGTAAATAAAATGAATACATTTTGACACATTTCCACCTAACTTGATTTTCCGGCCATTCTTAATTTTCTTCAAAACACACTTTTTGCTACCACTCCTACAGATTTTGTCCAATATTCACACAAATGTGTACACATTATCTCTGGATTCATGAGATGAAGATGCATCACACAGATTATTTTTATAATCCATTCCACGTCACTATGAGTGGCTTCCAACTCATAGGCTTCCAAAGAGGCCCATTTCACAAAAGATGTGAAAGATCATGAACGCAGCGTCCGACCCCCAAATTGGAATCACACATTGAGTAGCCTCAGAGCCAAAAGTTCACTTAGACTCATAGGGGGTGCCACAAATAATACAAATTTGAAATGTCACAGTTGAAGAAATATGTTCTTCCCCCCCACAACAAATAAGGTATCTTGTGAGTCATGAGACAATGAGCAAATGGTATTTTATATTACATACTGTTTTACCGGTAATTGGCCTAGGAAATTAGTGGGCCCGGCCTAAAAACAGCATATATCATGAACAAAACATCCAATCAACCCCAAATTGGAATCACGCGTTGAGGGGCCTGTTACTTCTCACCTTTGGGGGTACCACTTACAGTAATTACTGTTACTGTAATGCTCTATCCCCCCAGCTTCTGTGTGTCATAACCGCCGAATTGTATAGTGCTGCTGATGTTCTATTTTATGTGTTTGTGTAACGATTGAAACATAGATAAATCCACCTCTGGGCTGTATGCTATCATTTTGTGTGGAACAGCTTGAGACAACTCGGCCTAATGGGAAAATATTTGCAAGAGTCGTTGAGTCTCTGCAGAGCGTTAACCCCTGAGAGCTCCCTAACAGCTTGACTGGGTTTGTTTTTTTGCACCTTCAGGATATTCTTCTCCTGCGTCACTGGTGCCTCAGTAAAAAGCCTGCTCTGTCACGGCATGGTACCTGGTTCAATATTCTCCTATTGGCATTTTCCTGTGTGTGTGTGTGTGTGTGTGTGTGTGTGTGTGTGTGTGTGTGTGTGTGTGTGTGTGTGTGTGTGTGTGTGTGTGTGTGCGTGTGTGTGCGTGTGCGTGTGTGTGTTGCCAGTTCTAACGAGGAACTACAGCCTGCAACAACTGTGGCCTAACAATCAGTACAAAGAAGACTAAACCTGCTCCTGGGAAACCCTATACGCTGAGCCCACCATCCATTTGAACCAAAAAGCTGTCAGCCGTCGACAAGTTCACTTACCTTGGAAGTACTACTCTGTTTCGTGCTGAACACACATAGGGCTGTCACGATTACAAATTTAAGTTGACGATTAATTGTCACTCAAATGATTGCGATTAAGGATTTAATTGTGCGTTTGGCGTTGAACGTTGGAACATTTGAAGCCTTTTGGGTTTCGTAATCAAACATTGTACAGGGAAGATATGACGAATAACTGAAATATACAAAGAAATGATTCACACGTTAAAACAAATGATACATGTAAAAAGCTTGTAGATCTGCTATTTCTGCTTTTTTAATATTTGAAAATGTGTGAACATCTTTCAACATGGAAACGGTTATGACGATTATGCAAAGATAATAGCGATTATCTCAAATAATTGCGATTAGACGATTATGTAATACTTGTGACAGGCCTATACACACATACGTAGATGATGAAATCAAGCAGGAGACGAAACAAAGGTCTACCAGGCTGTCATACTACCAACCCTTCTGTATGGGTGTGAAACCTGGACAGTCTACCAGCGTCATGACACAGTTCCTGACACTGAAGTCCTCGGCAATATAAGGCCAATATGCCCAACATCAGTGGTGGAAAGCAACTATTGTAGCCTACATTTACCCAAGTACTGTACTTTAGTACAATTTTGAGGTATTTGTACTTTACTTGAGTATATCCAATTTCCAATACTTTTGCTTCTACTCCACTACATCTCAGAGGCAAATATGGTACTTTTACTCCACTACAATTATTTGAAAACTTTATTTACTAGTTACTTTTCAGATATAAACTATGATATAATGAAACATACATTAACCACTTTAGCCCTATTTTATACCTAGGCTATTTGAAAATAGGCGATCTAAGCTCACAACGCGTCACCATGCAACGCGTTGTGAGCTTATAGATCTGCTATTTTCAAATATTTTAGTACTTTTACTTGTGTTACTTTAAGTACATTTTGATACCAACACTTTTTTACTTTTACTCAAGTACATTTTGAATTCCGCACTTTTACTTAGTAACAGAGTACTTCTATATTGCAGTAGGCCTATTGGTACTTTTACTTAAGTAAAACATTTGAGTACTTTTTCCACCACTGGGCACCGCTGACATGGACTGGCCTTGTGACCAGAATGCTCTGCACAAGATTGCCAAAACAAGTTTTCTTTGGTTGAACTGAAAAGTGTCAAACAAGCACCAGGTGGCCCCAAAAAGAGCTACAAAGACACTCTGAAATCTTCCTTGGAGAGCTTGGAGAACGAAGGTCGAGGAAGGTGTAGTCCTCTGTGAGAGCATGGAGAAGCTCCTGTGCTGTGTTGAAGAGGCAGAGAGAGAGAGAGAGAGAGAGAGAGAGAGAGAGAGAGAGAGAGAGAGAGAGAGAGAGAGAGAGAGAGAGAACTAGACGAATGCAACTAAAGTGCAACATCATGTTGCTATTATGATATAGCAAACACGTTTGCGCAAGCATGTGTTTGTGGAGCCATGGGGAGGAGAGAAAACAGTGATGGAACATTCTACTCGTTGTTTGCAGTAAACAAGGCGTTTTGTGTTAAAAAAGCTATTTGAGCGCCTTCACTGCTCTGCAGGGGGTCTACTGTCATGACATCTTAATACACATAGCGTTACAGAGCACCGCTCTAGCATTCTACAACTCCAAGGAGCAGCAATTATCCTACTTTTCTGCTCAGAGACTAAACATGGAGCTTATGACTCGTGTCCTATTGCTTGTTTTCTGAAAAGCTTTTACCTTTATGTTTGTTTGCATGTGTGTGTGCTGTATGTTTTTGTGCATGGACACTCACATTGTGAGCTTGTAGATGGGCTATTTTTTGCTATTTCTAAAATCGGATTTAACTGATAAAGGTTTGGGTTTTTGCAAATATGATCACCCTACTCTAAACACACTATAGACAAATGCAATTAAAGTGCAACATCAGGCACGTTGCTCTTATGATATGACAAATTGTCTCGCTGTCTTCATCCATGGCCCTGATGCTCTTGTTGACAACCCACTATTGACAGAGCTGTTAAAGATCGGCCCCTGGCTGGAATGTGGACTGTGTTCATAATTGCCTCTCTCTCTCTCTCTCTGACTGACACAAAAGCACAAATAATATACATCACAAAATATGTATGTATGCGTGTGCCTCTCTTTGTCTTTGTGTGTGTGTGCGCCAGCATATCTGCACGTAGGCTATTCTAACACAGACTGTGTCTCTGTAGGCTATTCTAACACAGACTGTGTCTCTGTAATGATCAAACCCCCTGTCAGAGCTCCTCCATTAGAACACGCTGCAGGCTTCACACATAGCTGAGACTTCTCTGAATATCTAGAGATCCATCGCAGTAGCTTTGACAATTGCACTTGTGTTATCTTTCCCCGCATTCCCATCTGACCTGGGCCTTGTCTTTGATCATCAATATTAGAGCCATTATGAAAATATTGACTTTAGTTATATCTCTGCGGCCCTCATGTCAGGGCATGATTTCATTATGCGTCTCTTAACTCTCGCTATCTCTCTCTCTCTTCTCCCACCTTTTATTAATTTTTCTTCTCGCATGTGAGCTTAACCTTTATGATTATTCATGAGCTCATTTCAAGTTTTTTTTGCATTTGCTCACCGCTGGTTACTGTGGTTTAGCCAGAGGTCTTCGACTAACACATTTAAGCTAGTTTGCTGGCACTCTGGAGTGCTTATGCATTTATTTGTCGTTCGCTCTTGTGGGATGCAAAGACCTTTCATCCACTCAACCTCTGTGCATAGCTCTGGACCAGAGCTACTGTTAACACAGTGCTGATGTTGGAGCTGAGTTGTTGCATTCACTGTAAGATTGTTTGCATAAGAATCACAAATATCCATTTAAAATAATTGTCTTTCCATTTGGAATTGGTAGGCACTGTTCAGATGCTCATGGAGCATAAAACCACAGTGTTTACATGCAGTACAGAACAGTACAGTCAACCACACGCTAGACCGTGTCATTTTAAACGGCACCAAATGTATAATATATTAAATGAATGGCTCTAGGGTGCAGTTTTATTTTTTTCTCTCATAGATTCATGCATGATTAACCTAATTATGATGTTTTCCGAATCAGTGGTGAGGAGAGAAGAGATTAATCAGATGATTTCCTCCGTGCGGCGTGCTGAACCAGAGAGCGCTAATTTCACCTCTGATAGAGTGCAGCGTTTAGCACCCAGGAGGACATGTCTTAACTTCCCATCATCTGGAGGAGTGGTTTCCAGTCACGTGCCACATGCTCACACGCTGAAGGAGACTGGAGAGTGCTGCTAAAAAACACTTCTGGCTGAAGAGAACAGTTTGGTTTAGAGAGCAAGGTACGCATAGATAAGGAAGATGATGGTCTACCCCGAGGCTGCACAGTCAAATCTAGTCCTGTTAGCAAGCTCACAACTCGCCACGCTGTGATGCGTTGTGAGCTTATAGAACTGCTATTTATTTAACTTTTTTAGCGGTGCCAGCCGCTCTACATTTGACCGTGTGTGTTTGCGTGTCCGTCCGTCCGTCCGTCCGTCCGTCCGTCCGTCCGTCCGTCCGTCCGTCCGTCCGTCCGTCCGTCCGAGCACGGCATAAGCAGCTGCAGCACAAACGGGACACAGTGCAACACATGCGCCACATGCACACACACACACACACACAGGCTGGTGCGCACGTACACACACACACACACACACACACACACACACACACACACACACACACACACACACACACACACACACACACACACACACACACACACACACACACACACAAACACACACTAAAACGACTGATCTGCAATGTGAGTAAGAATTATTAAAAGTAAATAGAGTATAAATATTTAAAAGTAAATACCTTGAGTACAAATACTTAAGAGTACTTACATTGAGTAAAAATACTTAAAAGTACTCAAAATGAGTAAAAATACGTAAAAGTTGAAAAAAATACTTTACAGTAAATAAAGTGACTAAAAATACTTTAAAGTAAATACATTGAGTAAAAATACTTAAAGGTTGTTAAAATTAGTAAAAATACTTAAACATAGTTAAAATGAGTAAAATTACTTAAACATAGTTAAAATGAGTAAAAATACTTAAAAGTTGATAAAAACTACAAATACTCGTTTAGTACCGTCGTCGTCACCACACATCAAATAGAGTAGTACCGTCTGAATGCCAGCGCCCACACATCAAATAGATTTGTACCGCCTGAATGACAGCACACACTCATCAAACAGAGTAGGCACCGCTTACTCACACTGGGTGTGATTTTTTTTTTATTTTGATTGAAAAGCCTTGACAATTTGACAAGTAAATTCTCACCTACAGTATATTGACATGGCCAAAATAGGGACGCCAGGGTTAATGTGGTTAAGTTAACACTGGATGTTACTTTTGAAAAGAAAACATTTATAAATAAAAACGTTTTGGACCCAAAACCATGCTTTTCTCCAGCGAGTCGGATTTCGGTGGAGTGGGTCACATTCTGTTTTGTATTTATTTAGTCTCCTCCACCCTCCTCATGACAGCACTTTTAGTTTACAGTAGCCCAATGGTTCCCAAACTGGGGGTCTGGACCCCCCGGGGGGTCCTCAAATCAAATTATTATTATATTAGCTTAATGTGCTAGATTGTTTTCTCACTCAACAGTAAACAAACCAACATACAGTATAAGCTCATACAGAGCATCTACACATTTTTTAAGTTACAATTTAATTACTTTTAAGACCTTTGTAATACCAAATTGGCCAAATTGTCAAATATAACGTAAGAAAGAGGCAAACATTGTGAAAATAGGGGCGTTGTGAGCTTGTAGTTTGGCTATTTTCACAATATTTATCTATGGAACCGCGTCAAACTTAATGCCTACAATTCCAAGTGCTTGTCAGGGTGGGGGGTCCTCTGTTCAAATATGATTATTTTGGGAGGTCGCGGCCTGAAAAGTTTGGGAACCCTTGCAGTAGCCTACAGCTTCCTACAGCTTCTACAGAACCCTTGCAGTAGCCTACAGAGTGTGTTCCCAGGTAGGGGAGGGCGGGGTACGTTGTTCCGTGGGGTCAGCAGTTATTCTCCATTAAATGGAGAATAACTACTGACCCCACGGAACAACGCGACCTCCCAAACGTTGTTCCGTGGGGTCAGCAGTTATTCTCCATTAAATGGAGAATAACTACTGACCCCACGGAACAACGTAGTCGTACCCCACCCTCCCCTACACTCATATCTGCTCCTCCAGGAGGGCAGCAGCTCTGTTTACTTTGAACACACTAATCCTGAGCCTTCATTCTCCCCCCTCCCGCCTTCAGGGGTTCTCCTGCGTCTGACCAGACATCCCGGTCCCCGATTCCTGACAAATATCTCTAAAATACAAAAGATTTCAACGTTATACCAAATTATCCCAGTTTTCCCCACTGTCAAAATAATGACACTTCTTTTGAGTGCTTGCATGAGTGCTTATTATGTCTTGTTCTGTTGAAAGGTCTGGTCACTAGGTGTGCTAAGTGCTAAAATAATTGTCCCTAATCATGAAAATGCCATTTCAGACAAATGTCACAATAAATTGTCAAAAGCAGCGAAAATAGCAGAGCTATTAGCAAGCTTACGACGTGTCACAATGCATCGCTGTACACGCAACGCTTTGTTAGCTTGTAGATCTGCTATTTTCAAAAATATTGAAATAATAGAGTGACCAGTTTGGTCACCCTATTATTCCCAGTGGTGAAAGAAGTACTCAGATCTATTACTTAAGTAAAAGTAGCAATACCACAATGTAGAAATACTCTGCTACAAGTAAAAGGCCAGTGTTCAAAACATGAGTAAAAGTATAAAAGTATTGGCATCATGAATATACTTAAAGTACCAAAAGTAAAAGTACTAATGTTTGAAAATAGCAGATCTACAAGCTCACAACATGTCGCATCGCGACACGTTGTGAGCTTGAAGATCGGCTATTTTCAAATAGCCTAAGTATAAAATAGGGCTAAAGTGGTTATTGTACGTTTTATATAATATAGTAATTTATATCTGCAAAGTAACTAGTAACTAAAGTTTTCAAATAATTGTAGTGGAGTAGAAAGTAAAAGTCTCTCCCCCCACCCCCCTCCCCTCCAGTACGCTGCTGCCTCTGCACTGTTTTGCACACAAACCCAGGGCAGAGTTCCCGGGATGCAGGCCTGTTTGGTTCACATCAAAGAGCCGAAAGAGAGACCCCTTTTGTTGATAAAACAGTGCTTTTAGTCTCAACTGTTTTGTGTGTGACACTGTGAGATGAGCGCACACACACACATGCACAGCGCTCGTGCATGTGTGCACACACTGTATAGCCTGTAAACTCGTCCTCTCTCTTGTCTGCTTTCATTTTCATCTGAACACAGACACATGAATAGCTTATGAAGACTCGCACGCACGCACACACACACACACACACACACACACACACACACACACACACACGTGCGCGCACGCTCACACGCGACAGAGTACAGTCCATTTCTCGGTAACCTTCAGATAAATCTGAAGAGGAAAGGGCACGGCAGGCATTTTCAACCTATCAGTAGAAGAGAGTCTGTTGACCTTTTTAAATGAGTGAGAGATCGCCGTGGTAAAGTAAACAGCACTTTGTTTGCTGCATCACTGGCAGGCTATATTGATCCCTGTTCATAGAAGGTCACGCGCGTACATATATAGTACACGCGTGCATGCGTGCGCACGCACACGCACACGCACACGCACACACCCACACACACACACACACACATGGCAGTTTGCCATATCATAAGAGCAACATGACAGATGTTGCACATTAATTGCATTGGTCTGTCAGTATGTTTAGAGTAGGGTGACCGTATTCTTTTGAATTGTTAGTTTTATTTTCACTCGGTGCTCTCGTCAGCATGGGGGACAATTATTTTAGCACTTACAGTAGCACCCCCGGTGAGTGACTGCACCGTTCAACAGCACAGAACATGATAATCATCTATGACACTCAAAACAAGTGTTATTATTTCAGTTGTTGGGCGAAAACCGGGACAATTTAGCGTTTTGCTAATCTCTCAAGAACAGATCCATCGCTGCGCTTGGATCTGTCGGTAGCCGCGTTGACAACCCGTGCACATTGGCGTGGCGTGGGCGTGCCTTCAGATCAGGAAGCAGGCAGCGCTTTACCCAATCAAATGTAGTGGGCGGGATTTACATGTGTGCTGCTCAATTCCCACTGGAAACAAACAGAAACTCATTTAACAATAGCGTCCTCGGAGCAGACAAAACTACGGAAAGTTAGCAACATTTTAACTTGCTCTTTCATCATAGAAACAAGTGGGCTTATAACCAAAACAATCCATGTTCTTTGGGAGAAATTGTGTTAGTGTTCCGTGGAGAAATATTGTTAGTGGGAATGAAAACATAGTCGCACCACCGGAAGTGGAAGGCTGAAGGCAGACCAAAACCCCGGTTTCCCTGAGCACGGGTCCTCCGTTCAGCTCCGCCCAGAGCCAAATGAATAAGTAAAAAACAGCTGATTGCGCTGTTTTTCCTTTTTATTTGATGATATGGGTTCCCAGATTGGCGTTTTGCAGATATTTGTCGGAACTCTGCGACACCTAGCTTGAAACTGGGACGATCAAACTGGGACGTCTGGTCACCGTACTTTAGTTTAGAGCACTGTTTCCCAAACAGTGGGTCGGGACCCATTTTTGGGTCACGACTCGAGTAGAAATGCCATTTCTTTTCCTACATTAAAAAAACTATATTATTTCAAAAGATTTCAATCAATCAAAACAAACAAACAATCAAACAAATCTAAGACATTTCATAAAATATATATAATTAAGAAGAAGTGAAAATAGACGATCTACAAGCTCACAATGCGTCGCTTCGCGCCGCGTTGTGAGCTTGTAGATCGGCTATTTTCACTAGTTTGGCTCCCAGGCAAATGCCTCATTTCTTGCGTTTGGGAACCACTGTTTTCACAATTGTTTGATTTGTTTGAAACTTTGTTCGTACTGTGAGCTTATTTCTTCAGAATCTGAAACAGAAATCAATTTTATAGACGGAGTAGGCTACGTTTGTGCAAGGAAACGGACATGGCCCGTCTCTCTCAAGCCTCAAGGTCCTCACAAATGAAAAAACCGGATACAAAATAATAAACATACAAGGACTTAAGGACATATTACATTATCTGGGCTCTGTGCTGACCTCGTTCTGCTGATTCACGCCTGGTGTTGTCTCTAGTCTACAGCAGGGCTCGGCTAACTGAGCTGCTGCTGAGTTGCAGTCTGAGCTGCACGGAGCCAGAGGGCAGATGGGATGTTTGCTCTTCATGAGAGTGGAAAATACAGCCTCCTTCTAATATTGGATCTTTGCCCACTTTAACCATAGCATTCCTACAAGCTCACGATGCATTGCGTTGTGACGAAAGAGAATTGGTGTAGGGGGGAAAAAGGAGGCCAAGTATTATAGACCCCTGGGGGACCACGCGGTCAACTAAGTATAAAGGATTTAAGTCGTTTCTTTGTCTGTGCTGATTTTGGCTGTGACATCATTATTAGCGCGCAGTTACAGTCTTTGTTTGGAGGATAAATAAATTAAAAAAAAGAGTAGTGTCTCCAAGCTCACAGCGCGACACATCACTACACGTTGTGAACTTGTAGATTGCCATTTTTTGCCACGCAACATCATCATAACGATGTATAAATCAGGCTTAAAGGGATAGTTCTCCCAAAAAATAACTTTTTTCTATCTATTAGTCACCCCATGGAGACTTGAATTCATGGATTTATTTTCCATTTTTGTCGCATTCTTAAGCCAATAATTTGATGACCAGCGGACCGGTAGGCAGCGGTTCCGGTAGGAGACACAAAGGAGACTCTTTGTGTCTCCTACCGGAACCGCTGCCGGTCATCAAATTATTGGCTTAGGAATGCGACAAAAACGAAAGAAATATCCATGAATTCAAGTCTCCATGGGGTGACTGATCAATAGAAAAAAAGTCATTTTGGGTGAACTATCCCTTTAAGTGGTTATTAAGCAACCCAAACCACTTCATGAGATGACAACCCACCTGAAGTGACCATAATACTTATATGGTTCATCCAGCCAATCCTCAGTGGAGGCTATGTTGATCTAACAGTTAAAGCAGGTCAGTTAGGCTATGGCATTTTGATGCCATAATTGTTTTCCGGATCAGCTTTTCTTTCTTTTCCTCCATCTTGCTGAAATAACACAGCTGCACCTTGCACGCATCTATCTTTCACTGACCTTCAGACGGCAGCTGAGTGGAAATGTGTTCATTATAACTAACCCAGGGCATTGTGAATGGCCACATTTTACCCCACCATACATAATTGACAGATAGCATAGCTAAAAATAAACTCAACACACATAAACTGGCAAAGATACCTCTGAGGTTACACTACAGACGAGGACGGTAATGAAAATGGAGCGCTTTAAGCCTAATTTACACTTTTGTCGTATACCACTGTGTCAAGCACTGAAAATATCAGATATACAAGCTCACAACGCGTCGCGTCCGGTAATATATCCGATCCGAATATAGCTTGTATATAGGCTATATTCAGTGCGCGACACCGTCGTATGACGGAGCAATAAAGCTTTC
The DNA here is from genome assembly GCF_963280865.1 of Gymnoscopelus braueri. Classification (NCBI taxonomy): domain Eukaryota; kingdom Metazoa; phylum Chordata; class Actinopteri; order Myctophiformes; family Myctophidae; genus Gymnoscopelus; species Gymnoscopelus braueri. The sequence goes on along the minus strand of NC_137604.1, from coordinate 45,974,108 downwards.
AAAGTAAATGTTCCACCTTCAGAGTGTTTATTTGTATTTATTTATGAAACCTGGGTTTGGGGAAGTGCCTTTGTGTATTCAGTGAAAAGAGGTAGTGGTGTGCTCGACGGCTGATCTTTAAGACTCCATGAAAATGCCTGCTGTTCCCTTGAAGAAGAAAAGGTTTCAAGACCATCTCTATGGAAGGAGACAAACTTCAGGCGTAGAGCAGGAACAAAATGACAACACTTAGGTTTAGTGAGGGAGAAAAGCCTTTTTAACATAGCTAGTTGTGTACAATAATAAAAAAAATAACAACACACAGTTTCTCCTAGTCTTTGTAAGGGTACCCTTTAGCCCTTTTGTATTGTCAGCCCAATACGTGTTCTGTGGTTTGGTTCTTTTCACACTGTTTATAGGCTATGCGTGAGTTTAGAGCTCACACAGCATGGTGAGATGAGAGAGAGGCAGATTCTGTCAAAGACACAGCGAGAGAGAGAGAGAGAGAGAGAGAGAGAGAGAGAGAGAGAGAGAGAGAGAGAGAGAGATAGAGTAGCCCATCAAACATTGATGAATGCTCTCTGTGTTGCACGTCTGTTTTACATCTCAGCTCAGGCAGTGATTCCTGTCACTGTGTCACATGACACAGACCTAACCCTCAGAAAGATCACATAAAATCCATACG